>NW_023998414.1:601263-603776 GCF_014805625.2 Glossina fuscipes
CATTATTTAAATATCAATAATTACAAATCTGTGGAACTACTCTATGAATGTGTTCGAAAAGCCATTCCCAATAGGGGATCTCATTGCATTTGTTCACAGTCAAGTTCATATTTAACTCGCGCTGTCTTCATATATTTGATAGATGATATCGTAAAGCATATGTGGGAAAAAGTTTCAACTTGCGCAAAAGTCTTCATTTCATTTCTTACCTAATATGAAAAGTCGATTACAGGATTTACTAGTGAAAAGGTAAAAATAATGTCCAAGCAAGTTGCGTACGGTGGCAATGGAGGACAGAATGGCGGTGCTCAAGTTAGTCTGCAAAAATTTCCTCTCGGCTCTTTTGTGTCATGTTCTGGTAGGCCAGGCGAGCCTAATGAAAACAAAGGTATTAATTTAAGCAGACTTCCAAACTGCGACTACTGAGAGTTTAAGCCTTTTGAATTCTTCTCTTCTTGATAAAATATTTATACACTATAAGGTGTTCTTTTGACCAAAAGAAAAACACGAAATTTCTTTCCGAATCACCCAATATATCGATATAAATTGATTCGTGTTTAATATATAATTATGCCAGATACTAAATTGTGAATTTAAAAAACACTACAACCTGACCCTCGTATTTTCATGTTTGCGTCCAGTAGTTCAACTTTGGAAATCAAATTAGATCAGATTATTCATTTCCTTAGACAAAGAATAAAAGGGTGACTGAGGCGGGTAGATATAAACAAATTTACATGATTTTGCGACCGAAAAAAAAAAAGAAAGAAATTACACAATCCTGTCCCTCATTCGAAAAACAAGATAAAAAGAAAAAAAAAAAAAAAAAAAGAACGGCATTTCATGTTGCAGCAGAAGAATTCATAAAGTTAAGTAAGTTGCGGTCATTTCTGACCCAAAAGGTTTTCCACGTTTCAATAGAAATACAAAGTTCTTCTTCTTCCACTGTTTTAGTTTCCAATAGCACTTGACAATTTGATTTAATTGTAAAATATTAAAAAACATTTAATTGCAAAAATATTTCCACTTTAAAAAGGTGCACGAAATCATATAACAAAAACAAGATCTAATCAGGAAAGACATGTGTTCGCCAGATGATCCTATACAATGAAGTTATTTCTACGAAATATGTTATGCCACATTTGTCACAGTCGGCTATATCTGGGGTTGCTGTTGCACATTTAGACAACTAATTATTTGCATTATGATAAAATGCTGGAGCTTTTGTATACTAATTACTATTATTATTATTGTTACAGCAAGAGGTTGAATAATGAGCATAATCCAAAGGATTGACTCGGGTAATGAAAGAATTCAAAATTTAATCCGATTAATTATCCGTTAACTTTGAAATATCGTACTTAAGATAAATGTCCTGGTTATTCATTATAAAATACATAACCTATCTGTTCTTATATACTCTATATATGAATTATATGTGTATTGTTTTTTTTTTTTTTTTTTTTTTGAGAGTCGATTGTTTCGACGAAAGATTGCTTGCATAGCTGTTTAAAATATTTGTGTGTTTATTATTATTATTATTATTATTATTATTATTAATTTAGCCAGAGAAATGAATTCTTAAGACTAAAGTCTTAAAGCAATAGCATCTAAGGCTGTCATGTCCAACTTTATTGAAAACTCGACCGCACTTGAAATTCGAGATGCTTTCCCTTCGGCCAATCTTCTCTTATTCTTCTTATTTCTATGTTTTACTCTTGACCGTTAAAGCGAATGATCCACCCACCATATTTGCATTGTAGCAGTGTATACTGAAAAATGTAAATTCAGTATTACATAGTGACGCCCAAAACAGTTCAATAATTTGTATCTCATTGTGAACATACACTGCTGCGGCATTTCCAAAGCTAAAAAAAAAAAAATGTGTTTTTCATGTCCTTCGACCAAGTCAGAAATCCATTCTTTCTTCAATATCTATCGTTTCTAAATTATACAATTATTTTTACTTATGCTAAGTGGGATAAGACGAACGGGTCGTTTCCTTAAAGGGGAAAAAGGGAGACGAAAAAGGTATTGTTTCTTTCTTAAGAAAACTAAATAAACTGCCAATAACATTAAATATATTGCATATAACCTTCACTGTCAAAACTGACAAATTTCCAGTTTCCCTTAAAGGCGCACACCCATCCACTGAAATGCAAAGAATCAAAAAATGAAAAAAAAAAAAAAAACAAAAATAGACAGTAAAATTTATTTACTTTGAAATATTACCTTAAGCCAAGAACCCATGATAGTTTTTCTCTCTATTCGTGTATTTATTTATTTATGTTTTTTTTTGTTTTTTTTTTTTTTGTTAAAATTCAATTTCTAAGCCAACTACTGACGACTGGAACTTATAAACAGTGCATTTATAAGGATTGAACACACGTATATGTACGTAGCATACGGTATTATTAATGACTTCTAAAGTTATTGTTGATGTTGTACATATTGAAGAAGCTAAACATTTGTAATAAACGCGTGCATGTGTGCGGTAATCTATGTGGGTTTTT
>NW_023998414.1:603786-715557 GCF_014805625.2 Glossina fuscipes
GAGAGAGAGAGAGAGAGAGGAAGTCATAATTTACAAGTCAATAACAAGGTTGGGTCAATTGGTGGTTTATATTTACTCTTCCTTTTACTCGATTACAAATATTTAATGTATCATTAAATGTTATTGCCGAATACGAATAACTGAAGATACTTAGATGTTAACCGGTTTTTTTTTTTTTTTTTTTTACTTTTAACGTTTCATTAATAAAATGAATTATGTGTTTCTGAGGTTAAATGAGATGCTAATATGAAATATTCCTTTATTCAATCAATTTCAAAGACTGAACACTGGCGTCGTAGTACGTAAAGCAATTGATAATTAATTATATATAAGAATAGTAGCTTTAATCAAATATTCACTTACACTATTTTATTCTTAATCAAATTTTTACATTTAAAGGACAACTATGTATGTATGTATGTATGTATGCATGTATGGATATATGCATGCATATTCACAAAAACTTTATTATTTTGTAAGCAATTATAATAAAACTTTATTTAGCTTGTGTGTCAATGTTATAGCAATAACAAAAACAATAGCAAAAGTAGCAAGAAGATTATATACGCCCTAAAGCGAATTTCGGATACCCATACCACAAGTTTTTGCAGAATTCCGTTTATTCGGGCAATTAGTGAATTCACCCAGAATTCCAAATTTATTAAGAAATTATATTATTTGGGGTTAAATGAAAAATTTGCTTAGAAGGAATGTTAAAATAATTCTTAATACGCACGAACAGCCAAATACATAAGAATCGCAACAATCAATTTAATGAGAATACTTGCTCATAACTCCAGCATACAGAGTGCTAGGTTGATAAAACCATAACACTTACTAATTTCATCCAATCTCACTGGGTTGAGGTCACTTTTCTATCTTTTTCGTTTCGCTCAATTCTTTTTGAGACTATCTCCGTTTTCCACAAGTAGGGGGCATGCCCTGAGTGATTTGTCGTATTTATTAAAAGAAAAAAAAAAAGTACATAAGTGTCGTTGATTTGGAATACGATTTCACTTAAACTCAATACTATATATATAATAGCGACTATCGCGAATTGATTAATTACATCCATGGTAATCTAAAGTTATAAAAATATCCTTAATTAATCAGGATACTTTTTAAGAAGCAATTTCTACGGGTGTATGGACAAACAGCTCTATGAAAACCTCTATGATATACGTCGACAAAAAAATTTAATTTTTGTTTTTTGAAATCAGTTCTTCTTTTCATTGTTGAATCGATCAACAATGTTTAACATGTTTGTGTAACATTGGTAAAGAATACTTAAAAAATAAGCAAAACTATATACAATTCTACATATAATGACTTTTAAGAATAAGGCGAGTAGGCGGAAAGGTCGAAGAAGTGATCCGCCCCTAAACAATATGAAACAGCGTTCGTTCTTTGGCCAAATTAGATCGGTGTACCAAATTTCATCAAATTATTACTGGGATTGTAGCGTGTAGATTGAAGAAAACAAAACGGGACAGACGGACAGACAGGCAGTCATTCGTAGATTCAATTTAGAGCGTGATTCTGAATCGAGCGGTACAAAAAAAAAAAAAAAAGGTGCATTTATCCCAAATATTTCTGGGTGCTACATACGTCCGCACAACCCTAATACACGCGTGTAGGGTAAAATGATGATAATAAACAATTTAGTTTTTGTAAATAAAAATTGACAAAAAAGTCATATTGATGTTCGCTCGAATTTACAAAATATCGCATATGAATGTCGATTTCTGAAGTTGAGATCGGAATTATCTGTCACTATTATCAATACGCAATATAGAAAGATAATTACTTGCTTAGTAGTTGCATTAATTTCAGTGTTGCATGATCATGTTGCAATCTAGTTGTCACTTTCCTTAAAACAGATCATACCACCATTTAAGTCATTAAGGTGTCACTATAAATTTTAAAAGCAACCCATTTTGTATAAAAATGTTAGCCACTGAGCGAGCAATTTTTAACATTTTCGATAAAAAATGTATAAAAAAATTTATAATCGGCCAATTGGGTGAATCGGATCAATCTTCTTTATATCCACATAAAGTCAAAGCAAGCATTTTTTCAATTGCGTGTATTTGTCCCAATCCAACCTATGTCACTAGGCACTAAGCACTAGGCACTAGGCACTAGGCTCTAAAGCATGACTCAATATCTTTTATGAACTTGTAGTTGTAGTGCATGTGATATTTACTTTCAATTTAAATTGTCGCTATCAACTAAAGATAACGCATATGTGAAGTTCGATTTTCATCGTTCGGCTTCTAATGGAAGCAAAGTCGACAGCCATGATCGAGAATATAGTAGAGAATGTACGTGATACGTGTATTATTATTATTATTATTATTATTATTATTATTATTAGTATTATTATAAATTTAGCCAACGAATCAATTCTAAGACTAGAGTCTTAAAAGCACTAGCATCTAAAAGGCTGTCCGGCTTGATTAAAAACTCTATCGCACTTGAGATTTGAACGCACGACCATTAAGTTGCTAGTCAAAGACTCTTGCCTACTCGGTCACTCAGGCGTATGTGATACGTGTAGCTGAGTATTAAAATCGGTAATTGAAATTCTGTATATTAGGTTAGTGGATAGAAAAAAGTATTACTTTAAATAATTGACTTTGCATGAATGAATTAATAAATCGAATGCGTTGCGGATATATTGTTTTTAGTTATAAAGTTTTATATATATATATATTGTGGTGTTGTCTCTTTGATGAATATTTTCAGTGTGTGGCAAAAGGAATGCGAAAACTAGCATATCGTTATCGTTTGGTAATGTATGAATATAAGAACAAAAAAAAAAAGGGGAAAGCAACTTTGCAAAAGACAAAGGAAACTTTAATTTTATATATATATATATATATATATATATATATATATATATATGCATATGTATTATAGTTATATGTGTATATATATATATAAAGCAGTATTATTACCCTCCAAAATAAAACTATTCCGACAATTCATTGCTCTTCTCTTACTTACATTATTCTGTTTTGTTTCTCATATCTCCAGTTAGTTATCTCGTTTGTCTGGTTCCATGCTGCGTTCTAGTTAGTGTTTTATGCATGTGACAATAACTTTGTTTCTACTATTTTTTGGGAATTTTTTTTGCTTTTTTCTGTTTTTTTTTGTTTTCTTTTTCTTTGTCGTATGAAATAGTGGTTGGTTTGGCTCGGCTCGACTCGGCTCGGCTTGGCTTGGCTTGGCGTGATGGTGGATAGATGGAGGAGTTCAAGAAACTTTTATGTATGCTAATTTACATTTGTGCAAAAATTTTAATTAACTATGCATTTAATAAGCAAGGAAGTAAGCAAACTATGTAAAAAAACGTATTTATACGTAACATATTATAAATCGGAAATAAAGTGTTGACATAATACCATCACTTTTAAACTATTGTAGAAAATTGTTACAATTTCTTATATACATTATAGTAATGCGGTGGACTATTAAAGATTTCAATTTCGAAATATGCTTAAGTAACAAGTCCTCTTGGGCGCATTAAATTTTTCTCGTGTGCGAATTCAAAATTAAAAGGATTAAAAAATGTTTTTTTTTTTTTTGAAAATTGGTTTTCTTCAAAAAGGCATACGTTTCATGAAAGATCTTATATGAGAGGCAGTTGGCTCAAATTTTTGAGCTGACGTGCTCCAAATCTAGCAAATTGAAAATTTTCTGGCAAAGACATTATTCAAAATGACTTTTTGAATTGATTGAAGTTTGTCTGTCCATACGTCCATTTTTATTTTAAACTTCCTGTCAAAGATCTTATTCAGAATTAATTTCGCAATCGACTTAAACTTGTCTGTCCGTTTGTCTATCTTCGCATTCGTCTGTTCAAGTTACAACTCTCAACTATTTTGCTGAAATTTGGTAAACTAAAGTGTTTTGTCTCAAGAACGTACGCTATGGCGCATGATTCGTATCGGATCACTTTTCGATCATTTCGCACTGTAAAAGAAAAATTATGATTCCAAAAATCTGAAATACCCGCATGAGTAGTCAAAAATAGCGACTACCAATTCATTGGTCGTCATATAATTAAACAAACAGTTAAATACAAATACTTTGGCATTTATTTAGCTATTAGGTGTACAAATAAATTCTCTAAAATGCAAATTTAATTAAGGAATATCTGCTAGATGTGTTCATAATCGAAATATTCATCAGCAGTTATCTATGGTCTTTCGTCTCTTATAGGGTAGCTTACAACACTGACAGTGGAAACTTGATGAGCTTTCGAGGTGAAATATTCATCGACCCATTTTCGCACACCTTGCCGATCTGCTTTATAAGTCTGCATCAGTTTGAATAAATGATATTTAGAAGCGACCAAGTCTGCAAATTAGGTGATATTGAAGATCACTTGCCTTCCTTTCTTTTGCTGGAGACGGACGGACATATACGAACATTCATCGCACATCTTTAAGCTTTCGCACGTGATCTTGCAAACTATTTTCGAATTGTTCTATAGCTGATAGCAGGGCAGCATCCAAGGCCAACTCGATCATTTTCGCCACTGTAGCTGCAAATTTTTCGAGTTTAAAACAGGAGAAAACGCAGAGCAGTAAATGACATGAAAGATCTCTTTCGTCGTTGATACACATTGAATGATAATTTGTAAACAATTAAAAAACTTATACCTTATAACTTCTACTTACAAAAGCATCAACGTCCAAGTGATCGATCTACAGCTGAAATTTCAAAAAGTCGATTTTACGAAGCAGTCGCAATTAACACAGACAACGTATTTGTACACATATTAAATATTTTTTTTTTTTTGTTTTAAACAACATGTCTTACAAAGATCTTTGAAAAAATTAAGTAAGCCTTTAGTTTTTGCTATATATATTATTCTAATCAAAGTTTTTGAAATCCAGAATCAAACCAATAATAAATATAAAGCGAAAAAATACATGAGGTAAAGGGATTAATAGAAAAATATTCGAACGAAGTCTGTTGTTGTAGATTTATTTTCAAAATGCATATTTGAATAGAATATTTGGTTGGGGTAAATGTAGTGCAATGCGTGATATGCCTATAAATAATCTCTTTACAAATAGTTTTTCAAAAAATCGTAAATAAAATCCAAATTGCATCTAAATTCACAATCCGAAGGTATGCACTTTGTCTCAGAAATATTAGAATATTTTACATACGAATATATTTAATAGGAAATTCGAAGCCGATTTAAGTATGTCCGTCCGTCTTCAAATTCGGCTTTTTTGGTATTGAAATTGAAAGCAAATGGATCAGAGGACACGACCGCAGTATGACATAATCTGAGATCAGCTCGATTTTTGAAAATAAAAACGTTTTTTTCATACGCATATGATTTGGAAGCAATTTTCCGTTAATGAGTAAATGAGCGACCCAACATATTAGCTTTATTCTCCTTTGAGAATAAAACTTAAAAATTTGTACACCAAAATATATATAAATTTACATACATATATATATATATATATCCATTCATTCGTAAAATATTGTATTTTTTCAGTCTATTTGTCTCCTCACCTATCGCCTAGTAAACGTATTGCGAACAAGTTCAATTAATGGCTAAGTCGATCAACATATCGAGGGAGATAGAGAGAGAGAAAGAGAGAGAGAGAAAGAGAGAAAGAAAGAAAGAAAGAGAGAGAGAGAGAGAGAGAGGAAAAAGAATATAGCATGGATACATCTAGCAAAAAGGTACAACCGCAGCCGGTAAACATCCAAGTAGTGATTGAAACCGTAACTGATTGCAAACATGCAAGAGCTTGGCAGTCGATTGATATTAGTTAACAAATCCAGTTAATTTTCATTAAATCATGCTAAGATGCTCATACTGTAAGTCAATTTAAATACAACACATGAGAATTACGCGTATTGAAGAGAATTGAATTGAGAGTCGAGAGAATTTAAAGAAACCGATATTAAGATTAAATAATAAATATCGTTTAGACTTTCGCAAAGGACTTTGAACGTGCTCGTAATTTCATCCACATTGACCAAGCTTTATGAAGATAACGTTTCTAAAGAAACGGGTTCGAGTTGTTACAATTTATCCCAACAAGTACTGTCTTAACGTAACGTAATGTATTAACTTAATAAGAAGCAAAACACGAAGAATAAATCTACGTTTCTCATGATCGGTTTCCAACTCCTATTCCTAAGGTCAAAGAGTAGAAATTTGCTTTTGAACGGATTCTATTAATTAAATCTACGTAACTTCTATAGAAAGAACACTACACAACCGAGACATTTTCAAGCAATGGTTTGACTAAGCTTTGCCTTTTTTGTGGTGTTGATCACCTTTTAATGAGACCTAGCTCTGATCTAGCTTTACCTGAACAATTTTCCAATTTTTGGCGAATCGATGAAATACTCGGTATTGAATGAGAAAGAAAGCTTCTTGAATTTTTTTTATCTTCAATTTCATAAAGCTTTATGAGTATCATGTAACTAAACGATTCAAATCAGTTTAGCTTAGGGGAGTTGATACGAATGCGATTCCAAAGAAAAAGAAAAACAGTTTAACATCGTTAGCGTACATTAAGATACGGTTACATTCATTCACTGAGGGGAGATATTATGAAGACAACAGCTTATCCATTTCAATTAGCATATAGGTAGGTCGGCAATTACTTTTATCATATATCATTTTCTGAAATGGTCATGTTTGGAATCAAAATCGAGCTTGTGATTTGATATGGGCACGTATCAGTTAAATCGGGGTCGACGTATGAAAATTTTCGTCGGAAGTATTCAGCAAAGAGTTTCGCAGTTTCAATATCATCAGAGCAAGGAAAAGGAACGATTTTTTCTTTCTTATATTCTATTAGTTATCCTGCAGCCTATCTACGTAGGGGTATAAGTAATCAAATATATATATTTTTTTTACTCTTTTGATATATTCGGCTTATTATTCATAGGCTAATCACAACAGAATGTGGAAAATTAGTCTGTACATTCGTTACATGAACGTATATTAATTATCTGCTAACGGTATACTACGGAAGATTCGATCGTGGCCGATATAAGACTTTTACTATATAAAATTGTAGTTTCCAACTTCGGGTATATTTGTTTGTGCTTTTTCAGATATGGAAATAACAACAAATAAAAATTTTCATTTTCATTTAGCAGCAATTCACAATTAATTTTATTTTGGCAATCAAATAAAAAATTTTATCAAAGGGACGCACCCTTGTCTGGTCTCTAGAAAAATGGATTGTAATCGCGGTCGTGCGTTTTAACGTCTATGGACTGTTTTTTTTTTTTTTTTTTTTTTGCAGCCACGCAGCAGGTCTATGCTGATAAGCTATGAACTTGTTTGGAACATATCAAGACGGAGATTCGCTAACATAAAGCAACTAAGGTGAGTATTTCGTGAAAAGTGCACATTCATATAATCATTGACGATGAAAATATGTTGATGGAAAGAAATATGAAAAAATGTACACTTTTTATCCGTGGACACCTTTCAGCTAAGCTTATAATGAAATAACGTTCTTGATACATTTTTCATTAATATAGTATAGTGAGATTCATTGCAATATATGTATATATATATATTCTTCACCGGAAATTAAAAACCGTTTTCCCCCTTTTGATAACAACAAGACTATAATATCTATATATATATATATATATATATATAGATATCTATGCATAAATAACTCTAAAAAGTTTAATTAAGAGACAATGAGACCGACAGTTTTATTATGGAGATGTTCTTACCAACTATCGTTTATTGTAATTTAGGTTAGGTAGGTGTATAATAACAATAGTAAACACAAAAAAAAATATATATATATTTTTTTTTTTCCATTTTTTATTAAATATTTCTTTTATTGAAACGGAAAGTTTATCTCAGTACATAATCACTATTATTATCTATCATTTGTGTTCGAATAGTGTTAGATCCGGGCTATAAGTTGGATGAATTTAAAGCTTCAAGCCAAGCTTCATGAATTTTTGCTGGTCGTACTGTTGATTAAATACAATACGTTTTCTATTGATTAATTTGTTTTGCTTATACTCCCAATTGAGCGGTCTACTCGCATTAGTTCCTAACGATAGCATATGGAATCGATCTATACATCTATAGATTTAATGGTTTAATTTTTTCCTTTTAACATGAATGTTTAATTCGTGTTAAGTTTTTAGTTTTAGTTGTGAGAAAATATGAGTTATGTTAATTTTTAACGGAAAGATACCACCGATCATGAAGCTTCATATCGCAATCGAAGTCTTGTTCTTGTTTCGAATAAACGGCAATTACGTTAATATTATATATAAAGATCTTTATTTTTTTATTAAGTCACAATTTATAAATGATAGATAGGGTTATCTGTGGAATAGCATATCGCGAACAGCACCTTCGCTTTGCTTTGCTGGCACACAGGCACTCTGTAGCTGTATTTCGTTGATGCAGCGGTGGATCACTGCCTTCAATGGGCAAATAGTTGTGGGCTTGTTGGTATAGAACTTTGACTATTAAGTAACCCTAGGAGAAGAAACCCAATCGTGTTAAATCACGGGATCTAATTGAATCAATATTCCGATAATACTTTGTACGAAAATTGCGAACTGTGGCGATCGAACCTATACACATATACATCGTCACGATTTTATTGAGACACTTTCACAATATTATATAAAATACTCATCCCAGGGAATATAATTATTTTAAAGCTTGGCTCGTCATATCTACGAATAAATTACGCACTGCCTGTGATAGTTGCTTTCCAACAAAGTGTGGTTTCTGGAAAGTTTAGTTTCTCTACTTCTTCAAATCTTTTCGAAAATAGTGATCGTAATAATTATAAGAATTTAAATACGCGTAGTACTAGCGATATCATCGAGAAAGGATTAATAACTCAAGAGAGTAAAAATTGATGACGATTCGACTGAAACTTTTGTTGTCAATAATCCACGTGGTTGACAACTAAAGTCACGCTTGCTTTTTGCTATACATTGATATTAATGTTTTTTTTATTTACAAGAAGAGTTTTGAGAGATCTTGCACTGAACAGTGTAGTGCGTGCGTACGTTTTGGTATATGAGATGGGAAAGCTAGATATCTTCAAAAGATTCCTTTGACCCGTATTAGTGGCATGCCCGATTCGCTATCCTTGGGGTCTATGTACTAAAATTACCTTCTGCCCCCCGGGCGGCATATATACACACACACTTCTCCGGTCACTCCTTCCCGCATAAGCACCGTTATCTCCCTGGGGTTGGTTGCGGCTAGTGCCCTTCGTTTCATGGGACCTTAGTAGATTACGATTGGCCTTCACTTCCCCTTGTGACTACCTGGCGCCTCTTCAATCAGAGAATATGTTTGTGTACTCTATAGGCGATAATGTAGCACTTGTACGGAAATGGCGAAAAATGGCCACACCCATCAATTGTATAGTGTATCAAAGAACCATTTTTTTTTTTTTTTTTTTCAAATTATATAAATTCTTACCCAGTTTGACATTTGGAATGTACCTAAACATGTCCCTCTGTCCACTCCACATTATAGAGCACGAAAATTTAGTTCGTTTGTTTTTTTTGTTTTTTTTTTTTTTGTCATTTTTAGAATAATCGCGATGGGTATAAAAAATTCGGTCACGATCGAATACAATTTTCTTACTTGTTTTTTTTTTGTTTTTTTTGTTTTTTTCCTTTCATAAAATTTGAAACAGTCGTGGTTGAAATCATAACAAAAACTGGATCTTTGTTTCTCAGTGATTTTTTGCTTTTTTGTTTTGTTGTGTTATTTTGATCCAAAGCAATTTTTAATTTCCGCATAACAATGCACAAGTTATTAAAATTTTTGTGTTGCTACTGCTTGTTGTTGCCTTTTATTTTCTAATTTTTTTTAGAACTCTTCTCTTCTCTTGTCGGTTACATTGTTGTTTTCTGCTTTTATTTTTGGAATTTGCATTGTGCCTTTGGGTGATAAAATTCCTTTTGTTTTATCTACATACATGTTTGAATTTATTTATTTCTTCATTTTTCTTCTTTTATTTTTTTTTATTATTATTTTTTTTTTTTGAAAGCAAAATATGTGCGCTTCAACACTTTTCTGAATCCGTTCTCTTTTTTTTTTTTTTTCTGGTTATGCTGTATATTTTGTATAAAGCAATTCATCAACATTCTTGTAACTCTGACCTTATACAGCACAGAGCAAAGCACATTTTCTTCTATGAAATGATGGGCAGGGTAGAGCTCTTTCTTAAACCACAATTATGTCTTTTTCGTAAAGGCTTGAGATTATATTGCATCAATTTGATGAATAAGAATATATAAGATATTTAAAAGAGTCAAAAATAAAATTATTTATATTAAAATTGTATGCTTGTGCTAAACCTAACCTTTATTAATTTTATTAGATATTAGAAGGATGGATATAAGAAAGACAACAAGAATGTTTTTTATATCCAACTTGACTTGAATAGAATTTGATCTCATTCACTTATAATATTATAAAGGTATTGTTTTAAAATGAGTGCATCACGTGTCACGTGTGAGAGTTCATTCATTCTTTCAATATTAAATAAAGATCAAAATTTTGTTATAAGTTTTACATCACCGGTCACTTGATAGATAAGATTTCGGATATATGAAGGGAACAAATGAAAATAGGGAAATATATTTGCATTAATTGACTGCAGCTGTGTGTGTGATGAGAATCTTTTAATAAAAATTTTTCCATAAACTTGCTATCGAATTTTTAAACAAGTATTAAATTGCCGGCATCATTTTTGTAGGGGATTACATATATGAACCTACTTTGATTTTTGCCAATAGAAATATTGCGTCTTCGTCTCCGGACTCAGTTGTCAGTTTTAAGTGGCAAAGCATACTAAGAAGGAAAATTCTAAAATTCTATTTTAACTTACATTGTCTGTATGCAAAAATGCTCCTCGCATTGCCAGATTAATAGAATAGCAGAATAACATAGGATTATGTAGCAGTAAATTTATATTAAATTAACTCCATACGCACATTGACTAATAAGGTATTTGGGGCAATTCCAGCTGAAAATATCTGACAACGAAACTCTAATTTTATCTGTCACAGTTGAAAAAAAAAATAATCTTTACTAAGGTCAAGTAAGCGTCTTTTCATCTCTGATGCTATTTTGCGGTTGCGTCGTTTTCCTAGACATCTTAGAGATTGTCTTTTTTGTTCGGTGAGCAATCTGTCACGACGTTTTATTGCTTCTTTGATAAGCAGTAAATAAATTGAACCGCGTCACAAATCTCGCTCCTGGGTGGTAGATATGGATAATAAAATCATATATCTCTTCGTTCACATATTCGTAGCACTTAATGTATTCCTTAGTCGCTTACTCTTATATCAATTATCCAAACTCGTTTTCTCCAACTGATTATTGTGACTACAAATGATAAATTTTCTTATCGAAGCTACTTTAAGAAACGCATCACATGAAACAATGTAACAATGCGATAGGATAGATAATAGATTTAAATTAAAATGAAAATAAACTTAAACTTATGAAATTCATTAGAACGTATGTGATATGGTCCCGCAAACTTGGAGGGGAATCCGGCAAGCGAGTCCCTGGCCGTAACAAAAATCAACGTAAATCATGTGTAATAAGCGTCAATCCTTTTTAGATAAAATTTACAAAGCAAATTCATTTTAAAATTAAACATTGCCTGTCCAATCTTCCCAGCTGAGCCATGCGAAGCATGAAACGCTATGAGTTGTCGTTTGCGCATGACTAACTGATTTCTTGCTTGACATACTTTTGCTAAGTAAATTTATAATTATGTCTGGTAATACATTATTATTACATATTAAAATGGATTAAAGGCATTTGTATAGTTGTGCATTTTTTTCCAAATCAGTTTTATCGCTGTTTTCACAATTTCAACCTTTTTTTTTTTTTCTCTTAATACCATTAATCATACAATCGATGTCTTCGTACTATTATGTACAAAGTTTGAAAGACTTTAGAAAACACTGATAACTGATAACTGATGTTATTCTATGAGGGTTTTTGAAATTTATTATTGAGCAAATGCTCAATTCAGTAAAATGCTTTGATCCATCTGCGCCGGGGCATATGAGAATATGAAACTTATATTTATAGTCTACATCACTTAAATATAGGTTACACCAAGTGTTTGTCGAATGGCTTTATTTTTTATTGTACGGATTTTCTCGGAATAATTTTCTGAATTCGCAATTTTTAAAGATACTTTGACCAAATTGAGTACGCTTTGTATTGTGTTCTGTCTCGGCGACGAATTTTCGCATCGAACAATTTTTTGCAATCACATTCAACTTGCGCTATTTAAAGACAAAAAAGCAGGTGAATAATAACGTGATGTTTGACAAGAAGCTCAAATATGCCAAATTCGGATAACGTTGATCCGTTCCGGTTACGCTCTCCTCCATATAAGCGCTACTAGGGGAAGTATGCTCTTAGTTAATAATGAAGTGAGAAATTGTCGCGTTGTAGGGTATCTAATGGTCAACATTCTTCGATGATAATATTTTTACTTATTCCTAATTAAGTTTTAAAGTTCAAATGAATTGAAGACAGGTATGTCGGATTTGTTTGTCATTTTGTGACACTCAAAATTATGTACGCGTCCTCCCTATGCTTGTATGCTTATGTCTCACGTAAAAAGTTAAAGCTCTATGTACATCGAATATATATATATATATATTGTGCCCTCAATATGTATGAATTAATATGCAAATGCCTTTGACAAATTCACAATTTCATTCTACAACGTTTTCTCTCAGTGTATTGTGAAGTTAATGTAAATAATTTTATTTATTTATAGAATGAAAAAAAGAAAAAGAAAGAAAAATCATATTCGAGATTATTGAAAGCTTTTATTGGCGACAAGCCCTGAATAATTCGTTACGTTATCAATTTCATATAAATTGATAAGAGATACAAGTATTTTAAATGTGAATAAGTTGAGAAAACTTGTATGATTTTTATTAATTTAATTTAATTTTATTAATTTAATAAAATGCGCGTATGTGTTCTGGGCGGCGGTATAAATGGTTTCTCTTGCGCGTTGTGCATCTTAGAACATTTTAAAATTAAAGGGGAAAATGTTGAAGTAATTGTTATATCGGAAAAATTTACACCCAATACGACAGGTGATGGATCTGCCGGCCTTTGGGGTCCCTATTTATTGGGCGAGACATCAGCAGCCAAAGTTCAGTAAGAAGAAGAAGAAGAAGATAATATTTATAAATAATTAATATATAAAATGAATTTTGTGCTATTTTAGCCAATGGTCGAAGGGTATGCACGACTTTTTAGAGAACTTGTGGATTTCGGAAGACGCTGGTGAAGCTGGAATTTGCTTAACGCCCGTGATTAGAGTTACAACCACGGATATGCCTCAAGCTGAATTTTGGAAAGATATAGTCTACGGGTTTAAATATCTGACACAAGGCCAGCTTGATGAATTGAATAGAAATCGTGCAAAAAAATTCAAGTTAGTCAGTCGCTTAGATATAAAGTTCCTATTGCTTTATAATTACATGACAAAGTCTCACGGAAATATATTTCATATAAAATTTATTTTTAACGCGTTAACATGAAAATTGAATTATATAATATATAGATTTGAAGGTTTTATGATACGAAATAAGGTTTACATTACTTATGTCCGGGAAAGGTATGCTTTTGTGCGGTTACACCCATAATCTTTGTTATAAGCAATTCGGATTACTGTATTATATTTAGCAAGTGAAAAACCACTATTGGACGTTAGGTCGGATGCCCGGCCTTTTTAGCCAATTAAAGCCAGTTTTAAAAGACATCTGGAAAATTACACATCACTAACTATTCTTCTATTGTAAAATACACGCGAGCTCGCAATGTTTGCGCTTATGAGATTTATTACAATTTTTTTCCCCCATGCAACCTTGACTTGAACGCTAAACATTTTTTAGATCCCTTATAAGTCTCAGTTAATACATTTTTGTTGTTTTATTATTCACATAATAATTTTATTTCTGTTTGCTTCTTAAAGGTCAGGACTACAGTTTATAACATTTACATCTGAGCCGCGTAAACTTTTGCCTTATTTGATGAAACGCTTTCAAAGCCAAGGTGGCCGTATATTGAAACAAAAAATTGAAAATATTTATAACTTTATGAAAATCGCTGATTATGATGTTGTCATTAATTGTGTCGGTTTGGGTGCCTTAAAGATGTTGAATGACAAAGATATGTATCCTATACGCGGTCAGGTAAGTCGAGTCAACGCTCCATGGCTGTATTATGTTTTATTAGACGATAGTGACGACGGAAATTACATAATTCCCAAGTAAGTGCAGCTCTGATGATCTTTGATGATTTGATTGAATTTATATTTTTCAAGAATTTTTAATTTTTTAGTTCGTTTACAGTGGTTTTAGGTGGGACCCATCAGGAAAATAATTTTAACACTTCTGTTTGTCCAAAAGATAAAAAATTCATTGTTGATGGCTGTAAAGAGATTATACCAGCATTAAATCAAGCTCAACATTTGTATGATTGGGTTGGCTTAAGACCAGGAAGAACTTCCGTACGTTTGGAGTTGGAACGGTTTGGTAAGTTTGCATGACATTCAAAATTACGCAAATAAATGTAAAGTAAAAAGTGTTTCACCTTAAGGCGAAAAGTTGCTAATACATAATTATGGCCATGGGGGCAGTGGCGTTACATTAGCTTGGGGCTGTGCCCAGGATGTTTTAAATATATTGGAAAGTGCTTTAAATATTCCTCAGTTAAAATCAAAATTGTAACCAATCCGATAAAAATAAAAAAAAAAAGAAGAAAATCTACAAAAGTTGTTCAAAGTATATATATACATATATATATACATATATATATATACATATATATATACATATATATATATACATATATATATACATATATATATATACATATATATATATACATATATATATATAAAAAAAGAAGAAAATCTACAAAAGTTGTTCAAAGTATATATATATATACATATATACATATATACATATATACATATATACATATATATATATACATATATACATATATATATATATATATATATATACATATGTCAACTAATGTTAAAAAAAATTACGTGAATAAAACGGATTAAATTAAGTCTAGTCTATCATTTAAAAGACGAGCTTAGATGCTAGTGCTCATTTTACTTTTCAGCTCTAGACTTTATTTCTTTATAGCAGTGACCGTTTTTTATTTATAATTAAAATGACCCCAATAATAATAATAATAATGACAACAACAACAATAATAATACACTTCTTAAAATCTATTATATTATTATACTAATTTTTGTAATTTAGTTCTTCGTTACTGAGGGAATTATTATACCTACCATCGGGATACTCAGGTTATAATTCTTAGGAATGCTCCCCAATAATATTGTACGCTATTAGCGATAGCTTTGTCCATCCATCTATTTTATAGATCAAGTTTTAAGGGGAGTTTTATTCTTCTATAAATACTACACTAGAGCGCATAGTCACAACAAGTGATAGGTAGTTTATGTCCTTCTTTCCTTTTGTTTTTTTTTGCTACCCTATTTAATTAAGCTTCGAATTAAGTCGTTTCTCAATTATTTTCAAACTTACCAAGTAATGAAGATATCACCTACGTTCATTGATCGTAGTGTCTATAAGCAGTTGAAAGTTGATATGTAAATCAATTAAAGAGACAGGATTGGAAAAGTAATAGCAATTTACATTGGAGAGATTTGTGAAGAAGTACAATTCAGATCATTGTACAGATTGTTTGCAAGTTCTGTTTTCAAATAGTTTCGATCGCTTTATTAACACATCCTAGATTAGAAAGCAAAAATTCTATTATGTAAAAGGAATAAGGACTTGGTTGTGCTTGTAATAAATAAATATAAAAAAATATATTAGTGAAAAATGTTGATTTAATATAACATACATTAGTAAAACGTGAATAACATTACATTACATTCGTACATAGAAAATGCATATACGAATGCTTTTTGTTATACCAATGACATCGGAAAATATGATCAGAAATCCTTGAATAATTGTACAGTGAGTTATGTATAAAAACTACTACAACTATTTAACTAGTAATTGGTAATGTATTTGTGAACTTTGTGACTTTGTCATATTTTCTTTTTTTAACCTTGTCTTCTTAATCGATTGAGCAATGTATGTATGTACCAAAGTTTCGATTTTTACCTTAGTTTTCGTAACTGAAGCAGTTCTTCGAGAAAAATGAGCCAAAGAAATGTATTTTGTAACTTTTATGTTGATATTTATCGTGTAACATAATACTGAAGTTATCAAGAATTCTCATTTTCTTGGTTATATGTAATCTCTTGTGTGTTGTTCAGTTATCAAACTATATATATATATATATATATATTTGATAATTTATTGTTTGCAAAACATTTACTTAATTATTTCTCGTCAAAATGATTGAAATAGACTGAGAACTTATTCTAAAGCACAATAACGACTTATTGGCCTTGCTATGTATTCCGCTTTTGTGTGTGTGTGTGTCGTGAGAATTTGAAAAAGTTGAGATAACTTCGAAATTCTATTTTTAGGCAACGTGATCAATAAAATATAAAGTTTTCCCATTTTATTTAACAAATTGTGTAAACATGTTGCCCACAAATATCTACGCATGTTGCACAACATTAATAGAAAAACTCGTCGAAAATTGTTTAACATTTTATGTTAACATTGCATCCTGCAGAAGGATATCGCTAAACACTTATAATAAGGTAAACATACATTATTTAATATATTATATATTGTATATTACGATAAATATGTTATATAACTTATTGTAATATCTCAGTCAATAAATTCGTAGCATAACATACAGATGTCGCCGCTATTGACGAACCCATACGATTTTCAAACTTTTCAATGATAAGTGCGTCAAACTCGTATGACATTCTGATTATCAGTTTACAAGATGCAGTTACTTTAGTGACGCTCTCTCTCTCTCTCTCTCTCTCTCTCTCTTGCAAACTTTCAAACGAACGAAAAGTAAATGAATTTCGTTCATCAATAATTAAAAGCATTGCATACTGAATTAAGGAAAGTAAACTTAGCTCCATCGAGTCAAATGGTAGACAAGTGGTTTGCTAATCTTGAACAAAATCATGAAGTTGGTCGTGTTGAATGCTCCGGTTCGGCAATTGTTCTACAAAAGAACATAAAAAAAAAGGGTGCATGAAATCGCTTTGAAAGACCGAAATCTGAAGTTGCGTGAGGAGATAAACATATCAAAGATATCAAGAGATATTCTATGCAACATTTTACATGAACGCCTGTCCATAAGAAACTTTTGCTCTTAATATATAACGCGTCTCCTTACTTTTAATAAGATCGTGTTGATGGTTCAGACTCTAGAATCGTATTGGCAGTTAGCGGATTGGACAGCAACCGATGAAAGTCATTCAAAGCGACCAAAATAGTAGCATTACTAAAACACAGTACAGTAACTTGTAAACCAGTAGTGGGAATGCCTTCGTAACATTTCGTAACATTTCGAGGCTAACTAAAGACCATATGAACATCTCTATGTCAAGCTGCGAACTTGGCGACTAAACTGTTATGTTGTAATTTACGTTTTTAGGAATGGCGAAAACTTTTATTTACGCGTACATATATTTATAATATGTAACACATGTACATACATAGTATTTAATAATTTCGCGACCAAACTCGACTGTTATAGATTCTTTATGTTTTGTTAGTTGTTTTCTTCGGATCTGGACGGAGCTTAAAAGAATTCGTTGTATAGTATAGTTCGCTATCAGTTAGTAGGAATCTGTACAGTACTAAACTATCTATCTAGTAATAAAGTATTTAAGCTATTTATGCTTAGCATCGACATATCTCGACATTATGTTATTACTTCTGCCCTTTTCGGATTTGTTGCATCAAGTATTTTACAGTTCGTTTACGTTGCCATAGTTATTATACTCTTGGGGTTTATTATGTCATATATATATATATATATATATGTTTATGTGTGTGTTTTTTGAGAATATGTTATATGTTGTAGCGATAACTTCGATATACTGTTGCTGAGAATTACTACAAAATACGCTATGAGGCAGTTGGTATGTAAAAGAATAAAATTTTCACGGAAATTTTTGAAGAGTGTTCGTTAAACTACGTGACATATACGGTATTTAGGTATATTTTTTAAATGAGAAAAATCTATTCAAAAATAGATAAATTAGTCTGTGATGCGCTGAGAAAACTATGGAAGGGAAACCTTACGCAATAAGGTCGGCAGTAATTGATGAAATTTCGTTTCAAAAGACTTGGGTTTCTGAGATGGCCTTTGAGCGGCTCGCTTAGTCCACAGCTTATATTAAAAATGTAATCATCCGCTTTTTGACTATTATACAGATTGCATTTGATCTCACCAATGAAAAATCAACTATTTGGGGAAAATCTTTTAATTTTCGTCACGTTCCGTTCTTCCACTTTTCCTACCTATGTTATCTAGTGGTTACTCGTACAGTATAACACGTCCATTATATAAGGTGTCACTTTTTTTCTAAAAAAAATACTAATAATCAGCCTTGTCGTCGCAATGTTATCGAGTATGAAAATTTACTTTTTTAGTTTCGTTTAGGAAAACGATGGTGAGTATAAAAGATACGTTCGCGACTGTACATAATTTTCTTGTGTGCTTTGTTTCCTTTTTATTTTTTATATCCAACATCAGAATATAATTTACATTTCCTATAAATTATGAAAAATCTTATTAACAAACCATGAGAATCCAATCCGTTAAAAAAATAGGCAGTGAGTAATTTTTTTTTTTTTTTTTTTTTTTTTTTTTTTTTATTAAAGGAAAGTAGGATTAACGGTGATCGGATTCAACTTTGGAGTCTCGCGTGAAAAACCATGAGCCGAAGCAGACCATAAGTAGGTTCGGGTAGAGAGTGGCCCAGAGCATTAGATCAGTCCTTACGGTAAATTAGTTTTCTCCGTTTGTCTACCTTTGTGTTCTTCCTTAGTGCAATTGTCTGTGGCTTGTCTGTGGGATGCATAGTAACCCTCCTCCCCTTCGATTACTACCGAGCTAGCTAATATTTCAATGATACATGCATCTATCCGTATGCAACTTTCGACCTTTGTTACGTTATATAACAGTGATGCCAAATGTAGGGCAAAAAGCGGATAGACAGTACGACATCAGATCGCAAACATCCCAGTTACACATTGCGTTTTTCTATGTTTTTTCGATTGGATTGACCTGCAAAATGTGGAATTGAAGCTGTAGAAATGATTAAATTGGCTTGGAACCTACGTAAAGAAATAGAAAGTGGTTTTCAAGGTTTTCGGGAACAAATTGTGCTCGTAAAAATGAATGAAAAATTCGCATATGTCCGTCCGTCTTCTGCAAAAACAACCAAGGCAGAAAATTTCTTAGCTTAGGCTGGAAAGTTTTGCCTCATCCGCAGTAGTCTACTTTCTCGGAAGTTCACGAAAGTTGAAGATGTGTGCGAAAATGCGTCGATGGCTATTTCGCCTCTAAATCCGCAACTTTCTTTCTTTCAATTTATTTACGCACCTACTTTTTCTTAATTATTTGGAATTTTTGCTTTCCTTTCTTCTTTGACGATAACCGTTCTTTATATAGATAAAAATATATAACTTATAGAAATAAATATGTAATCGCAGCCTTTTCATTCTTCAGCGTTCTTTTGACATTGCGGATATTCTCAACTTTGTTCTGCTAAGTAGCAATAGTTCGTGACCGACAGCGCTAAACAGTTTCAAAAATAATTGACTTCGTGTTTTAAGCAACCCGATCAGAGTAAAATGTACATGTATTCTTAGCGAGAACATAAGCATACTGTATAAATAATATAGAAACATGTTGATAACAAACATTTGCAACATTTTACTTGACATTAAGATAAGCAATTTTGGGCGAAAATATTTCAATAATTTTTAGACTAAATATTTAGCGATAAGTAGATGTTCCCGACGGAACATTGCAGATATAGATAGCAATAATCGTAACAATGGCAATAACATGGCGAAAAAAAAGAAGAAGAAAACGATAAAATATTTATTAAATTAAATAAACGTCACTTTTGCTATAAATGTGTTGGAAAAATAATTCATTTCATTATAATATTCTTTTACATATGAATGAATAGAACTTTTTTTTTTTTGTGTTTGTTTCGTTTTTTTTTTTTTTTTCCACTAAGGTAAAATGAGCGATTATCTTAATCCGTTATACCGGTTGCATGAAATCTTGAATGAATGAAAACTCTACAAAGCAATCGTTGTCAAGGAGTAGTAGTAGTAGTAGTAGTAATGTTGTTCGTTAAAAATAATCTTTAGTTCTTGTGATTGTTATGAAAGCAAACGTCTGAATGGTTGTTCACTGTTATATGAAATTCTGAACGATAAGCACATGTAGAGTTTTTTGCTGCGAAAATTTATGCAAAAACCGAATAAAAGTGAAAAACCCATATTAAGGTAAATGCAATGTAAAATAAAAGACAACGTAATTTTCATATAAAATGTTATAAATATAGATAGATAAATAAAATAAAGCCAAAAAAAAAAAATAAAAATAAAAAAAATTTAATAATAATTTATAAAGTACAATATTGCAATTTTCTTGAATTTCAATGAATTTAAAAAAAGATAAATATATAGAAGAAAAGATAAATATGATATAGATGATGATGATAGGTGAGTATACGAAAAAGAATTTAAGTTGTTTTTCTAAAACAAGGTAACAAGACCCCGGTTCCGATATCGATTCTATATAATAAGAAGATGGTGAGTAAATCTGGTTATACAACTACGGGCAAAAGGTCATGACATTGTATCTCTTGTATCCGCCCGAGTAGCCGAAGGCGAGGAATCTCGACAAGCAAGTCAATTGACGTGGGTTCGAATCTCAAGTGCGGTAGAGTATTTAATAAAAGCCGATAGCCTTAGATGCTAGTGCTTTTAGGAGCTTAGTCTTAGAATTTATTTCTCTGGCGATATTAATAATAATAATAATAATAATAATAATAATAACATCTTTTGTAAAATATCCGCGTCATGATATCGATATATATAAGTTTTTGATAGGATGGTACGACTGTTCCGAACAGCTCACTGAATTTCGCGACACGTGCATTATTGTATTAGTAATGGCAGTATTTTCCATTTTTATTTAAATAGTTTTGTTGCCACCGATTTTTGATATGGAAAAATGTATTGAACCATAAATTTGCGTCAAATATTGTCAAAAAAAAAAAAAAAAAAAAAAAAAAATTCTTAACTGATACAAATCTTTTAATATGAGAATAGCGAGTTAGTCGAAGACGAACGTCGTTCAGGCAGACCGTCAACATCGACTACATTTGTCAACCATCGATCGATTCAAGGAGATCTTCTTGGTGTACTAACAAGATTAATACAAACAATTTTAAAGTATAGTTTGGACTTCACTTTCATGTCTTCTCGTTTTGTTGTTGTTTGTTGCGTTTCATAAATAACGTCGTGTTAATGTGTCAACACAAATGCTTTCTACGAGTAATAACGATCTATAATGTATACCTAGTGGTGACGAAATTTGGATTTATGCTTTTAATATTTACTTAGTTCAGTAATCTTTTGAACATATTGTGTTTAAGTTGAACCAAAAAAATCTCGATGATAGCAAGATTTTTTGAACAAAAGTAAAAAAACGCTGCTATTATTAATCGAACATGGTACGCCTTTCGACATCGCTCTGAACAATCATGTTAACCCACCAAAAAGTATATACATCGATATCATAGCGCGGGTATTTTTAAAAAATATGATCTCATTACGTTTACTATGCACTATGTTATCCATCGAGGCTCTATTTTAGCTATCTTTTTGAAACAATGTAAATTTCGTGAGGAAAAAACATCAGGTCTTTTAATGTTTTCCATAGAATCAACGATATTTCGAGTGTCGCCATACGAATGGAAGCACCGTTCGACAGATAAAAAGTTATCTATTGAAATTCGTATTAATCGGAAGAAGTAACTTCTGCTGATCATAGTGGCGAGGTTATGACATACCCGTTTAGAGGTATAAAAATTTTCTCATCTAGTCTTTCTATATGGGCCCGAATTTATTTTATGACGAAAATTTTATGAAAATATTATGAGAATTAATGGCAATACACCAATCCCCCAATTGGGACCGATAAAGGTATATAGTTCGTAGATGTCAATAGCTTGTCTTTGGGTTTAGCATATCCACACAAGTACACTATTTATCACTCATGCTTTGTCCTTATGAGAATTAATGGCAATAGACCAATCCCCCAATTGGGACCGATAAAGGTATATAGTTCGTAGTTGTCAATAGCTTGTCTTTGGGTTTAGCATATCCACACAAATACACTATTTATCACTAATGCTTTATCCTTTGAATTTGCCACGCAAAGTTATGTTTTGTGCACGTTGACTTATTTTCGGCAAAGTGTTTCCTAGAACTCTAAGAAGCTATGTCGCTTACCCTTTATTATGACAATTTATAGGATTGTGTATGAGTGTAGGTTGAAAGCTCGTACCTTCAAATGAAGAGGTGATAGTTTTATTCTACACTCCCTACTACTATCACTTGTAATCTCTCTTAGAGAGTCGAAAATCGGGCCAGAATTCTCTAGAATAGTAAAGAAACAATAAAAGCTTTTGCTCTCACAATAAAGTAACGATCAAGGCTTGAAATGGAACGAAACGAAACGAAAAAAATAGGTAAGAATAGTTTATTCGGTTGTGACCGAATCTTCTACATTCATCATCGTTATCCTAAGAAAGACTGAAAAAGTAAAAATATTAGATGCTTTCATGCTTCATATAATATGGAGTGAGCGCAGCTGATTTTATCTATTTTCGAAATAAAAGTTTTTGTCACATAGACTTGGGGACGTTGTAAGCAGGTCCTTCGATAAATTTCATTCACTTGCAAGTTATTTCGCAAATTTATTGATGGTATCATCGTTTTCGCTAATTTGGAAAATGTTTAACACAAATACTATGCAATTTATAGGTTATGCTTCATGGGATTTTTGGAAGCTTTATTCTGATTGTTTTAAAGGTAAGTAGTTTCAAGACATAACTGTAGCTATTTAATGAAGAATGGCAAAGGGAACGTAAAAGCCTAATTAAAATCATAGACAAGTGAGCGACTTGTCATCTTGTTTCATTTCGATTTTTCTGCTCAGAAAATGTCTAAGATGCAATCTACACCCCTACACATATGATATGCATATATAATATATATATATGCAAATGTTATATATATGTATGTATATAATAACTGATGGTAAAGTGAGGCAAGTCAGGAGATAGAAATATCATTAAAACGGGCTGCTTTCATGTGCATAATTTGATAATCGGCAAAGTAACTAAAACGCACTACTATGTGAATACTAATTATATAAATGATTCTCTGGAAAATTTATAGCTAACATTTCTTCTTCTTCTTTCTTATTAACTTATACGGATTTACATGGAATTTCATTTAAAAATGCAATGCATAAAAAGTAACGGAAAACAGTATGATAGAGAACTTCCTTCTGTGTCCTTTTGTTTACAGCTAAAATAATTGTCCTCGTAGTTACAAGCCCGTTGAAATATGCACGACGTTTTTGAACAAAAAAAAAAAAAAAAAAAAAATAAATAAATAAATAAAAAAAGATTTCTTAGATCTCTTAATTCGCAAATACGTTCACATTTGATTCATGAACTCTCCTTAAGAATTTCAATTTTTTACTCCTCCCGTGTTAAACTTAAAGGATATATGTTTTCAGTTAAACGAACGTTACTCACTACCGATAGGAAATTTCATTTTTTGTTTTTATTCTCGAGAAAAGGGAAAATAACTTTATATATATATATATATATATATATATAAATATATATATATATATATATATATATATATATATGTGTGTGTGTGTGTATGTAAAGAGACCGGAATTTTCAATTTCAAATATTCATTCATTTAAAATGGTATGTTTTTGTAACCTTTGAACCACAGCAAAGAACTTCAAAGAAAAGTGCAATTTTCATTCAATAGAATGCATAAGTGTTGCGAACTTTGGCGAACTTGAAAGAGTTTAAAGCAAAGAGAAAACGAAAACAAAAAAAAAAAAAAACAACGCGCACACACAAAAAGGTAATAATGTCTTTTTCATTTCGTAAAGCTTGGGATATATTTTAACCCATGATATTCCAGTAAAATCTGGCAAAAGAAATTCATTTAAGAATTGCTTCTCTCGTTCGAATTGTGTAACGTGGACAGACGCAAGCATTATAGACGAAAGTAGACAGACAGATAGACAGATAGACAGATAGATAGAGCCTAGGAAGGCAAATAAGTAGAGACACAGGTGGACAGAAGGAAAAGGAATTAAAGCGGTGTTAACAACGGTGTTACAAGCGGAATGTTAAACCATTAATGTCCCCCAGTTTGAGATTCGCTTGTAAAGCAGAAATCAACCGGCTTTGATTTACTTTTACTGTTATATCATTTACACGCATTTGATTTTAACATTTGGTTTATAAAATCATTTTAGGATTTGGCACATAAGCCATATTGACGGTTTATGAGTAGTGTACACTGTTCGCAACACATATCATGTTATGAATATTTAAACGTAAAGCGAAGCTCTTTGAATATATAATATATTCTACACTTAAATGCGAGAATCTAAAGCACACTGACTCATCTACGGAGAGCAATAACAACGATTGCCACAATATACATATATAATATAATGGATGAACGAAAGCTTCAAAGCTACCTAAAAGAATAAGATAATAAAAGTTATGCGATATTGCTTATGATAAGTGAAAGGGTTCATATGTAAATTTATAGATTTCGTATATTATAGTCATTTATTTAATAATTTTTTGGAAATATTTTATAAGGTACGCTAAGCATTTATATACATTAAGATTTGCAAAAAGCCTCTCGCTCTCCCTTCGTCGTATGTCGTTAAATGTCGTTTCTAAGCGAGTTTCGAAAAATGCCTTTTAATATTTAAGCAACTAATGTACGTAAAGTTTGCGGTAAGTAAATATGTATATATATATATATATATATAGTCCATGCACAAATCTATGCTGGAAGTAATAAATTTCAAATCAAAATTATATTATAGGAAGGTATTAGAAAAGTACATGCCTTGAACCCGTAAAGAGGCTTTTATTGCTTGTCCGATATCGACAGTCATTAAATGTTATCTTGATTACCTGACTTGATGAACTCAAGATTGTATTGAACATTTCGGGATGACTGGATAATTAAGAAAAATAATATCGTATCAATTACTAAATCGATTCCAATGTGTACCTATCGTACCTTGACTGGTGAGTGAAAGTGCGTGCATTTTCAGAGGATAGAAGGCGTGCCGTAGCGCTCACAATTTCATAGTGCCTCATATAAACAGTAGCTGTGTGCTTTAAAGTTCTTATTGCTTAGATCTGCTCAGTTACTCGGCAAAGAAGGGCTTATGGTTTGCTATATACAACATAGCAGTGAGTTTTTGTCTCTTGATAGTCTAAGAGGAGTATCGGGAGATGGTTTTCGTTTTTGAGAGAGCAGGATATATTTTTCTTCCATTCGGTTCTCTGCTACGGAGAGCATGAAACCTATTCAAGTTCTGACGGTGCTACACAGAGTTGGATGTGTGCTGTGTGATGAAATTCACGGAAGCGTTCAATAAAGTGCTGGATGTTCTTTCGGGATGTGTGAACCGTCCAAAGGCAATCGTGGCTTCGGCTCCGTGCAGTAAGATAACGCTCAAAGCTGTATATCATGGCGTAAGTCCACAGAACTACAAGGCATGGAATTGTGCGCATCCACTGGGAGTAGGTTTGCTATTGGTATGACAACGCGCTTCCCATTTGATTACCAGGATGAATGCATGTTTGCCTAATTGCTGGTTATGGCCCTGGTTATGGAGAGTCGTAGTGGTTGTGATTAGTCGAAAGTTCGTGGTGGCATTCAGCAATGACATGGCAGATAAGCCCCAACGCTTAGCAACTAGCTTGCTAAGGGCCCGGTAATGCCCAGTCATGGGGCGTCTGTTATTGCATGTTAATATAACTCGTGTGAATCCATATTTTGACTTATGGTATTATCAATCCGCCCACGCAGAATGGGAGAACGTTGTTTACTGTTGCTGCAAACTGAATAACGAAATCTACGAGTTTTTCTTCCAACGAAACGATTAAAATGGGGGTTGGAGTGAAAATGCGATAAGCTATGAAACAGTTAGAAAGTGATTGGCTAGATTTAATGGAAGAAATTTTAGTCGTGAAGACGATGAATGTTCGTATACACACGTCCGTCTCGGGCAAAAACTAGTTAAAGAAGTGATTCCCATCTTGGGTTGGGAACTTCTCATAATTACGGGATTATTCTCTAGATCTGTCTCATTCCGATTAGCACTGGTTCAGATCGATTCCGTCCTATTTAGTAGATCAACAGCGCACAAAAAAGATGACGAAGCGCGAAAAGTCGATCCATAACTATTTCGCTTTATAACCATCAATTTTCTACCGTAAGGATATCCGCAAGGTCTGCGATAACAGGCAAAAGGTAAAAAGGCAGTGTTACGGCATATTGCGATTATTGTGCTTGGTAAGTAAGTATTTTTTTAATTAAATTTGATTTTTATGAAAAGAAAAAAAAAAAAAAAAAAAAAAGAGAATTTATTTATACGCCTAATGTATGTATGTATAGTTTTAGTTATCAATTTAAAACAGAATTTCCTTCACAAAAGCAACAAGCACTTCTTGAAAAGGGCGTAAATTTTTGTTTGCTAAAAGCGATTGCTTTTCAAAATTTGTCGGAAAGTGTGAATATAATTTTCTTTCTTCTTTAGCCTAAATTGTGAATATTCTTTATAGATATTAATGTAACAAATAATGCTATTGTCGAGCAAGGCCGAATATTACACACCCTACACCACTTTAGCTTAAGATAGATATTCATTTATTTTCGTGATACATACATTAAAAATTATACATTATTTTTATGTAGGGCATAATTTCAACGAAAGCCCTAATACTGGAGGGTATACAAAATTCGCAACTGACGTAGTCTGAATATCGCAAACTCAATTTTCTTAAAAAAAGTTTTTAATAATTTTCATTTGCTTTTGTCATAAAAAACAACAAGATAGACTTTGTCGTTACAGAAGTGATTGCTTTTCATGAGAGCCCCCTTTATATGGCTGGTTCTAAGTAAAGGACCTATTTATATATCAGGTCTTATTTTTCAATGAGACCATTCTATAAAGTGTCTAAACTCGTAACATTATTGTTTATGTCAAATTATTAGCATGCATGACTTTTGTCAGCAAATATTGAAAATGAAGTCTTTTCACCCGTTTGAAGCCGTTTATAGGGCAGGCGATTCAAAAAAATTGCTCCATCCGATTCACACCAATTCTAAGAATTCTCAAGAACTCCTAACTACTTATTATTAACTCTTAAATACTTATTACTCAGCGACTTTTCTCGCGAAATTCTAAAAATTTAAATATTCTTTCGAAAAATTTGTCGGAACCGAATGATTTTTGAGTAGAGAGTTCGTTTTTAGTTAAAAACATGTCAGTGAATCAAATATTATAAAAAAATATCTTAAAAATTGTGACTTACATGTTGAACACAACAATACATGATATCCATGTATCAGACGGACAGACGGACAGACGGGCAGACGGACAGTTAAACCAATGGACACACAGACATACAAGCTTAGTTCATTGAATAAAAGACTAGGGTATATATCAAGTCCTTCCAGGTGTTACATACGTCCGCGTACATTTAATATATCCTTCTAGCACAAGCGGTATATAGTATATAATATAGTTTTAAAGCTTACATAAAATGTTGATAAGCGAGGGGATCACAATAAAAATTTAGAAACTTTTTCATTGTAGTCATAGTGTAGTTCAAAGTGCAGTTGAAGGTCAAGTCAGTCCGATATTCATTTGATTATTTCCCATTATAGTAATCCAATGTTAAAGTATTTTCTTCATTCAAAAGCTTATTTGGCGCATATTTTATATTAGTTTTTATTAATTTAACGGAGCAAAAATGTTAACGCGAAAGCGTTTACTAGTTAACTATAATATTTTTATTTATTTATTTATTTATTTATTTATTATCTGTAATGGAATGTTTTTGAATGGTCACTACAAAACGAAGAAACATGTTTATACAAACCCATATAGATACATAGATACATATATGCATGTATTACGTGTATGCTCTATGTGTGTGACTACTGATAAAAAGAATTTTTGTTTTGAAACTCAAGTACGAAAAATGCTATTACAAATAATAGTATGTAGGATAACCACACAACAATACATTTATGTATATACTAGTAAACATTTATATATATATATATATATATATATATATATATATATGTATATGTGTATATGTAAACAAAAGTAAGTTTATGCAAAGTTGCATACAAGCGTGCATGACTACTCTTCCTAGAACATGATCTTATTTGGTTCACTTTTTTTCAATTTTTTTTTTTTTTTTTTTTTTTGGGGAGTGTATAAAAAAAAAAAAAAAAAAAAAAAAATAAACAATAAAAACAAAAAAAAGAAAGAAAGAAAAAGGTTTCGTATTTATTTTGAAGGATATGCATGTAATAATATTTATTTATTTTAAGCTCCAAATATTTTTATAACTGTCCGTATGCGTGTGTGTGTGTGTGTGTGTGTATGAATACATATGTGCAAATATTTTTTCCATTTTTAAACCACACCAATTTTGCATATGCTAAATATTTGTACTGTGTTGCGTTGTTGTGAGCTGCATTGCTACATGTGCATGAACGTGTACATAAACATATTTATGTATATGTTTTACAAACACATTCGCAATACACGCATATACATCGAATTTTTTATATATATATATATATATATATATATATATTAACTTGTACATACATAAGTTTTAATTGTATTAAAGTTAAAATCTTGACCAAGAATTACTATACAAACATAACATAGTTGGCTTTTGCTAAAAGTAAGAAAAAATATGAATAATAAAAATAAAAGCAAGAGAAGAGAAACGGAAAACCGCGTTACAGCATTGCAGTAGAGATTATATATCATTTATGTATATATATATATATATATATATATGTATAAATATATATCTGTATATATATATATATATATATATATATATATATATATATGTATATACATGCATAACTATATGTATAAATGTATACTGCATTCTTTTTTATTATGTGTTAAAGAAAAAAATCTCTGATAAAATATAAAATATTAAATAAGCATCCCTTGAACTAAATGGGATGATATTTATTTTTATAAAAATTTTCAGGCATTTTTTCCCCTTAAAATAAAACGTTCGAGAAGAAATCGTATACAATTACACTTTAATTATTAATCTAATTATATATATATATTATTAAATATATGATTTCATATCCATCGTTGACATCTCATTTCAGCATTTTTTTTTTTTTTTTTTTTTTTTGAACTATTGAAAGGAATGTATGTGAAAATTAAAGCTACAGTAAGCATTTAACAGTCAGCAGATATGAATGGTAATACAAATTAAATTTCGTACGACACGCGATTTAAACGGCGACAAATTCGTCATGCCTTAGCATCGATCCTGGCTTGTAGCAGCAAAACTTCGCCATCGATGATTTTGATATCGTTATTTCGCATTTCCATGTCACATACAATATATAATTTTTCTTTTATCCGCTGACCGTTATTATTGTATATATTCAGTTCAATTGTTTCATAGCTTTACCGATCGGTGTTGTGATTAATTTATATATGATTTATATGCCTTGTAAATACATGCGTTTCCCGTCAAAGGTTGCAAGAATCTGCATTGCATTACAGTTTAAGGTAAGGGGCAATTTGTATTCCGAGATACAAAATCTATTTTACTCGCCCATGCCCCTAATGTCTGTACCAGTTTTAAAGTTCTTATGAATCGCCCCCGTCACATTATTAAGTTTGGAGCGCCACACGGTGTTCGCCATACGCCTGATATTTGATTCTGTACTTGGCCGCGCAGTCGCATAATATATAATCGAACGTTATCGATATTCGAGATACCCATATTTTTCAGATGATATCTGAGGTAATAACAAGTCATACGGAAGCCGGTGACTAGGCGTAGATCGCTTCTCCCTAATTGCAGTAGCTTATGTGCTGTGCCAGGAGGTTTTATAAATCTTATCGCTTCCCGATGTTTTGCACTAAGCTTCCGATGGCGAGATGATTTTTCTGTGCCTGTGGGACACCGGTTTATTGATATTGCTCCTTGGCACGCCACAGAGAAATGTTGGATCTATTATGGTCTGTTGGGTTACCGTTTTGTTTAAATATTCGTTCCTTTACTGCGATACCCGAATAGCCATGCAACAATTTCATTATACTTGTCCATCTCTTACAGTGTTTGAAGGAACTACAAGAACAAGTCGTTATTATTTGCTCTTTCATAATATTTAAAAGGCGGCTTGACTGTCGTTGTGAATGCACATAAGCTCTCCCTTGCTTTCTTTCTACATTTGGCGGCACCTGTAGAGACAGACATTACACGGACGGATGGTCAACCCGGCAGATGGACATGGTTCAATCGATCAAGAATTTGTTGCTGAACAAAAATGTATACAGTTTTTGGGATCCGTGAAGCTTCCTTCTGAGCGTTACAAACATTTGGACAAAATGAATACACCCTTTATACTTCTAAGATGGATATGAAACTAAATTGAATAACTTAGTAAACATCGTAGAAGAATAGCCTTATGTAGCCTTTGCTTAAGCAGAGCTACATAAACCAGGTTATGATTTCTATACGACTTAACAATCGCAATCGCTGAAAACAGTAAGAGCTGACTAAGTATATGTAAATTGGAGGGAGTAAGTGAGCTCTTTGGCTGCATTCAAAAGTTTCATGACGTTCGTGACCTTTAATTTTGTTTTCGCAGTGTGGAATAAATAACAAACTTGGACGGTACAATGATTTACTTTAAGGCACTACAAACCTCTTGCACTTGAAGGATATATATGTTACGGGTTCTTCAAAATACATTAGTAAACGGTAGAAAGAGTAAATTAACATGAGTTGATTACATTAAGTTACTTAAGACTATATTTGCTTAATTCTATATCGTCATAAATGTCAAAAATAAAGAGAGCTAAAATTCATACACTATATTACAACACTCAGTAAGTTCCTGGTCTGACACATATATGGTAACATAGCTGACCGACCCATAATATAATGTTTGGACAATCAAATTTCATGACCTTCTCACCATTATATTTACAAGCTATAGTTGCTTTAATGGCATTATTTTTTGGTCGGCTTTAGCGGCTTTCGTCAGTTGCTGACTGCCCAGTCGGCTGACTGCCAATTTCACTGCGGAGTGTAGTGATGAGTCCATATTGCATCCATTGTGTTGTATCGCATGAAAAATAGCACCAAACAGCCCCATCAACATGCTATTATCAAAAGTGACGGCAGCCACTTTGAACAATTTCTCTTGGACATGTGTTCATGCCGTCCGTTATATTCAAGGTATCAGTTATCCCACGCAACAAATAACTAACTTCATGTTACTAATTGAACCGATTTTAAGCAAACAACACAATGCTTGCGTCATGCAATTCGCGTCGTTCAGGGATTAGCAAGAGAAAGCTCTCCAAGGGATGTGTGAGTAGCGCAGTTACAAGCTTCAATCCGCTCACAATTCACAAAATTAGAAATGCTAGAGAATGAAAGTTTATTAGATATAAGAATCGCCACACGACCACAATGTGGGGAGTTGAAGGTATGACCAAATCTTACCGCGTTCTAATTTTTAACAGAAAGTGAATCATGAGGCTTAAGAGACGACAAGTCACGGAGATGTCGTTACCTAATTATTGTTCAAGCGATTGGTCGTGTTACGAACGCTAGTGCAATTAAGTTGAGGTATTTTCATTATTGACAGAGTGATTCACATCATAGACAGCTCATTGCAAAAGAGTTGATCCGTGGTTTGATTTGCTCCGTGCTTTCTTCAGCATGTTCATGCAATTTTACAAAATTTCATTTTCATATATGTATCCAGCTCATCCATGGAAAATATTACATCATTACGAGCTAATACATACTTTTAAGCCATAATGCTTGCTTGCAGTAGATTGAGAATGCATTGATTCCGAGATATATATTTTACTTATTAAATATTTTGTTGTTGCAATAAGTTTTAAGATATCTTTCAATTATGTTTATTTCTATTTTTAATATTTTCTTTGCAAAAGAGAAAGAAATTAAAAACAAAAAAATAAAAAAAATAAAAAAAATAAAATAAGTTATTGTTTAAAGAATTTCTCTTATACCTTTTCGAAAGATTTTTATCTTAATTCATTTGCTTCTTAGGGTGCTTCGTACTTGTGCTGTACTTTCTTATACCTATCACCGCAGGAAGAAGTGAACATTCATTTTGTCAAAACGTTTGCAATGCGAAGAAGAAAGTTTCGCGAGACCCCACAAAATCTATATAGATTCTTGGTCAGCATTAAATTCTGAATGGATTTAAGTATGTCGATCTTTCCGGCCGTCCGTCTGTCTATGTCGGTTGTAAATCTTATTTGGCTGCAAAACAGAAACTACCAGACTTAAATTTTTTTAGAAACATTGGTAGGTTCTGGAAGCAGGTTGGTGCTGAAAATGGACGAAATCGATTGGAGGACACGCCTACAGTACTACGTAAACTAACTGAAACTCTATTTTTCAAAAGGTATTAAACATTGACTTCACGCCCATTGCTCATAAACTGTAGGAGATAAAAGTGCAAGAATATGATTTGAATTATATGGGAAATCCTCTAAAAAAATGAAAAAAAAAAAAAGAATTGGCCACGCGTACCCCGTTTTATATTGTGTCATAAGTTTCAAAATCTTTCTCGCGTACAGAAGCAAGCTTCAAACACACCATGAAGTATGTAAATTTTTGGTAAATTTCAATTTCGGAATGCATCTAACCATGTCCGTCTGCGCAACAGTGTAGTGTCTGTGATGAACATTTTTGCATTCGTAAAAACGAAGATATCGCTGACATTTTTGCACAACACTGTGAAAATGACTTAGACTTTTCGAAAGCAACGCCTACAATGCCCACAATCCTATATACCAAGAACTATGAACATGTTTTCTTTCCGTCCTTTTTGCTTGTTACGCCACACACACTATATAAATTTTTAGTTTCATCTGAAACGAAAACAAGTCAGCCACGCCCACCCAATATTATAATGTATGCAGTATTTAGTTCTTTTTGGTTTTTTTTTTTTTTTTTTTTAGGGCCACGGCGATGGGTATAAAAGATTCGGTCATGACTGGATATTATTTTCTTATTTCATTATATAAAATCTTAAATGTTTGTACCTTCGTTTCGAATGCGATTTTTGTTTTTGTTTTTTATGTTTTGTTGGTTTGCTTGCGAAATATTTTGAATAGTTTTGGTTAGCAATGTTGTTTGTGCTGTCTGAGCCTTTGTTTTGCTTTACTTTGAACCTTTGTTTAGTTATTGCGGTGGCATATAACACTGTGGTTTAACACGAATGTGTTTTTCACTTTTAGAATTTCTTTCAAAGCAAAAAAAAAGAAGGGAAACAAAACCCTTTCTTTTTTTTTTTTTTTTTAATTTAGGTAAATATGCAAGATGTTGGGTAGTATGAAGAAGAAAAAGGAATTGGAGAAGATTTCTCTCTATTATTAAATTTCTAATATGCTTGGAAAGAAGACATGTAGAGACAGATCATACGTACAACAATTCAAACTTACCCCGCCCCCCTCATCATTCTCTCTTTCTTGCTCTACTAGTGTCAGAATAGTACACACTTGAAAGTCGAATGATAAAATTATTATAAAAAATAAAAATCTTTTTCTTTTTTTTTTTAAATATTAAATTTTTGGATACAATTATATTAAAATATAAAAATTTAATTTAATGTTGAGCCGATAGCCTGTGTTGCTAGTGCTCAATGTCTCTTTTTTTAGTCTAAGAATTCAATTCATTAGTCTAAAATTAAAATAATAATAATAATAATTTAATGTTGTCGCATATATATATATATATATAAAGGACTAGTGTTGTATAAGGTGCGTGACTTTTCAGGCCACATAATTTATGCGCACGCTATACATTTATTTACGTTACAAGCAAACATGTGCCTATAATACACAATCAATCAGCAAATAAACCAAAACCAAATAAAACTATTCTATCTCTCTGTAGGTAAAAACAGTCCTTTTTTCTATTTTTATTTATTTATTTATTTTTTTTTTGCTTGCTTGCTTGCTTGCTTTGGTTTGGTTTGGTTTAGTTGACAAAAATCATTTTTAATGAATTTCACGATTTCGTGAATGTTTATTTATATGGCTGATAAATAAAATTGTACCTGTACACCAAAAGTATTCATTTGCAAATCTACATGAAACTACATCATTACAACCACACAAAATAATTAAGCGGATAACAAACACATATGTATATATATATATATATATATCATATACACACATATCACAATACACACACACGCATGCATGCAAACACACGCAGCTTGTTATATATCAAAAATCAATTTTATGAATGAAGGGAAGTCAAGTAAATTCATCTGTTGGTAGTTTTGCATTTTTGTTGTTTGTGTGTTTTTTTTTTTCTTTTTTGTACAATAGAATGGATATGGGCTTCATGAAGCGTTAATAGAAAACCGAAATGTGTATAATGCGTATAAAGAACATACATTACATTTCATCGTATATCTAAATGAGTGCAAATAGTTTATCTTATATAACACTTAATATATTATTAGTGCTAGAGTTATCAGATCATGAGTAAGTATTTACTTATTGATTATATTGATGATAACTTATGTTCAGGTTAATATGTCTTAGTACATTTAAATGATGGATGCTTGGAATACTCTTTCAGCATTTAGTTTTCTCTAAGCCTATTTGATAATTGTTAATATGTTATTGGTTTATGTTATTGTTATTATTGTTGTTGTTGTTCTTGTTTTCCTTTGTACATACACTTAATGCTTTTTTTACAATGAATTTTTTTACCATAAAATTTGATTTAACACGAACTAAAAAGTAAAAAAAAAAAATCTCTTTTTACGCGATTTGTTTTGTTTTAACACAATTTTCATTCTCACTCCTCACAAATATACATACATACATTGTTATATCGCGTTACATTTTTATTCATTCAGTTAGATTATGTCGATTATATGCGTATATATAAATAGGATTTCCCGAATTTTGCATAGAGTAAAGACAAAATGGATTTTTTAAACAATTTAGTTTGGTTTTTCAAATTACAACTTATATTATTTATAATATATTTAACGAGTTCAAGTGCGTAAGCACGAAATACACCCTTAAGTGAACTCTAATAAGATATTTTTAATATTGTTTATTGCATTTTATTGTTACTTTTTCAAGTCCTGCAATCAATCTATTATTTTTATATTTATTTTGTAATTAAATTTTTCTTCGCGTAAAATGAGAATTACGTGTAGATTTTATTCTAAATTTTTCATAAATTTAATTTCAATATCGCCTATCAAGTGTAATCTATTCTATGAATCTCTGTTTTGCATAAGGTAATTATTATCACTCATACGCCTTTTTCGCACTTACAAATAAACCAATAATAAAAACCACAAATGAAAAAATTGTGATTGGCATCGCTAAATATGGTGATACGCTATTTCGGATAATACAATTTTTCATAAATAAATGAAAGAGATAGGGAGTGGCATGTACGCACCCATCTAGCACACAAAGGCACACCCGTAGCCGGTACAGATCTGAGTTGTGAGTGAAATCCTACGGTGTTGCAGGCATGTAAAATCTTGGCAGTATTCTTAAAGTTGTATGCCGTGTGTCCAAATGGATTTCACAATTGCTTTGTACAGAAGCGATTTTTCCAGACTTAACGTTGATTTTTGGCCAATCAGCCAATGGTTTGGCTTTTTTTTTTGCTTTGATGTGGTTTTTCTGCATCAGTCCTCTATCTAGATGCACGCGTACATACGTAATACGTCCCCGATTCAGGAATTGTGGAGCCATTAAGAGCTACGAGCGGGCAATTGGTTTTTTTTTAGACGAAATGTGATGTGCACAAATTTCTCAGCATTGATGAATACGTTCCATTTCTTTAGACCTAAAAAGTTCGTATTAAGGTGTATTGTATTTAGTCATATATCATTCCGCCTACATGTATCTGCTTATCGGGATGAATATTAAATATTTGGGGCGTAAGAATTTCATGTAAAAATATTTTCGATCAGTTTAACATACTTTTACGTATAATTTATGTAATTTTTAAATAAAATTTCTCGCATAATTTTCGTGGCTTGAAAAACCCGCAATATGTTCAAAAAGTATTGTATCCTTGATTAAAGATAGAACAAAGATTCACCTTAAAGGTTCTTTAACTTTTTTTGTATTTTTTCAATGAATTCATTTTTGTTTCTCTGACTGAAATGTTTATACAACTGGCTGATATTTTTTTTTTTTTTTTTTTTTTTTGTTTTGTTTTGCTACGATTAGTTCGGTTTTTGTATTTTTCTTAACTATTTCTTTACATTTTTTGTATTAAATCGATTGGAAAATTGTAAAGTTAAATAAAATGCAAAGTGGAAAAGTTTACGCTTAAATTCCTTCTTCTGTCTGCACTATACAGTCACATATAAAGATAAAGAAAGAAAAGAAAATTAAACAAAAGAAAAAAACTTAAGTCAACATACTAACACAGTTAGTTTTTTCATTTTTAGTTTAACTTAAATTATCTATGGATTTCATATAAATACATTCCTTGATATTACTAGCATGTCCGATCAAGCAATAGATTATAAAAAATTCTGATCTGCCATAAACTCTGCTCAGGATTTTGTCCCTAGAAAACGTAAACTTCTGCTCAGATATAATATAGTAAAAAAAAAAAGAAAAAAAAACGAGAAATGAAAAAAAAAAAATAATCCAAAAAGTAAGAATAATGCAGTCGGGCAGGCCGACTATAAGATAACCTACACTACTACGTCTAATACAGTTATTCATACCTTTTGGCGATAATACACGAAAAGTTATACATTATTGTCATGCAATCTCATGCTTGTCGCGGAAGCCCGCATATTGGGGGCATGCTTATATGCGTGGACCTACACGGCCAAAACTTGATAGGGTTGATTTCTATATCAATTTCCTACTGTGCATCGATTTTCATCATGAAATATTACAAATCATACCTTTTCACTACATAGAAATTCACTTGTCGTAGTAACGATTATACGAGAAAATGTTTCGGGAAATTGCCTCAGATGAATCAAATTTTCGATACCAATTTAGATAGATAGAGAGATGAAAAGACAGAAATACTTAGAATCGTTTTCTAAATAATCAAAGATGGGTGTGTTATATGCGTCCGTCCAAACTTATGTACCCGGTATCAAAAGCGATGAAAAGTGTAAATACTTGGATGATTTAGATTAATTATCGAGATCTTAAGGCATTATAATGGAAGGAAATATAATTTTTCATTGCATCAGTAAATCATTCAATAATGGCTAGTAATACTGGACGAAACCAAAGCGTTGGTATTGCATCAACACATCATCTACCGACAACCGGTATTGTCGGTCGAAAACAGAGACAAGGATTTGCTTCTTCTTTTTTAGCTGAATATAGCCACACGTGGTAACGAAGGCCGGCCCAATAAAGTAAATGCACGCAAAAAAAAAAAAAAGAAAAAATTCTTAATCGACGGGAAGTGTTGAAGCGAAAAAAATTAAACGTTTAAAATATTTGAATAAATAATTATAGCTGTTAGGTGAATGCATTGAGGTCGAAAGCATCGTACATTAACAATCAACCATCTAACTACTAAGGGTTTGAAGATGAACAATAACTTTTCCAGATTTTCTTTTTTTTTTTTTTATTGGCTGAATACATTGGTCTACTGGAAAATTTTAACATGCGATAAAAAACAAAATTCACGCCCTGAAAGACGTGTTTTTCTTTAAGAGCTTTTAAGGTTTCCGCAAGCGCTTTGAAACGATTCTTCGATCAAGTGAATTCATGCTGGGAAGCCGAACGAAGAAAATTATGTTAGTGTCAGCTTTAATAAGATGACTTCCAAATATTTACCGCAGTTAGAACGTTTTAAAAGGTAAAAGAGACTTAGTCACGTGATCGAAAGTTTGAGATCAAATTTTTATAGTATTATTTATGAATACATTTATTGAATTAAAATATTTCCTTGCGGATTGGTTGGTCATCTCTCAACACGTGAAGCGTGTGACTCCATCTTCGACAGATGCAGTGAAAAACCCCCATCCTTTGGATTGCCTATGCATTTTGTTTACAAAATTTACAAAGTATGGATGTAAAGAGTGCCGGATTACTTCGATCATATGCTCGAGTATATTGAAAAGTTTACTGATCCTTTGCCTGCTCGACTACTCAAGTTATTATTTATTTTATTTGCACATAAAATATTAGCTAATAAACAGCAAATACAAACTAACGTTTCTACCTTAAATTCATCGAAGTGCGGGAATAAGGAAGAATATTTAAACTTGGAAGGGCGGTCGTACAGTTGCGGAATTCGAAATTAAGAGTAAAAGATTAATTAAAAATTTTTTATTATAAAAGGGAAAATTGAAACAAGTTATGTCGAAATGGTGCGACACAAGCATGGAAGATGGCAGTACACAGAAGGACTTGAGATGTATGCTCAACACAAACCATTTGTGAATCAATTTATGCCTGTGTATCCGTCTGTCCATCTGTCCGTCTGTCCATCTGTCCGTCTGTCCGTCTATCTGTCTCTCCAACTGATGTCTGTTCATGCAATTTTGTTCAACCTGTAGGTGGGAATTTTCGGATATATGATAATGAATTGTTCGTACCCTAACGGATTTTTGCCCAAGAACGAACTCTATTGAAAACGGTACGATCATCCTCCATAAAATACATATAAGAATTCGAATTTCGGCACAAAAATCATTTAATAATAGTATTTGGACATTGTTGGGTAGTTTATTAACGGTTACATAACAAGTAGAATTTCGCGTTAAGCCTGAAAGATTTTCTATACCGATTAAACGGATTTTTAAATTCAATTGGTGGGAAGGGGGGAAAATAGAGGGCATCTAATCGTAACGTCAGCAAACAAGCCTTACTGTGACTTATATTGGCGGCGCTGACTTTCAAGAATGAATATACAATAAATTTCATAATCTTAACCGTATCTATCTATGTTTGTTTGTTTTTAGTGACAGTTAGTTAAATGCTAGTTACGTAGAGCAGTTTGTCGTTTACCAAAGCGAATAGCACTTGAAAAGATGACTAATTTTTGTAATCCATAATATTCTGATCAAAAGTGATGCTATTCAGACGATACGAGACCCCATATGCTATAATTAAATATGATGTTAAGCTGTATTTAGGTTTAAGAGTTGAATGAACGAAATTAATATCCTAAGCAACTGAAAGTTAATTAAATTTTTGTCTTTCAAAAATTTTTCATCATTTTTGTTTTTTATATATTTATTATAGTATATGAACGTGAAAGGAAAAAGAAAATGCTGAAAAGTGAAAGTAAAAGTTTATAGCATTTTTTGTGCTGGCTGGTAAAAGTAGAGGAAAATTGCTTTTTAGAAGAACAATTTTATGGACTTGTAGTTAAGTCTATCGACTTTTCGGATAAGAAATCTTTTTTGAAGCATCTTTCGATGACTTGTCTGCATACAACGGGCAATAGCTCGTTGTATAGCTTGGCGATTGAAACCAAGATCGCCAGGAGTTCGAGGATTGCTCCCATAAGCTTGACCCTTACGCAAGACCACAAAATAATATGTTAGCGGTGAGAAATCGAAGGATCTTGGTGGTGGCCATAAGACAGGACCAAATGCTGTGCACGCGTTTTAATAAATAAATTTGGATTATCTTCGACACTTTCATCAACAGTCTAGAACGTTTATTATAATTTGTTGTTTTGTTTATATAACAGGCTATGTTTCGCTACTTGTTGTTACACTATAGGCTGTTCTTTTTTTTGTTTTATTATATAAACAAATAATTTTTGAATATCTTTGGTTTAAATGACTTTTATAAATATTATTATGATTATTATTGTAATGTAATAAGAGAAATACATTGGCACAACTAAACACTTAAAGCACAGAGACCCATAAAAATTTGATCATTTTCTGAAATTACAATCGAAAAAATTCTTTTTCTTCTGTGTGAATAGATGTGGGCATGTAACTACAATCTTCTGAATGCGTATTTGTGTAGCTACAAATTGCATCCATATTCTTCGTTGAGCGTGCGTTCCGATCGTGTATGGGTCTTAACCTCAAATTACATAACGAGTTTCTTTAAATTTCCTCATAATTTTGCTTATAATGCGCTCACGATCATGATCTGCCACGAATGCACATACCATAGGCTTTATGCGAGCGTCTGAGTACCGCATGTACATGGAATATAAAAATCAGTAATAATCGGTAATAGCTAGTGTGCGCCTGCTTACAAAAACTTCATTTATTGAATAATTCAAAAGAAAAAAAAATTTTTTAAATAATTCATCAAGTAATTATGATTTATTAAGATAGTTAATTATACGCTACGTTACGTTATTAACAACAGAATCTCTTCTATATATATATGTCTATATGTGTTCATTTAGGCGAATACTTATCAAAAATTGATCGTAAAGTAATCGCGACGAAAGATGCGTTTGGATTAAAGTTATCAGACCTTTGCTATACAGACAAATATATCTAAAGAAGATGAACCTAATTTGTCTATTTGTCTCATTATTTGTTAATAAACTTCTCACGAATGCAGAGTTGGGGATTTTGAAAATTGACACTCGTGTTATATATATGTGTAGGTCCTTAGCTAATGGCCATAGATTTAAAAATTATTTCTTTTTAATAATTTTTTTTTTTTTTTTTTTTTTTTTTTGTATACATTTACAGAAAACTTTTTTTTTTGTTAAATACGAAATAAATTTTTAATATAAACAAATCCGGCATTTTTCCATAGCTAATAAGTAAAATAAAAGTCTTTTGCATAACGTAGTGAGTATTAGAGATTCGTGTTAAAGTGAATATTATTGCGTGGCTTGCCTTTTTATGTCTTTCGTGTCTTTAAGAGAAAGTTTCATTATGTAGTTAGTTAGTTGCTGAGCATTTTCAATTTTCTAAATTGCCATTGAAATAATTTTCAATGTTGATGTTTTTCAGTCAAGTAGTTTGTTTGTATAGACGTTACCGTTTAAAGATTTTTTTTATGAGAAATTGTTGGAGAAGAAAAGCAAACATAAAAAAAGGCAAAAAAACGAAAAAAAAAAAAGAAGAAGAAAATGCTAACACTGTACGTTAAGTTATGCAAACTTTTATCGAGGATAATGTAGCAGCAGCCCTTTGATTTCTCGCATATATACGTTTCAATCACAGTTTTGTTGCGTTAAAAAGTTAACAAAGTTTTTCTTTTGACAAGTTATTGTTTTGATCCTGTTCTTTTATTTTTTTCGTATGCCTCTGCATATATTAAAGCTTGTGAACTTTGTGAAATTTGCACGCAAAATGTAATAACGTTTCAATATGGCAAAAAAAAAAAAAAAAAAATTGAAAAATAAAAATAAAAAAAAAAAAGATGAAAAGTCTGTTAGGAAATTTGACAAAGTGCCATAGAAAAGTGAGCCTACTGTGGATTGTTGCTGTCAGTTTCTAGAGAAAACCAGAAAAGAGCAAAAACGAAGAAAGAAAAAAAGAAAGCAGAGAAAAGAGAGAGAGAGAGAGAAAAAAGAGAAAGAGACCTTTAAAGAGGAATTTTTTTATTATTGTATAAAGAAAAGTTTTTTCCTTAAAAATTGAAACATTAAATGAATTTTAATTTATTTAAGTGATATACAACAAAGCTACCTTAACATCTAGATCTATTACTACTACTACTACTACTACTACTACTACGACTATTCGCTAGCTAATGAATTTAAATAGATGATACAAATAAGTTTACCTTAATCATCATCATCGTGTATACAAATAGATTATTTGTATAAATGCTAACCTACTGCGTAGGTGTATAGAAGAGTTGTGTGATTAATTAATTAAAACTAATTCTTTTCAACATAACTAAAAGATTCCGAGATTCCGAGAGTATATGCATTTTTCTGCACGTTTAACCTTACGTACGTAAATACATTCGTACATTCGTTCAATTAATTTGCTAATGAAGTTTACATACAAGCTTAACTTCATGTAGTGCAAAAACATAAAATAATACATAATCGTTGGTGAATATAAAAATGACGTTGTAATCCTTGTAATTAAAAAATTAAAAGCTCAATTATTGTATATATATATGTATGTATGTATATATGCATTTGTGTGTGTGGGTGTGTGTGTATGTGTGTGTGTACGCGTGTATATATATATATATATATATATATAGGATAGACAGTTTGTACAATAAATGAATACATCAGAGCTGTAAGTCAACTAACGTTTAAATGTTTTAAATATTTTAAATGAAATAATTGTTTGCATTCATTTTTATTATATTTAATTTAATTTTTAAATAAATATATGGCGAAATACGCTTTGCGGCCTAGCAATCAATGAAAACAAAAAAAAAACAACAAACATTCGTTTTAAGTCGAATTTTGAATGCCCAAGTTCCTATACTCTTCTTCTTTTTTTTTTTGTCCCTTTATTGCTGGCACAAAGGTGAAGGTTAGAAAGGAGTGGAGGAAAGAAAGAAGGAAATATAGGGAGTTGGTGTCAGTAATCTAGTAGTTGTCTGATCAATTGATCGGTGTTATAACTTTATCGATTAAGCACTCATTATAGATGTGATCGACCGCGCTTGAGATTTGGACTCGGAAACTAAGGAATTGATATAATTTCATTGAAATTTTTCGCTCATTTTTGCAACCGGACTTGCGTACTTGCGAGGAGATTCCGTTTCACTCAATCGAATTCTCCGTGATTAGGCTAAGCATTTATAAGGAAAGTTTTTAATATTTTCCTGCCTTAATGGTTATAATTTTAAAAGCTCCAGTAAGATAGGATTGCGATGTTTACAGTTTTACAAAACATACAGTTTTCGAAAACATAGTCGTAACTGCTTCATAGTTTGCTGCACTTTCACCTCAAGCCAACTTCGGAATCGTTTCCGTAGCATTAGCAACAGTTTCCTTCCTCTTTGATATACACTGAACGGCAGTTTGTGAATCGCTGTAACCCCTATCGGCATTAATAAGAATCTCGATGACCCAGCCAGTGTTTGCGGGTCCAAATCTCAGTGTAGTAGAGTTTACTTTGGTCGTAGCCATGCCGCATGAGCTCAGTCGGTAAAAGCGTAACATGGGGAGAGACTCACCAGGGGGACGGCCACAAGATCCCTACCTTTTCTTTTTTGTAGACAAACAGATGGACAGACAAACATGCTTGGATGCATTCCGAATCGGAAACTAATCAAGACCTTACATATTTTTTGAAGCTTATTTTTGTACGTCATAAAGGTATTGAAAAAAAATTACATTTTGGCACGCTATAATATTGAGTAGGCATGGTCAATTTTTTCCATATTTTCTTGGTACTACAGCGTCGTCCATAGAATATACATCTTAATTTCTCAATATATTTCGTATAACTGCTTATGAGTAATTAATAGAAAACCAATTTTTTAGTCCTTTTGAAAAACATAGGTGTTCCTATCTTACATGGTACTGGGGTCGTGTGCTTCAACCGAATCGCCCAATTGTGTGCGAAAATTTTCGATGTTTTCTGCCAAATTTGAAATTAATAGCTTCATTTTTATTGGGCAAGGGAATGTTTTCAACAGATATTACACAGGAGAACAGACGGACAGATTTTCGGACTCGGAATTTGATGCTGATCAAGGATATATATATATAGTTTGTTGAGTCTCAGATAGTTCCTTCTGGGCGTCGCTTCTGACGTTTGACAAAATGAATATACCCCTAAGCCTTCGTTGATGGGTATAAAAATGAATGTGGCTACGCCACATTATAGTGGAGTTCTTTTTTTTTTTAGGTTAAGTTTTTTCTCTTCAAACATTTGCAAATCGTAGAAGCAATCTTCAAATATCCCATGAAGTATATAAATTCTGAGCCAAATTCCAATTTGGAATGCACCTAAGCATGTTCCGATGGCAAATTTTGTTGTAAAATTTGCAAAATGAGAAAATGATTCAAACTTTTTAAAGGATACGCCTATGCGAAAGCAAGGTGAGAATACCGTTCCAAGCTTTCCGAGTTGTTTACAACGGAGACAACATATCAATTTTCACTTTTATTCTGCAAATGCGAAAATTCGGCCACGCCCAACCAATATTATGCAGTATAAAAATTTCATATTAGAATATTACGCCGAGATTATTGGAAGGCATTTTACGCTGAATACTATTAGTTTGGGGAAAAAGAAATCCATTATTTTTTCGGTACATGACTGCACTGATAGATTTCTCGTAAAGTATCGATCAAACAATTTCAGATTTATGCTCGTTGGAAAGGTGACATTTCGCAGTAAAAAAAATTCTTTTGCTGTTTTTTGTTTGGTGCATTCAGTTGTGAGTTACAGCGTGTTAAAAATGGAAGTGAACAAAGAGAAAATTCGGTACATTTTACTGTTTTTCTTTGACAAAGGCGAAAATGCAAGCCAGGCGGCTAAAATTGTGAATGGTGTTTATGGTTCCGATACTGAAACAGCCAATTATGTACAATTTTGGTTTCGTAGATTCCGTTCAGGAATTTTTGATGTTAAAGATGCACCTCGCACAGGTAGGCCGGTCGTCGAAAATGTCGATAAAATCGGCGAAATGATCGAAGTTGACCGGCATGTTAGCAGTCGTAACATCGCCCAGGAGTTAAAAATCGACCATAAAACTGTTTTAAACCATTTATACAAAGCTGGATTCAAAAAGAAGCTCGATGTTTGGGTGCCACACCAATGGATCGAATTTCCATCTGCGAACCCTTGGCCAAACGGAATGAGATAGACCCATTTCTTAAACGGATGGTGACTAGAGATGAGAAATGGATCACATACCTCACCTCAAACGGCCAGGAAGATTTTGCTATGAATTTGGTGGGACTGGAAGGGGATTATTTATTATGAGTTGCTTCCATATGGCCAAACGCAAAATTCTGATCTCTACTGTCAACAACTGGACCGTTTGAAGATAGCGATTGACCAGAAACGGCCAGAATTGGCCAACAAGGAGAGGTGTTGTGTTCCACCAGGACAACGCTAAGCCACACACATCTACCGTGACTCGCCAGAAACTTCGGGAGCTTGGTTGGGAAGTTTTAATGCATCCGCCATACAGTCCGGACTTGGCACCAAGCGATTATCATCTTTTTCTTGCATTGCAAAATTTCTTTAATGATAAAAAATTGGAATCTAGGGAGAATTGTGAAAATCGACTACTAGAGTTTTTTGCAAATAGAGACCAGGACTTCTATGAGAGAGGCATTTTGAAGTTACCTTTAAAATGGCAACAAATCATACAACAAAAGAGTGCATATTTAACCCAAATCGGACAATCCGAAGCATGTTAAATAAAGTCCTGAAGTTCATATAAAAATAATGGATTTCTTTTTCCCCAAGCTAATATTAGCGAAATGCTTGAAACGATCGTTTGTTTAATAATAGTCTTTACGCATTTCGTAGAATCTAAGCGGCAAAGCAATGATAGATTTGTTGATATTATTAAGTGTTACAAGTAGACTAACAGACTCACACAATAGCTATATATCCTATAAGTTATTTTAATATTCTTAAAGAGTGGTTGGTGGCTGCGTTACTTAATACCATTTATTATTAAGCACTTAAAGACGAAAAGAAGAGGAAAACAATGCTTAAAATGCTTTTCATAAACATGTATGTAACACGTATCTTGCGAACGATTTGCGCTTGGGGTTTAGTTTTTTTTTTCTCTTTTGTCGCATTATATTTAAGTACTTTACACAGTCAACATGTGTCATGGCATGTAAGATACGTTGAAAAGCAATGTTAAGCTTTTATTATGAGAATTTTCTTATTTTCATTCTTACATATAAATGTCTGATGAACTTATGTGTTTCGATGCATTCATCGCCCCTTTGCACGTTACTGTAACTGAAACTGTAACTTGATTTTTTTTTATTCAATTTTTATATATTTATATATAAGCGTTTAACACAGGATTATAGTGCTTTTCTAATAGATTCTTGGAAAATATTAGCAGTGTGTATGACTGAAATATAATTTAAAAAAAAGATTTTTTGGCATTCTATGTACTTAATATATGAATAACTTAAAAAGGAGCCGAGAAAGAACGATATAGAAATTTACTTAACAGGATTTTTATAAAAAAAGGGAATACCAACAACAATAATACAAATTGAACGAGTGAGTGTACAGGATAGCATTAAAAAATGAATTTCTACTAGAAATTAAACATTGCCAGCTATTTAAGCTTTCAAGATCTATTCTGTCTGCTACACTCCTGCCGAATAATGATTAGCTTGTTTAGATGGTAAAATTTGCATTAAACGCTTTTTCAATTCATATCCATTTATATGTAATGGATACGCCACTGCTTGCTTGCGCTATTCTCTAATGGAGACTTTAAACGGTATGTGCTTTCATGCCTTGTATTTAGTATGACTAACATGGCATAGTGTATTTTGAGCTACTAAACCCGTCTTAGACATCCACGTGGGATATCTATCAAAAGCAATTAATGTGTTTAAGCCGGGCATTGCAACACAAACGATCCCGAGTAGTCGAGAGATACGATGAAGTAGTTAGCGGCATAAAAGTACTCGACCACAAAGTTGTTCGCAAAATTTGTCAAAACGTATTTAGAAATATTGATATGAAAAGTACTACCTCAACCGCTATATTCTCTAGATATTGCTTCGTCTGACTATCACTAGGGTTAATCAATGTCACGCATCCGCGCCGACCATCATTTTCATTCTCAGGGAGAAGTCAAGAATTGGATTGATACCTGGATCGTCACAAAAGATGAGTACTTTTTTCGGCGCGGGACTTGTACGGATCTGGGGCCCGAGATGCGGACAACATTTTGAATATAAAATATATATAAATAAATAGTTCTATTACGAGAAAGCCTCGAACGTCGAACCAAAGGATTATATATATTGAATTGATTCAATTAAGAATCATAAATATTATGATAAAATGTTTGTGCATTTCAAGTTTAGATCAACGAATCAAGCAATAACTCTATGATAGCTGAAGAAGGAAAGGAAAAAAGTTTTCAAATTTAACAACGAATAACGTTGAGGCCATAGTCAAGATAAAGATCAAAAACCAAACAATTGGATCACCTTTAAATTAAAGGGCACTCTACAATTGTTCTTTAATGACATGAAATAACTAATGTAACGCAAGACTTAACTTCGACGGGATAATAATTTTTTCACTGGCTATGCGCGCAACTTTCGTTCAATAGTTATACATTTTTAATCCACCCTTAAGCGAAATTATAAAAATTGTTATATAATCTAGCGCAATTAGTAACATGTCAAGTCGTTTTTTTCATCTTAAAAAAAATAAAAAAAAAAATATTGCTGAAGAGTTTTAAGCTATCATTGCCTTCATTAAGAACTTTTGCAAGAGACTTAGCAAATTTGGTTTTTGTTTTTCTATGAAATCAACTTAATACTTCAACTTACGCGAATTAAGCTTTTCACCACTCAAATGTGTGGAAATGTGTAATATAAGCCGCAGTTAGAGTATGAGAAAGACAGTAAAAAAAAGTTTTTTATTTCAATTAAAATCAAGTGAAATGCTACAAGCATTCTAAACCGAATCTTGGATACCCATCAGATAAGATTAAATCCCTATTGAAAATAGACGCAATAGGGTAAGCGTAGGCAATGCTTAAAAAACATAATCATTGACAATTGTTTTAGTCAGACAGACATATATACGCCCGGCATTGCTAAAATTTTTAATGCTTTTGAAAACATTACTTTAACCTACATACATATATTCTTTGAGATGAGTTTTTGATTTCATTTTGGAAAAAGGCGCTGAATTAAATTAAAAATATTAGGACATCGTCTCAAGCAATGAGCTTGAGGCTGAATTAATATTCGAATTTTTGTATTGCTAAGCGTATGACTGAATGAATGTTGCAAACGGCTTGATGAAACTATTAAAGTATTATTTGTTGTTGTTATTTCTTATAATTACAAAATGTTTGTATATGCAACAGTGTGTAAAAGGAAACTATAGTTTGGAAGAGTCTCTAACTAAATAACTTAAAACGAATTAAGTTGATCATAGTTACATTTAGCCGAAAGAAAACATTTTATGACATTACATTGCCTTAGATGTTTGTGATAAAAGAAAGTAAAATTATTGAATTAGTTAAGAAGAAACATCTACGGATCATGTATATTATTTGATCGAAAAGAATTTTGGTGACTCAGCAAACACAAAAGCGAATTATAATTTTCACAATTTCTCAAATATATATATATATATATATCAGAAAGCACAGAAAGAGCGACGAGTAGAGAGATGTTTACTGAGCTAAATGGATGATAAAAAATGGATTGAGTATCAATCTGTTGCATGAACCTTAAATATATTGTCGACAAATGCCATTTGTAGATTGTTTTGCTTTCAAGAGTGTGCCGCTACCTTACCGAAGTCACTATGGCCAGCGCATCTGTTCGTCTCCTCTTGTTGATCGTTTGCCATCAAATGGAGTACACCGTACCCATTGGCATAATGCTTTTGCACTACAGTCCAAACTTTTTCTGCGAGAACATTCGGACATAAGCCATCTAAAATAATGCAGATTTTATATACTTTCTAGTAAATAAGAACGATAACGGACGCCTTCACATTTTCACGGCATTCAAGTTTATCTTATTTGCGCATTCGCATGTTTTCACGAGATCGCAAATCAGTAGATTCTGTAGTACGTAGCGTTTATACTAAGTAAGTCGATGCTATATGATCTCTTGTCGAAAGGGAACAATTGACACAAGATATTATCGTTATATAGCACCTGACGTGTAGAGTAAGTGCAGGGAGTCATCGCATCACTGCCAGTTTCCCTTGCTGCTTGCGATTTTCCTTCAAAGAATGGATAAACTGAAGAACGAAAACAAAGGTTTTTTAGAAATGGCCCTGAGCATATGACATCTAAGAAGACCTACAGAAGTGTCGATCGAGTGTTAGAAAAAAAAGAATGTTTGGAAGATGACGTAGTAGTAGTAGAATTCAGATATGAAAAGAAAAAAAAGTAACAAGAAATCAGTTTATTAAAGATTACTTGAGTCTAGATTTGAAGAAAAGAAGGGCTATGTTATGTCTGTTATGAGTTCGGATCCGATTTGAAGATTTTGTTTGATGGAATGATGAAGTTTTCTTCGACTTCCATTATAAGAGTCGCTCCGATATAGGATATATGACAAAAGCTGCATAAAGGAAAAACGGCCGAAGCAATGAAATCTGCGAGTTCCAGAAGGCGGGACAAGAAACAGGTATCGTACGGTGCGACCTTAGAGAAAATATTGAAATTTTGTGCGTGATATAACTAACGGTTAATAGTAGATCTATTCACCCAATAAGACGAGCTTTGGTATCGAGACAATAATAAATTTTGGCAGAGTGTTTGGAATTCAAATGTTCTTGAATTTCTTTCATAGTTCGCTTGACATTCTAATAGGCTTAAGGAGCGGATGTAATAAATTTGCCAGAATACAGATGAGATGAATGCAAAGTTCGATGTAGTACTTGAAAAACTCATTCCAGAGAAAGTTAAATTAATTGGGGATGAAAGAGTGTGTTTCAATATGATTGAAATGATCTCTGTAGCAAAGTAAGATAATAGACTTCCAATAAGACTCATACTAATCTCGTAGTGAATTAGTTTTAGAATGAGAAATGCCTTCGATTAATGCGCGTACGTAGTGATCACAAGGAAAAAAAAAAAAAAAAAAAAAAAAAAACCAAGGGACAGACGGATAGACAAACTTAAATCGATTCATAAAGTGATAAAAAAAGATGAGTCTATCTCACGGACTTCTGGTCGTTGCGGATATCTGCGAAAGCTTTACCACGAATATAGAATTGTTGCAAAAATGCATTAATAATTTTCTTTATTTTTGCTGCAGACACACACCTGCACAATCAACAATTAATAAAAATTAATGTTGATTAAGATTTTATGTACTTTATAGGATCTGGAATGTTTATTTCGAACGTTCTAAGGAGAATGACAAGGCTATACCACTTTTTGTTTAACAAACAGTGATAAGAGAAAAATTTATTTAAGACATGCGAACACATTTATTATTGGATTAAACTGAACGATGAACGTAAAGAAAGAATTGCTTTTAACTTTCTATTTTTAAATGGAAACGCCAAAAAATACTAATAGCAGAAAGAAAGTGTACGCTTGTGCGTTCAGTTTTCACAATATCTGCCTGATGTGTGTTTGTGTATATATATATATATATATATATATATATATGCTGAAAGGTAAAGTCAACATGTCTTAAGTGTGCTATATATCTTTGTTTGTATTGCATTAGCTCAAGTCTACATACCTACGAACCTAGCATATAATTGAGAACACTTTACGATAAACAAGTAAAGAAGCGGGACTTTTCACTTTGCCTTGGCAATGGGTTAAGTATTAACATTGCCTTGGTTCTAAGTGTATATATATGTATATATATATATATATGTTCATATATATATATATATATGTATATATGTACACGTATATTAAATTGCTTCAATGTCGTCAAGCAATTCACAACTGCTTTAATCAGATATATATGTTCAGCATTTTGAAATGATTGCATTATAGTCGAATATGCCGATACATACTTGAAATTGTTTCCAAGCATGCATGAACAATTAAAGTAAAAGTTTAAGAATTTATGAATTTTTTATTGTTGTTGGCTTTTTACGTTTTTAATTATTTATTTATTTTAATGAAATTCGATAAAAATTAAATTTTTAACAATAAGAAGAGAAGAGAAGGGAAGAGAAGCATTAGTAACGAAGGCCATCGGGCTCATGTTTTTAACGCATGTAATCCGCCAGGTTTTTTTTTTTTTTTTTTCATTCATATAACTTGCAATTAGAAGAAATTTCAATAAAAACATCATATTCATAGCTAAGTAATGGATATGTGTATTAAAATATAAATCCTAGTGGTATGCAATGGTTTTTTTTTTTTTTCAATTTATTCTGGATAGAAATGTGAACATCTATTTAATTTTAGATTTTGTACATCCGCCTGAGTAGGCGAAGGGGAGGAATCTCGACAAGCAAGTCCAATGGTCGTGGGTTCGAATCTCAAGTGCGGTAGAGTTTTTAATAAAAAAGCCGATAGCCTTAGATGCTAGTGCTTTTTAAGAGTTTAGTCTTAGAATTTATTTCTCTGGCGAAATTAATAATAATAATAATAATAGATTTTGTAATGCTATTTGAAGCAATCGGCCAATACGTAATCTTGGCTTTTCTCTATACGTGTCACAAAAAATGACATATCGTTCAATATGTCTCCTGGCTGACATCCAGGTGTGCCAGCAATCTTGACAAAATCCATATGATTTTTGTAATATATGACGTTGTAATAAATAGTTAAAAAGTTATAGTTGTTTTGAGATTGAAGTTTATGGACCGATATAAATTTTGGCTGATTAAGAGCGTTATCGTTATCACAGCTAAACGGAAAATTTTAGTCCATTTTTCGACTCAAGTTAATTTTATCGCCTTAACAAGACTTTTATTTACCCCATTTTTCTTATCTCATTTGTTATATAATACGACAAATGTCCGCAGATTCGAATTGAAATCTACTTCAACTCTATATATGAATCGTTCTTCACGATATAATTAATATTTGATTTGCATCGAAACGGTTTGTTTTTTTTTTTTTTTTTTTTTTTTTGTATTCTCCACTGGAGGGTAAAAGTAATTCAACACCGCCGTTTTGTAAAATGCTTCTCAAGTATATTGTTAATGTGTTTAATTTGAAGCATTCCGTTTGCCCGTTCATTTATTCTATTCAATCAACATCATCAACATCAATAAACACATTTAAATGTTTAGTTTGTGGCATGTCCAAGAATAAACGGATGAACGAATTGCCAAGTGAACATAGTTACATCTACTTGGAATGATTCGAATATATATATATATTCGAATATATATATATATATATATATATGTCTGAATAATATCGCGTCAATTTTTTTTCAATTGAATGCCAAAGTTATTGCAACATATGCACTGACATTGCGCATATCGAATAACTGATTTTTCAGTTTCACGCTCGTTATAGAAACGCTATTTATTTCAATTTTGTCAGATTGAAACTTGATGAGTAGCTAGAGACTAGAGAGATGACCATCGCCGCTATCAAGTTACTGTTCGCAAGTTCAAATGTCAGTGCAGCGAGTGCGCAACCGGTAAAGGCACAACAGTTATACATTCAGCGCGCAACCATTAGAGTGCGGCGACCATCTCCTTACCTATGCTTATTTTTCCACCTCCTTTCGACTGTAAATTTTAAGCGACTGGCTACTGCTACTACTTCCCCCATTCAACTTATAAATATATATATATATTATATAAATAATTGCTATTTGGAAAATATGGAAATATGGCAACAAGATGAGTTTGGAAATACCATAAGAACCATTCCAAATCAATTTTTCGGAAATGGGGGTTTTTTTTTTTTTTTTTTTTCGTCAATGCATTCATGCTTTTGTTAAATTTTTGCTTAATTGTTAGTTAGCATTTAAATTGGTAAATAAATATCTAACATTTTGTGACAGTTGTTTACTGTTAGTCTGGTCTATGTGCCAAAAATACACGAGGGCTGTTTTATCAGATAACGGTTAAAGTAAATTTCCAATCACCTTAGATAGAATATAAATCATATGAAAAAAAAAAAAAAAAAACTTTGATTATTTAAAACTCTTTCAAATCTTTTTTATACATATGTTATTGTATCGTGTAGTATAGGTATGTTGTTGTAATTTTTTTTTTTATTATTAAAATATATAGTGCTGATCATAAACATATTTCCATATATAATCCTATTATTCATTTAAGGCCACATTGCGTAATCCATTGAACGTATGTGCAAATATACATGTGTATACCATATTTGGACAGACATGCGCTTACATAAGCAGTACATATATATATATATAAAAGAAAAACAATCATTTGAAAATTATTCACATGTTGTCGACGGTATTACTACTGTGTACAGTTCATATGTTAAAAATTGTTGTAGATTTGCTTCTTTTTCAGTTTTTCCTGCTCATCTCTCATTTTGTTTTGTGTGTGCATGAATTCGAGGTGGGGTTTGATGTAGGTAGATTTTAGTTGAATCTTAGTATTTTACACAATACGTGTATTATTAGATGAAAGAGGGGGAGAGTAGAAAGCGCACATCAATCCTAGTGTACTAGTGTACCCAGTACTACTAGTACTAGTAGTAGTAGTAGTAGTAGTGGTAGTAGTAGTAGTAGTATTATTGCTAGTAGTACTAATAGTATAGTGGTTGTGTAGAATGTCGCAGTTTGAGTAATTTACGATACTGTGTATATACATATGCACATATGTAAGATGTCCACATACGTATATACATACGTAAAAACAGTTTTGAGCAAACACACTATTTAACCAAAAAACGCAATATTTAAAAATGTATGAACTGCACACATATATGCATACATATGCATATATTTTTATATATATATATATATATATATTTATATATGTACACATATATATATATATATATATAGATATATATAGATAAATCTACCAACTCAACATGGTTTAACAAAACGATAAAACAATGTCCTGTCCTAGTAAAAAAAAAAAAAAAAAAAAAAAAACACTAGGGAGGAAAAAATTAACATAGTTTTTGTTTGGATATATGTGAACAGGAGAATAGTGTGAATGTTGTTATGTTAGTGTGTACGTTTTAGCTGGGCGAATGAAAAGGAAAAATGGAGAGAGAGCGCGAGGGATTGAGAGCGGGAGAGAAAGAGAAAGAGAAAGAGAAAGAGAAAGAGAAAGAGAGAGAGAGAGAGAGAGAGAGAGAGACCGAAAATGAAATGCATAAATGCTATTGCACTCAATTTGATAAAACAATGCGAAAATTCCGACTCATACTGAGGCGAGAGATATTTAAAACGGAAGTTCCTGTTGAAATTTTCAGGACAAACTTAAAATATATAGATTTTATATGCTAGGGAAAAAAAATAAAAGAAATGAATATCATCACACAAACTCACATTCACATATTCGCATACAGTCATGCACACATTCAGCTCGCTATGAGTGTATATATAGTGAAATTTTTGGAGGAGTATTTTATATAATTATGTTAACAGTGGAATAAAAGAAACAAATGTGAAAATCCATGTTTATATATGTGTACGTGTTTATGTATGGTTTGCCTGAATTTACATAAAAATTTGTGTTTGTATAAGTAGTGTATGTTTGTTGAATATATTTGAAATTTATTCAATTTAAATTCCCATCAATCTTGGTTGCTTTTCTGTTTGGTGTATGCTATCTGGCGTTGTAGTCCTATATGTACAGCACCTAAACAAGCAAAAAAAAAAAAAAAATATATATATAGAAATAAAAAAAAATAAAAAAAAAAAAAAACACAAAGAACGAACTAAAGCTGAAAAGAAATGCAAAAATTCTACAAAATATTAGAAAGCAATTTCATATAAAGCGTAAAATTAAAAAATTCCTTAAAACATTTATTTCCTTTCGACTATGTTTCGCGCGCCAGTAAAAATAACGAAAATACCGTTTGAAAAATATTCTTTTTTTTGTCTTTTCTCAACCACTTATTCGTTGTTGTCATCAAATTTTAACCTCTTTTGTTTCGTTTTACTGACCTATAACCACCAAATGTATACGAAACAATAGTGCAGAAATTTGTTAGTGTTTGCGGTTTAGTTTTTCAATTTTACCTTTTGTTTTTTTTTTTTTTTTTTTTTGTTACATCCATTTTCGTTGAGTATATTTACTTTCGTATTTCGTAAACAGTTTTGTGACTACTGGACTATAGATTTTCTCATCGTTCCTCTATGCTCGTGTGCTGGAATTATGTTAATTTTCGCAAAAGCTCACATAGTATATATATTGAAATATGATTAAGCCTCTAGGCAATAGCCAAGCTTGTCTTCAAAAGAATATCTATTGTAACGAACAGCGCAAGTATTTCACATCGCTTTCGAAAATCGTTTTGTCATCAGGTTGCCTTCGCCGCGCAGTTATGCAAAAAAAATATCGGATTAGGTTTCAAGTGTTCTAAGAAAAATGATTCAACAAGTTTGCTCATTCTGCAGCCTTTGAGGTCACGCATTAAAATAACTACACAGACGAACGCTGTTCAATTTCACGTTCATACGTCAATTCTTATTGAATTTCTTTTAGTGCAAATGCAAACTATCATCATAACTGGTTACTTGCTTTATTAAATATATTCGAGTCTGACGATAAATAGAATAACAATCTTGCTATATATATATATATAGCATGTCCCTTTGAGAGGCCGTTTCAGTAGGTCGTCTGTGAGATTATCCGGTGATATGAGTTGACTGTGATCGAACTTGCAGGTATCGATATTTACTCTCTTGGCCCGTGTTTATGTAAGCATGAAGTATTTTTGTTATGCAACAATCGCGATTACCAAGACAATATTTGTGAGCTTGAAATCTCTATGCGGTAGAGTGTTCAGCGGGTAAAGGCCACTTATATAGCACTTATCCAATCCTTTCTCTATCTCTTTCCCTCTGCTCTTCTGCTCTTTCTGACCGTCATTGTGTTGAACGATTGGTGATTGGTCGAAAAAAAAAGGAAAAAAAAAAAAAAAATTTAACGATGATTACGCACTCTTTACAAATATTTCTGAGCAATGACTGAATGTCGCAGGCAAAACGTTTTTAATTATGCGAAACATTTCTTCTAAACTGACGTAAGATAATAAGGAATGTGATCAGAAGCTAACCTCCTCTTTGTCTTTCCTTTAAACGATCCACCATTCGATGAAAGCATTATGAAGTACATAAGCGCTCTGCACAAGCTAAATATACTTTCTCTTTCTTGTTTCCTTTTCGGCTTGAATTGCTAAAGAGAGAGAACTGTCACTATGTCACTAAATACGGAAATTTGTAAATTTTTCATTTGTGAAACACCTTTCACAGTTGTCTTGTAGCAAGTTTCCTCTTGTTTTTTTTTTTTGTTTTTTTCTTGTTCTCCGTACACCTTAAAAAAATTCATGCCATGCCATTTCAATTTCCTCACTTGGTCATATGGTCAACTTGTGAACTTATCTGCACATCCTTGCTGATGATGGAGTCTCTCTATTTCGTATTTGTATTTGTTTTTTTTTTTTTTCAACTTTATATAATTTTCATAAAACAAACAAAAAGACTTTTTTGTTTTTAATTGCATCTAAAATAAGAAAAAAATAAGAAAATAAAAATAAAAAGTAGAGCAGAGAAGAGAAGAGAAGAGAAGAGAGTAATAATAACATTTTTTAAGTCACTTAAATGTGACTTCTGTGGACGCACATTTTATGTTTTATGCTCAGCCGTACATACACAAAGCATAAAGTTTTTAAATCATCTTTTATTATTACCTACAATTGCTACTTGACTTTATATAATAGTTGCAACTTGACTCGACAACTGTAATAAATGTAAATTTGTGTTGTGTTGAGTAGAGTTAAGTCCGTCGCTTGTTATTATTGTAAGCATTGTGCTCGCTCGTCTTTTCTATTATGACTATTGTTTTTTTTTTTTTTTATTTTTTTAATTTTTTTTATTTTTTTTTTTGCACTTATTGTAGCATTTGTTTGCATAGCGAACATTGTTTGTACTTCATTCGCTTAAAAGCTTTTCAGATTATTGTTGATATCACACAGCAATGAATGGAAAAACAAGTATTATTTCGCGGTTTTAACTTTGTTTAAGGCAGTAGACGGTAATATACATAAACAATTAAGAAAGTTAATGATTGCTTTAAGGCGAACTCTGGATGCCCATACCGATATTCACTATACTACTTGAGATGGAGTGCGCTGATTATTTTGATGAGTGCAATAAATGCTGCGATCTATCTATATCTATATATCGTTGTCGAGTTTAGGATGGATATCTATGGTATATTTTACAAACTATAGTCAGATTACATTTATATATATATTAACATATGTATATATTATATAATCTTTTGGATCGATTACAAGTATTTTACATAAATACATAAATTATGGTCTTTCAAATTTGTTTTCCGCTTTGGTAATTAAATTATTCTTAGATGGATTTTTTAATTAGACATATGCTTTAAAACTAAGAATGATCTGTTTTTGGATGTAAAAATTTTTTGTAATACGTTTCATTTAATAAATCACTTCTTAATGACAGATATAATTTAATAAGACAGATGGAAAGAAAGAGAGAGAGAGAGAGAGAGAGAGAGAGAGAGAGAGAGAGAGAAAGAGAAAGAGAAAGAAAGAAAGAAAGAAAGAAAGAAAGAGAGAAAGAAAGAAAGAAAGAAAGAAAGAGAGAGAGAGAGAGAGAGAGAGAGAGAGAGAGAGAGAGAGAGAGAGAGACAGATTCAATCTTGTTGTTGCATCATCAAAAGAATGCATACATACTTGGTCGAAGCTATACGAAACTCATTTGCAAAGAAAATAAGAAATTTAATATACCGTCGTCGTCTTGTAATAGGTACGAGGAGAAAACGAGGAGAAAAGAAAATCGTAAAGTCTTGTAAAAGTTTTTGTTAAAGTAATGAAATATGGTTTAAATGCATTCAAATATAAAATCGTGAAATTGCTTTTAAATTGAGATTAAAATATATATATATATATATATATATTACAGCTTAAATGTAATTAACTTTGAACGAGTTCTGCGTATTAAAGTGAGAATTGAGAGTTAACGAGAGAGAGAGAAAGTTTTCGGTAATAGTTGGCAATTAAATTAAAGTATTTTTATAATAATTTTAAAAAGGTGACGGGTTGCAACTGTTGCAATTGTGATGAAGAGAAAAGAAAATTCAGATACTTCACCTCAGAATTTATACCCATACGGTGAGTTTTATTATCCCCTACACAATTTGTGGTACCGGGTATATTAAGTTACTGCGGTCGTACGTGGCTTGCAGAGGGGTGTAAGATAGACTCATCTTTTTATATTATACCGATCAATTCAGAATGATAATCTAAATTGATTTAAGCCTGTCTGTCCGTTTGTCCATGTAAATTATTGAGATATTTCAACGAAATTTGGTACAATAACGTGTTTTGACTCAAGGGCGAATGCTATTCAAAATGGCTTTAATCGGTTCACTTTTCCAATCACTCGCGATATAAGGCCCTATCCTGGGGAGTCGTTATATGGGAAAAAAATTTGCAATTTTTAAACTGTCTCAGCAAAAGTGGCTAAGGAGTAGTAGTATTTCGGACCTTCTAAATTGATATGAAAACTTCGGATCGGTTTGGGCATTTTTTCAAACCTCATCATATAACTGAAAAACTGAAGTTCATACGATAAAAATGTAGAATTTTTAATGCTTCATGATGAAAATTATATCACAATAGTTTGTTTAACATAAAGATATTAATTGCACTAAATTTGGACTATCTCGGCCTATTTTGTAGAGCCATAATAGTAATTTCATATAAAAATAAGAATTGTGTTAGACAATGTGGTGTAGGGCATTTAAAGGTCTGCCTTGCCCGTTTATAATGTTCTTAGTTGTTTTTGTTTAGTTTTTGGCGTAAAAAAGGGCAATATCTGAGTTGTGATTGCATTTTCTTTTTCTTTTTTTTTTTTTTAATGTAATTTCTAAATTTGCTTTTTATTCCCTTAACCCGGAGAAGCAATGTTTGTCTAAAGTGAAGTTGTTTGGGGACAAAATTGGAGATTTGATTAAGAATTGTACGTGAAAGAATTGGAAATATTCCAGTGGACACAAATTACACACATTGTGTTCAATATCTACCTAATGTAACCGGCACACAAAGGGTTTGTGGATTATATCTTCGATGTATGCGTGTCGAAAAGTGAAAACAACTGAGATGTCAGCGTCGTAGAGCAAACTTGGTCGCAGCTATAGTCAGTGCTTAGTCGTTGAAGCGATCATACTTATAAATTGGGCACAAGTCTATTAAGCTCTGGCCACTCTCTATTCCTTTTCCTCTTCTCCTCTTCTTCCTCGTGAGAAAATTACCACGTTACACGGGGCCATCCATTCACTGAGTGATAAGCCACGTGAAAAAAAAAAAATAAAAAGTGAAAATAAAAATAATTTTTCCGTTCATTGCTGGTTTTGGTGATGATGGATCGATCCTCCATATCACAGTGAGTTTCGAATTTTCGAAAATATATAAATTTTTTAATATTTTTTTTTTTTTTTTTTTTTTAGAATTTCTGTGCATATAAATGTTAACAATAATTTTCTATCATTTTTATAAACATATGTACGTAAGATAACTGTTTTACATAGACGTATTCTAATAAATTTATCTAATTTTTATTATCAATACTTTTTGAGTCCACTTTGCTGCGTGCGATGTTAAGCATGAGAACTGTTTCTGAAATACTTATAGCATAGTATATTGTTCAACATGTTGCAGTTTGGTAGTCATTGCACTAAAGAAATAGCGTACTTGGAATGCGCACCTACAGGCTGTACATACTAAAGAACGAAATATATGCTATGCATGAGAATACGCCTCTGTTCGTGGAAGTCTTAAGGCCATCGCTGCTTAATTCAACATACATCACTTGCGGTATGAGGATGTATTAAGTTTGTGCGGATGTATGTATACAACACCCAGAAGGACTTGAGATGCACTCACTTTTTATTGTGCCGCTCAAATCAGAATCCTTTTTGAGTCGATGTAAGCTTGTCTGTCCGTCTGTCTGTCCGCGCGCTTGTCTCTCTTGTTTTTGTATGTTCCACCTGCAGAGCACAAATTTTGAGTTATTTTGATGAAATTTAGTGCATTAACGCATTTTGGCAATGGAAATCGTTCCGATTTCATCGGTCTTTCGATCATTTCATACATAATGCCTTATACGGAAAAGCATTAAACGAATTATTCGTGTAAGGTGTTTAATGGCTATAATGCTAACGGTTAGTTTATTTTTTGTATAATTCAAAAATAAATGAAAAGTATTTTGCGAAAATACATCGATTCAACCTTTGCTTGCGTAAAATTGCTTATTACGTTCACGGACTGTCATCCTGCTAATAGATGTCACAAGGTAGAACTTTTGATTTAAGTGGGAATTATTGTGAGATCTGAATGTAGCAATAATGAGCCTTATCAATCACATAGGATATGTTCTCTGTACATAGAAGTGGGGAGAAGTAGATAGAGGATGGCCGCAACCGCAGTCCAGTGGATATATGTCTAATTATGCCTTTACCAACTGTGCTCTCTCTCGCACTATATAGTTAGGATCAAGTGTGATCAAACTGCGCTGATGTTTAAATCCACGGACATCGACCTGGCGGTCGGGATTTTAAGTTACTTAGCTGTAGGGCAGGAAATTTCGAATGAATTACATAAATTCTTTTGCATGATACTAACCCGAAAATTCGTATCATAACTTCAAGTTAATAGAGAGACATAGAGCGAAACTCGAATTATAGAATGCTACTAGCATTCTTAAGGAAAGTAATAAGGTATTGTAATCGAGGTTTAAATGTAACGTAAATTTAATTCTTTAAGCTCGCTGTACTAAACGATTATTATAATAATTGGTTGCAATGATGAATGACTGACTTTGATAAAGTCTTTTTGCATTCACGATATCGATTAGCTCAGGCATGAAAATTGTTTAAAATAACAATATTTGAAAAAGTAAAGGCGAAATGATATATTAAGCCTCTTCGATATATATTGGCTGTATAATCATTTTAAAATTATTGAATAACCTTTGTCTTATGCATTGAGATATGCGATAAAATCTCGGCAGAAGCAATATCAAAAGTTCATCATTATTAATTGACTGTTAGCCAAGCAATGAACTGATCATATGTGCATGTATTGGTATATATATATATATATAAAATTTAGAAGATTTCGTTATGCATATATATGTAGTTGAATGTTATACGAACTGAATCTGTTAACATAGAAAATGCATGAATTTTATATGTAAATCACTCATACGCCACATATGTATATATATATATATATATATATATATATATATATATATATGAAAATTCATGCACGTATTTTATATGCAATATTTACTATGCGTTGCGCTATTCAAACGTTTGAGATAAATTAGATTCTACATAATATGGGTGTACATTTGTGTGTATGTATGCTTGTATGTGAATAAGTTTTGAATAATTTACAATGACTATATTTTATTTATTATGGCAAAAGCATTTAAATAGATTAAATATGACCGCAAAGTACAATTAAAATACCTACATATACTCTAGCACGCATACATGTACACAGATATTACTACACATTTACCATATATATTCGTAATACATACATTCACACACACACACACACACACACACACACATACACACGCGCACACATACACACGCGCACACAGCTATGAAATATATCCGTTTGTATTTGACAATGCTTATATATATATATATATATATATATATATGTATGTATGTGCGTGCGTATAATGTGCGAGAAGATATATACATACACATAAATCTTTTGATGCGTATAAGGAATTTAATTTTCAAATAAAATTGCTTACAAAACTTTGTAGTTCCGCGTCTTTTTTTCTAGGGGATCTAACACACGTACACACATACAAACAAACATACAGGCAAAATTACCAACGCAAAATTTATGGCTTAACCAACTTCCCAAAATATATATATATAAAAAAAAAAACAAGTAAGAAACTTATATTCAGCTGGGGTCGCATTTTGTACACCCACTAGCATCCATTTACCATGCCATGGTAGCATAGAATTGGTGTTGCAAGTTACTATTAATACATTAGTGTTAAGGAGTCATATAAAACTAATTAGGATAGAATTCATTTTCGATCTTTTAATTCACTAAAATAAAAGCTTATTTGAGGAAATTATTTTAAATGATTTATTTTACTCATTATTCTTGAGTTGCAATCGAAAGAGCCTTCTACATTTTGTACAATTTTTATAAAAAAAAAAAGTCAAATTTTTCTAAAAAATTTATTTTAATATTTTAAAATGCGTGTTTAGCTTTTCAAGCCCCCTTATTCGCTATACGATAAGATAGTTAGGAAAAAATTATTTCAAGACGACGTGACGTCCGCGATATTTACTTAGCAATTTCTAAAAATCTAACTTACACTTACAACTTAGTGTAGGAGCGGCCGATTTTTTTCATATTTGAGCATGAGTAGTAGGATACTTCGTAACACATACTTAGAAAATTTCCGTTTTTTACCTCTTATGATTTATCTTACACTATTAAATCCACAAATTTTTCCTTAACGAAATAAAATTGTGCTCTGTTTACGCTTTAGCGTGAGCATGTGAGCATGAGCTTTAAGCGATTTGGGTCATTTTCAATACCAACTTGCATACAACAAGAACTTCTAATGTTTCCGACAAAATGAAAATCGAAAACTTAAGTTTTGCAATAAAGCGAATAGGAAGAATGTACAGCATACAGGCAGACGGACGGACGGACGGACATACATTCACTTAGACCGACACGTATAACTGAATAGACTTTGTATTCCCCACTGATTAAGACCATGTATATCTATAAATATACATTTATATTTTATCGATCTTGTAAGTGTTGCAAATATGATGGAAACATGAGTATACCGCCAATGTTCATTGGTGTATATATGAAAAAAAGAAAAAAAAAAAAAAAAGACAGAGACAAAAGAGAGCAGGCAGTCCGTGGTTAGAGACATGGAACAACATACACTATTTTGTGCTGCAAAGGTTAACGCATATGCGTTTCAAAGTAGTTACAACTAAGACAGTATTCTAAATTTTAACTTAGATACTATGCACTACAGTTAAAACCCACAAAATAAAATAAAATTTCAAGCCTTTATTTTTATCCATTGCTCTCCTGCTGCTGTAAAGAAGTTTGTTCGCTTCGCCATTGTTGTACACATTTCTTTGCTTGTTTTTTTTTTTTTTTTTTTTTTTTTTTTTTTTTTTTTGTACAAAATTTTTATAGAAATTAATTTTCGAAGAAAAAGGAAGAATAATAATATTATTATGACACAAGTTTTTATGAGTTTGTAATTAAAGAAAAGAAAAAAACTATTTATCTATATACATATAAAGAAGAGAAAAAAAGTATTACGACTTTCATGGTCATATTTTTCTTAAAAGGCAAAGTTTTTCATAGAAATATGCTTCACTTTTAGTTTGTCCGGAATAATTTTTTTTTTTTTTTTTTTTTTTTTGTATTGATTTTTTAAACTATCGCTGAGTCTTAAAACGCACTTGAAGATTAGCTTTACGCTTCTTAGAATTGTAACAAACTTTAAACCGAACAAAAACAACAATATAAAGAAGGAAAGAAGAATTCGCTAAATTTGTAAAACAATGTTCCGTTTATATACATGCCGGCAAAAAGATATAATTCAGATTGGTTTTAGCAAACTATTAGCAAACCTTAGCAACAGTTTAAGGTCAATATAAAATGATTTTCTTGATACTGTTGTTACTAACGCCTTGCAATATTATTTTAATTGAAAAAATTAAATTTCATATAAAAGAAATGTTGCGAATGATGGGATGGATAATAAATAGTCAATATGATTACTATATTGGCTTAAACATATTAACAAAATTTGTTAAAGTGTCCGCCTTGAGTGTTTACCAAATCGTTAAACTTTTAACAAGAAATATTATTTGTCTCGTTACAGATATTTCTTTGAGAATGCCTAGCAAAAGATGTAAGATGAGTTGTGGCAAGATTACACACCTTACACAACTCTTGATAACGCATCGTTTCAATCCTTTTTCTGAATTTTTTCGGAACATATGGGCAGCCATTTTCCATCATACGGCATTGTATGTTCTTTTCATCGAAGGCTGAGGGAGAGGTTTAGGTTGTCAAAACGTTTGCAACACCTAAAAGCAAGCATCAGAGACCCGGCAAAGTATATATGTATATATTCTTGATCTGCGTTAAATTCTGAAGCGATTTAGGCATCTTCGCTTGCCCGTCTGCCCATCTATGTAAGGTCTGTTGTAAACATTCACCTGTCCGTCAAAAAGCTATCGACTTCAAATGTGACAGAAACATTGGAAGTCCTTGCGTGCATGTTACTGGGCCAAATCTTTTGAAGGCCACGTCCACAGCACCACGTAAACTCAGAACACCTCTTTTCCTCAAAATGTTTAAAAAAAAAAGTACACGACTGTACAATATTATAATAAAGTATATAAATCCTTGGCCAGTTTCAATTTGAAAGGCACTTAAACATGTCCGCCTGTACATCTGTCCGTATATCCAACTGTGTAGTATCTGTCGAATACAGTCTCACGTCAGCGAACACGAAGATATCTCTTATAAATTGGCCAAAGAATTTGAAAAGGACCTAAGCTTTTCACAGGAAACGCCTACAACGCCCACATGCCTATGTGACAAAAACGTTTATTTTGGAAGTAGAAAATATCTATCGCACCTACTCCTCCATCTTATCGAACATTAAAATTTTATTTTTTCTGCTTTTTTTTGTCTTTTTTAGACTAATGATCATGGGTATAAAAAATCCGCGATGGAATATAGTTTTCTTACTTGATTTTTTTTTTAATATGAGCAATTATCCAGAGGATGCCTCTTATACGTGTAACAGCGTGACGGTAAAAAAGAAATGGGGAAAGGAAAAGAAATAGCGAACAGAGTAACCCTTTAACGACTAAGCACTTTTTATAACTACGAGGCCATGTGCGGTCTACCGTAAAAGGATCTCGTTAGCAGTTCGAGAAAATAGTCGAACATATTACCAATTTAAAACGGCGACAGTCTTTGATTATCATGATGAAGCAATGTATTTTTTAAGCAGAAAAGCTATTAAATCCCTTTCGTTCGATCGGCTTAGGCTTATGACTTATAATTTTAATCGTGTTCTTTTTTACAACTATCTTCTTCGAGTGAACCGTGTCTGAAGCGCCTTCAATTCTCAAGCCATTGATTTCAAATTTCAACTGTAACCCCATAGTATTCCAGCAACAGGAATCCCACCTGGAGGGAGTCATCGATAGTGTCAGGAGTCGTCTGCTTGCAGACTACTTTCAAAATTTAACAATTGGGACTGCGAGGTATTGTATAAGGCAGAGAGAGAGGGAGAGAGTTGGTAATGTGCTTTAGTGCCTGGTATTCGCTCGGTTGATACCTGCTCCTTCTACATTAAAATCCAAGTTGGTATTAGCTAAACGGCTTCCAGAAAATATGGATAATCCAAAAGCAGTAGTACGTCCGAAGAAAATGGAAACGGGAGAAGCCCGCAGGGCACGGGTGCCTACTTTCTCTAGTGCCACATGAACTTTGGCGATGCCGAGTGGCACCCTGCGGTCGAAACGATGTATTATTACTGGGTGCGGCCCTTCAAGAGGTATTCGTGTTGGCTGTGGTTAGCCTCAAACACGGGGGCATTAAATAATTAAAAGTGCATGACCGCCTTGCGCAGAGGAGAAGGTTTGTATCCATGCCCAAAATTTCCCATTTTTTACTGCAGTCTTAGCATAGGTTCACTCACTTGTATGATTGTTTTGTAAGCGGTGATGGGGGCTGGTACCGAAAATCTTTTGTTAATTACCCGAACAGTCTGCGGGGTTCGTTTGATTAAGCTTCCAAGGCAGGTGCGGACGTTAAATGTTGAGACTTTGTAGTAAGGCCCGTAGACGTTTTTAGGTGCGTTGCTGGCAAATGTATTCAAAAAAAGCAATTTTACTAAAGTCGACACAATTGTAACTCATAATATCTATTTGTTACCCAGTGCGGGCGTGTACGTAGGCAGGTCACATCCAGTTCTTAGTGTTAAGTTTTTAATCGGTCAAGGGGTGTTAAGTCTTAGCTTCTTGCCATAATTTTTTGCGATTGTGGCAATTGTATAAAAGGAGGGTTTCGAAATAATTTGTTTTGATAGGAATAGATGCAGAATGTTGACAGATTTTCGACGTTTCTTCGACAAATGTCACAAGCATATGATCACAATGACTCATATTTTTGAAAAAAACATCGAGAAATGTAAAAATTTTTTATTAAATGTAAAAACATTGATATGTTCCATGCGAAGCCGCCCATGAATGGATGTCATTAACATGCATTCTGTACCGTTTTCGGTACATGCTAAAGAATGCATTTGCTTTCCGATTAATATTTCTATTTTTTTTTTTTAGCTTCAGAGAGAAAGTGTATGGTTTGCTGTCGCACGTGTGCCGCTCACGGTACACGTCTCAAGCGGACTTCTAAACATATTACATCGTATAAAATAGAGAAGACAACAATTTATTTATAGATATATGAATTTATGCAAAATTGAACTTGACGTTCAAATGCTTTTTAAAACCTGAAAAAAAAACCAATCCAAGTTGTTCACGTCCGAAATGATTCCAAGCGAGCTAATGACACATCCCCTATTAACAGAAACTTGCATCAGATGTTTAGGGTCATAGGGGATATGTTATGTAGCCAGGCATTGACCAGTGGCACTTACCATTAAACTTATGTGATGGGTTTGACAAAATTCTGATCACAGATGAAAATTCTGGTTGGCGCGGTTTCCTTCGAAAAGACAACGAACCATAAATATTTTTACATAGTGTTTGCTTTTCTGTTTTTTGAATTTTTTCGGTATTTTTCTTTCGTCCTTTTTCATATAATTAAAATTGTGTGATAAAAAAAAAAAAAAATAAAAATAAAAAAAAAAATAAATGCTATGTAAGCGTCGGTTTATTTTTCACAGTATTTTATTATGTCTACTTACATACACATATACGCATAAATTAAAATGTTAATTACAACATTTAACACCAAATTAAATGAGCATTTATAACGTTTTATTACACAAACGGAACCAGCACCTTTTTTAATACGCCTAAAGTTAACTATTTATTTATGAAACTTTAATTGTTTATTGAACAAACATTGGAGAGATCCTTAACGTGGTACGCGCTTTAGTGCTAAATAAAATTAAAATTTCAATAAATATAAATATGTATGTGTAACGCATGTGTACGTGTACAATGAAATCTTTAAATATGTTAATTATTTTTAAAGTTAAATTAAAGAAAATAATTCAATTAATTATGTCGATCCTAAATGCATATAAATGCGTTACTTTACATTGCATTACATTATATTTCATTTTATTTAAAATTCATTCAGCCTTTTCTAATAATCTAAAGCGAATATTAATTGAATGTTTTTCGATTTAACTTAATGCACATATATAAAAAATATTTCCCATTTTTTTTTGTTTTTTTTTATATTTATGAAATTTTTCATTGCTTTCTTTCATTCGTCACGATTAACTACGATTAGGAGTAAATAGCAAATTTAAATAAAAATAGTATATGTCTGCGATTTGAAAGCAGTCTAATTATTCAGATTAGTAATTAGAACAGAAGATGATCATTATGATCATTTCTTCGCGTCCTCGGCGATCGATTTCAAAGCAACTGGACTTGTTTTAATGACTAACTTTCACTTCCGTAGGCGCTATCGTAATACTGAGATAGAAATAAATGCACAGCACAGCTATAATGAGGGACGGCCTGTCATTAAATATTCTAGACCAGTTCGCTTAATACAGTTGTTCATCTAAGGACTTTTTAAAATAGGCTCTTATATAGAATGCTGTTGAAGAAGTCGTCCGATCCGAACCATTCTCAACGGTGTTCGTATGTCAGTCTATCAAATTTAATCGAAATATCTCAGAAATTACTGCTCGTAGGTTGAACAAAAGATAACAAGACGGACAGATGAACGCACGAATAGATCTAGTTCGACCGGTATAATAATTTTGGTAGGTGGAACTTGAATACATCCACACGAACTTGATACACGAGACGTGTATATATGGGATATAAAAAGTCTCTGAGGGATTATTAAAGAAAACCAAGGGCGTGGCCGTAACTATGGCACGCGTAGTGCCGTTAATTTTAACGCGTCAGTTTGCTCACACCTTCTAACATCACATAGGCAGCAGTGGTAGCGCTGTAAGACACTTCGGTGGAAAAGGAGTTTGCGGCTTGACTGCTGGATGCGGGTTTTGAGGAAGTGCTCGTGGTGCCTGTGCGGGACATTCAATAAATTGAGGTGCATGATAGACCTCGGTGTCATCAGAGGAGAAGGATTGTACTATACCCAAACTTTCATGTCTGTCTTGATAAAAGCTATCCGTCTTACAGAATTGTCTTGCAAGTTGAGATATACTCACTTGTGTAAATTACTCGACACGCCTGTGGGCCTCGTCTGATTAGGCTATCAATACTTACTCGTTTCCTTATCCGCCTAAGTGGCCGAGTAGGCAAAGATTCCCGAATAACAATTCAACTATCGCGGGTTCAAATCTCAAGCGTGCTAGAGTTTTCAGTAAAACTGGTAGCCGTAGATGCTGGCGCTTTAAGACTTTAGTCTTAGAGTTTCTTTCTCCGGCTAGATTAGTTATAATAATAATAAGTCTCAGGACGATAATAATGCCACGCTGTCTTTAAATATTCTTTCTTATCTTCTTTCATCGAAGTTTTTTTTGTTTTTTTGCTAAACTGCCCCGCTGTTGCCGCATTTGTCAATCGCCGACTTGTATGTTTCGCACTTCACTTTTTGCGAAACGAGCAAGATATATCTCTAATTCCATAACGAAATTCATAATAGACTTCAAAACATTACTTCATGTGCTAAACTTTGAATATTTTGCTCAAAGCATCGTTTCGTAGTTATTTAACAATCGTCTCGATAACGTTCCAGGATTTATAAACCAACGGGTGAAAAATGTTCGGCTGTAAATTGCCAGCTAAAATTCATTTGGACCTCCAGTCTGTCTTCTTCGGAACACTTAGTGCTAGAAATTTTAATAAAAAAAACAAAAACTTCTTCAAGCTAATGCATTTTTTTGAACTGAAAGCATTTACTCAGCCAGCACGAAAATAAAATGTTTTTTTTTCTGAAAACCATAAATTTTTGTTGCCTCTTAAGATAGAAAGCTAAAACCTAAACCGTTTGTATATTTCCCGTGAAACGTTTGAAAATGAAGACACTTGTGGCAGAAGACATGTCTTTCAAGAGATTTAATCAATATTTTTGGCCGAAAATAGATGGCAATCTGGATTAGTGAACTTTTAGTACGCATTAGGTTAAGACCAGTTAAAGTGAGTGCCAGCATTCCGAAGTCGAATGGCTTGTGACAATGAAATTACTATCAAATTTTGGTTACCTAGGTAACCAAATACCGAGTAGAATAAAAAGAAAAAATTTTTATCTCAAATTTAATGTTGAGTCAGTTCAATCACTTAATCGGGCAGATAATCAAACAGACACCCATACATTGATTATATAAACTTTAGAAATACTGAGTGGGTAGATAGGCTTTAGATTATTTGAATCAAGTCAGTTATTTTGTCCTTCTCGTTTTATTTCCTAGAGCAGATGGGTGAAATTTGAAAAGTAAAAAAAAAACAAAAAAAAAAAAAAAATTGAGCCAACAATACTAAAACATTGTTAAAATAACTTTCAGAAAATTTAACAAATTATTGTTGAATGTTTAGATTAAATGCAAATAATTTTTTGCCTACATAAATTCATTTACATGCTATTAGGTAAACCAACGATGTACATTTAAATTTGGTCAATAACAAATTGAAAAAGCAAAAACATTTATCCCTTGCAGTTGAGCTCAACTTTACGTACCCCCCCCCACTCATAGGTAAGACTCTCAATTTTGATAAGTTTATTATTTTATTACGTAATATATTATTTCAAAAGTTTCTCGACAGTCATTGCATATTTAACTAAAATAATCATTTCATTGAAAGGCAATGGCAAAATTATTCATCGCGATAAATAATTATTAATAAACGATTTTTTACACAATTTCCACAGCCCCATTTTTATTGCAACACTTGATAGATAGATAATATATGTACGTACATATATGTAATATATTAACAAAAAAATATTATATTTATATATATAACATAACATATACATATATATATATATATATATATATATATATAACAAAGTTTTCAAAAAGGTGGTCGTAGGATGACTAATAAAATAACACCTTTTCGGCAAAATTGCGAGTTTATTCATTAATGCAATCTCCGTCAAGAGCAATGCATTCATTCTAATCCTTCTGCAACTTAATATATCAAACTCGGGCACATAGTGAGTTGCGAAGAAAGAAATAAAAATATTATCTACATTTTCGTATTAATATGTATTAATATGCTTGAATTATGAAACAAATGGAAATGAAATGAAATTTGGAACAAAAGTAACTAAAGCAGATATTTAAATATTTATTGCATGAGATAATGTAATATATTTTTCTAGATCGATTCTTAAAAAACATATAATAAAGTAAAATTGCAGCCTTGTGCGTATGAGTAATTAATTAAGCTAATCGAGGATATCAGCCTGTGTCGTACGAACTGTTACTAAGGCCGAATATCGTCATAAGAGTTCCTGCGTGGACATTAGTTGAGAATAAATGGCTTTGGAGTTTTTGCAAAAAGTGGATGCCCTCCTCCTTCGCCCCACCCCCCAGGCGTTTCTAACGGACTAGATGACTTTATAGACAATGCTAATATAATATATAATATTATCCGGTTACAAAAAAACATAAAACTCAGATCTTTCACGACATTTCGGAGCGACACATTATGTTTGATATATCTAGATCTATATAGATATATATCGTTTCACATGTCTTTCACATTTCTTTCGCTTTCCAATTTCTCAAGCAAAATTTTATTTGCAAAAAGAATTTTTTTTTTTGTCAAAACCTGCATAAAATGCATTAATTATACGAGAACTTTGCAATCATATGCTTTGCTAAAAATTTTTCGAAAAATATTTAAATCACTGCTGAGTCCTATTCAATTCAAATCGTTTTTTATTAGTGTGTATATTGTGTGTAAATGCAGAGTTAATTGTAATTGTTGACTGTACGTAATATTCATCCATATATTCCAACAGTAAAAGCAAAATTATACAAATCAACAATTGTTCGTAGAAATGCAAAGTTTTGTGTACATCTATGCATTTTAGTTCATCACCGCATACATTTGCATTTATATATATATATATATATATATATATATATATATATATATATATATACGTATATGTATATGTTTATGCGGATAGAAGCGCATGTAAGTCAACTGTCAACTCTGATTTATATTATTTTTGTTACAATTTCGACACTCGCTCACATAACCAGAGAACAACTTGCTAACCGAGTTATATATGAAAATTTACATAACAAATGAAATGAACAATAATAAATTTAATTGTTTACTTTACATTTTGTTTACATATTTATTTGTTTAAATTTTCCTCTTTTTATTTTTTTGTGTGTTTTTTTTTTAACAGATTTTGTTCATTTTGTGGTACAAATCCATTGCAATTGTGGGCACATTAAACAACGCATTTGCTAACACGTACGCATTTACGTTCGCATTAGTGCGCAATTGGTTTAATGGTTTATGTGAGTTTATTTCTAGTTTTAATAGCAAAAAATATTTTAATAATTAATTTTTTCTTCCGATAGTGTTGATGTTTTCGTCGAAGGGTTTCAATTAAACGATTTTAGTTCTCAGTCAGATCAGTGTACGATGGTGTAGTAATTTGCAAATCAATAGCATGTTATGAAGTCAGTCCTGATGTTGAACTATTCATTGCTTTTTTAATCATAATATTCCGGGTCCGTCTATCCAATTGCAGAAGTTTTGTAGCGGCTGTGGTTAGCGCAAATCGCTTGAGGAGCTTTGGTTCGATCTAGAGTTGCATCTGAACGTGGTTGAGTGTCTGACCTAAAGAATGTTGACGGGGAGGAGGGGGATTACTTGGTCATACCTCCATATACGTATCCCCACTGTGTCACTCAAGACTGAAAGCCCTCGGGAAGCTGAGTGTGCGTCTCCGTTCACCGTGTGCAATCGGGTGTGCTGAGGTTAAGCTTTTACGGTGGCGCACTCACATAAAACACCTAAACACATGATGTCCCTTCAAAATGTTATTATCCTTTTATCCTGTTAAGACAAAAACATGAAAGTGATCGAAAAGAATAAAACTAAATCCTAAATATTTCGCATTATCTTTAAAAATCGTCTAAAATCATTTTCCCATTTATGCAGGAATCGTTCAATGGTTATTGATTTCGCACAAACATGTTCCGTCAAAAGTTTGTTACTCATTTTATTGCCAAGCCTCCCCATGAACCCTAAACCGAATAGTCAGCATGAAAAATTCGATATAAAAGAAGGGCAAGTTTATTGCAACACTTGCTCTAACTACTTTTCACTGGTTCACACGTTTCAGCTCACATCTTCATTTCCATTCATTCCATATCGAAGAAACCCTAACCTCCTTATCCTTATGTAAGGAATATCATATTTATTTCCGTTCCGGATGTTCTCACTTTCGAATCGAGCAAATCTGCAAAAATCACTTCTTTCTTCTTCCTCGTCTTTCCTATACCTTATATTTAACAAGCTTTCTAATCATCATCGTGCATCCGCCATTTCCTGAATAGCTTTGCAGAAAATTTTTCGTAAAAATACTTGATCGAGTGTAAAAATGATTCACAATTCAGCCTGTGCAAGTGGCTGCACAATAGTCAAGGTTATGCAAGCGATGCAACATTTTCAGAAATACATGTCTATCGTGTATTGAAAACTTAATTTATTTTATCAATAAGTAGTCATAAAATTTGATGCGAAATAATTGTATACAGTTACGTCTTTTGAGAATTAATCTAAAATTTTAGATTAACTCCTTCCATCCGTTCCGTTCGCTTGACTATCGGCGAAATATCAAAACTACATAAGACTTGTAACGGGACACATATTGTTGCTTGATTATATTATATAATAGGCTGTTAAAAGTTTTTTTTAAAACAGACGTGATTCGAAGCAATTGCTAAAAAAGTAGAAGACGAAGCCCAGATATATATCAGCATAGCAGTACATATTATTATTAACAAAAATGCTACCTACAGAAGTTATTGAAATGAAAACAAAAAAAAGAGTAACCCCATTGGATTAAGAGATATATGAACAATTTATAAAAAAAAATAAAAAAACTACTAATGGGCATTAAAGATTCGATCGATAAAGTTTTTAGGTTTTTTTTTTTGTTTTTTGGCAAACTTTGTTGATTTTCGATTTACCTCAAAGATAAACAAACGATTTCGTTAATATCTGTAGTGAACGCATATTCTATTTATTTAATTCTGGTTTATTTACGCTTATCGCTGCAGTGTAAAACGTTATTCTCACTCCATCCCTCCATTTGTTATAACCCAAACATAACTATGTTACAAAGTTAGGTAAGTGTTTCCTTACAACTTGCTAGTCTATGAGAAATGCCCTCATATTGTATGATCGATGTATGAGTATGAGTGTGTTTTAAAAGTATTCTACATTAGAAAATTTGAAATTTTTCAAAATTTTTTTAAAAAACATATATTTTGCATACATACTCGACTTGCACGACTTCCAACTTTCAACGGGGCTCATGGAAATCATGGTGAAATCTGCTTCGCTACAATACTCGCATAAAGCCTCAAAATCTGCTTCAAGATTTGGGATGGATTAAAAAGCACAATATACTTGTTATAGGGTCATCCACTTTACGGCTCCGCAAGTATATGTAAATAAAATACACTTCATGGCGCGCACAATGAACCCACGGTTACGTTGCGTGTATTTGGGATGAAGTTCAAATTTGGTTAAAGGAGTTTGTAAACAAGGATTATTATCGTTTTAGCGTAAAGAAAACACATCTGATGCTCCTAAAGGACTTTTACATGTACAAAAATAACTTGTGGGCTTGGTTTGTTATTTTTGAAGAAGAAACGCTACGGAAAAATGACAGCATGAAGTAGAAAATTCCGATCTGAATGATAGGTGGCTTTAGCAAAATGATAAAAATTTATTGGAAACGAAATCCAATGATCGCGCCTGCATGAATTTACCACAAAGATCATTGCGATAGAACTTTATTGAACTTTTTACTTTATTAGACGATCAAAGTGAAGTTAGTCACAATACTTTGCATAGGAAACATATAATAATTATAGTAATGATAAAAACCAATTTAACAACGACTAAGAAAACATTAAAATTGTAGCTATACTAGCTATCCAATACATGTACATCATCAAGCTTGATTCAATTTATCACTTATACAATGCCCTACATACATAACATATATTAGTATATTTCTGATTGCTTACGCCGACGACACAAGATTCGGCGAATATATTAACACACGATAGCCCATCTAAGTAAACTTATCCAAGTTGCACAACCGAGCTGCCACACTGTAAACACACAAGTGTAACAACAATAAAAGTAAATTATGACAAGCCGTATAAGCAGCGACGAGTTGGGCCATCAGGCATAGCGACATATTATTATATATATTGCATCTTTCACTTTGCGAACTGATGACGGGGCCAGAGCATAGAGATTAAAATAATTATTAAAAGTTGGAACGATAATGACGTCATAATTAATAGTTGCAGTAGCAACGTTCGAAGTTTAATGGGCTAATAGACAGGGATTACTGTTGCCGGAAGATGAATATATACTTCTCCCTAGAGAGTACTCTTATGATAAATAAGACGCTTTGGCCTTATTTTGGGGTCTTGACCAACATAAACAATGAGCTCTCAATGATCTTATTCATCAAGATTATTCATGTTATCGGTGAAAAAAGATTAGATTTATTTGGAAGTAGCAAAAATTGGTGGTTTGCAGGCGTGAATGTCTACAAAAGTCCTTTAGAGAATATATGCAAAATCATTTTGGTTAAATATGATATAGATATCGATATTTTTTTCAGAAAATATTAGGTACAGGAAGTTTTTTTAGTTGTAACCCTCTGTTGATTGGGGAGATAAGGAATGGGATGGGATGGGCTATACACGTTATTGTTTCCAAAAAACTACCAGGAAGATACTTTCTGCAAAAAATATTTGATTGCGGACCAAGGTTGTCGCGACTGTCCACAAGTCGATGCTCCGGGATTTAAATCTCAGTGCGGTATGACTACGCTTGGTCGCAGCTGTAGTCGGTGAAGGCATGGCACCTGCATCCACAAGGCTTTGGCCACTTCCTAACTCTTCATTTTTCCTCGTTCTATGGATAAAATTCTTATTATCAAAATTTCCAAGTTTTAAAGATGGTAAGCAATAGTTTTTTTTTTTGAAGTCAAATTCGCAATTAATTGCCGATTCTCCTATAACTATCATTAGTCTTGATTTCTTGTTCAACTAGTAAACGCAAATTAGATTAAATCGTATTAATAAATAAACTTTCTCTCTCTCTCTCTTTTTCTTTCTCTCCTGCAGTAATTAGAATTGAGGAATGAATTAAGGGTGATAAACGAATAGGAACAGCTATTGCTCGGTTTTATTACGAAAAAAAATTATTGCAATTTTTTTTGATTGAAATCAAGGCCTATAAATCGGGTCAACAAGCTAAGTTGCCTTATATGTATATATAGAGAAGGAGTAAGCCAAGTCCTTCCTTCAAGCGAAATTGTTATCAACAAAGTTGACCGTTAAATGATCATCCGACATAGCTATAACATTGTGGAGCTATTCGTGTTCTTTAAAGAAGGACACCAATCCCTGATTATCAGTTGACCCTGAAAAAATGAAGACCATTGGGGTACAAATATATTAGAAAATCTTATAAAATTAACCTTCGATTGTAAATGAAACGCTTAACATTTCATTATTATTTACAATAAATAATCAAATTGAATGAAAGCTTAGTCGCAGAATAGGGTCATGCAAGAGAGAGAAAAGAAGCGAAATCTCAAGAGAATTCTTTTAACTCGGTAAGCACAACGGTTTGAAATCATTGAAAACTTGATGGAGACGAATGATAATCATATCTTCTATATATATATAAAGGGAGCAATATATGATATATACTGATCGATGGTATGTCGACATTTTACTGCAGAAGAAGAAAGAAAAAAAAAAAAAAAAATGCGGAGATGGATAGTCTTTTATCTCTGGATGTTCTGCTTCCATACCAAAGAAATCCAATGGATTCACTGATTTAACTTTTATGCTATATCTCCGGGTCCGAGAAATGTAAGTGCATAGTATCAATAGGATTTAATAAATCCGAGTTGTTGTTGTTTCCTTCAATAAGTTTCGATTCGATTTTTTCGAAATTTTTTTAAATAATAGTTTGTTTGTTTTTCTATGTACCGTTCAATCGAACGATAAGCTATTATTGTTCCTAACTATGGCTGAGTGAAGCAAAAAACAAAAAGAAAAAATTTTGCCATACGTTTGCTTAACATCATTGAGGGAACATGGCCGTTAATCTAATCGAAATAAATCTATCATAAAAGAAGAAGAGAAATTGAAGGCTGTGTGATAGTAAAAGAAAGAAAATTATTCAAATAATATCGATATGTATAATGTATGTATATTGTAAATACGCTCTTTTTAGGTTTTGGTTTAAGTTAAAATTTTGTAGTAGTCAAGTTTAGTTAAGTTTATGTCTTTTTTTTTTTTTTTTTTAAATTGTTGTTTTTTCCAGTAGAAAAATTCATTTAAACGTAAATAAAAAAATCAGTCTTTTGACTGGTTATGAAAACATAAACAATTACGAGAAAATAAGTGATGTGTGTAAGTTTCATTTTTTATATGGATACATATGGATATATATAACTTTACGTATACATGTAATCCATGTACATTTCGTAGATAACTAGGTGTTCAACCTCGGGATGGGCTATTCTGGGATTAAGAAACTACTATTAATATAGCGGTCAGGACTAGCCATTATTACATTACATGATATAATTTCTGCAAAGTCGAGCAGACAACAGTTGCGACGGATTCAAATCTTAGAGAGATCTAATCATACTCGGCGTCGCAGGTACAGTGAGTGCTTGAAGTCAGAAAAACCCGACACCTATCGACTGAATACACATCCGCTTCCCATCTCTGTCCCCTTATGTCTGTTCCCCCTTCCACACTTTTATATTTCGTATATAATTGTGTGGAAACACCAATTGTTTGTTAACGCATACGTCTACGAAATCGCTCTTTGTTCATTGCATGCTTGGAAAAAAATTGAATGAATTTTTGAACTTGTTGAAAATGAAGAGGAATGAATTTGTATACCCCACCCACCATCTAAGGATGTCAAAACGTTTGCAATACACAGAGGGAATCTTCAGAAATATATATATATATATATATATATATATATATATACTTGATCAGCATAAAACTTTTAATCGATTTAAGTATGGCCAAGTCTATCCATTTAAATTCCTGTGTAACGTGTGCGGTAAATATATCGTCGTTTGCAGAAATGAAAATTAAATTTTTGTTCATTTTTGATATTAAAAAATGGGTCAAATAATTTAAACGACACTTTTGCAGTGCAGCATTTTTTTGCTTATGTGTAATAAAAGAGATGATATAGCTCTCGAGTGCAAAATAGATTCGAGCATCAAAATGAAATCTTTATTTTTTAATGACGGGACCCTCTTTATGTTAAGAGAATGATAAAAAATCTTTTATCGACTTTATTATCCGCTTTTGACAGAATATGAAGACCATGTCAAGATGACATTTAGGATTCTGACGCTGCCCGTGACAGCATTGCCATATGAATGGTAACGCTCGTCAGACAGACAGTCAGTCGTTGAAATATGCTTTAATCAGGAGGAAAATATTTGGTTAGTAGAGTACCAATTCAAACTCGATTTCCTGGACAAGCTTTTGCAATGCGGCGCTGGCAGATCATCGTCTAATACACATCGGTTTCCTTTCGGCCCCTTTTTTGGGAAAATTTTTCGATGCTACTGGATGCGCTTTGTCCTTCACATCGAAGTTATCGTTTTTAAAATTATAGGGCATGAATTTCAGTTCTGTAGGACAAACCATACGGGCTTATTCTTATCGCTTGTCTCGCTCATTCAAGTAAGGAGTTTCTATTTATATCGTACAGAGAATATTCGACGCCCATCAGGCGTGTACGTAAGAATTGGATGACATTCTGTTTGGAAGTCACTTTGTTGACTGGAGAATATTTTTCCCATTGATTGTCTATAGTATGTCCTAAAATCCATGCATGAAAGAATGTGGGCAGTGACGTATAATTGGAAATAGTCCTTGTTTTAATGATTCGGTTAGATGGGCGCAAAGCTAATGCAAACTTACCACGACCGTTTTGATATAGTGCTCAGGTTTCAATTGTTGCGTGCTGTCAGCATTCTCCAGTTCTTCAGTTAATTGAATATTGCAAGCGTTAAGATGCTGTGTCTCAGAATGCCTGATTCTTAGCCACATTATCGAACTGGACTCTAAATAATAGTGCTTGAGGGACGGTCAATTGACAATCACTAACTAATCCAGTCTACACCCCGCAGATGACTCTAAAATATATTACGGTACTATTTCCTCTAATATTTCTTATAAATGATTACTTACAGCTCTTTAGTGTAGGCGTATCACGCCTACGCATATTCAGCCTATAAGCTATTGAGTGCATTCTGTAGTGTGTTTTCATCTAACCTATGCTTTATTCGAATCTAATCTATTTTTTAAAAGTTGTTCCTCGGCAAGTCTTACAATAATATACGACAGAAAGTAGGACCGGCAAGCAGGCGATCAAATCGACTGGATCGCCTCAAAATTATACTCGGGAAAAGAGTACGAATGTTTTAAATTGTCTTTGATGCAGATTTCTTGGAATGACTGCGAACATGCCTGTTAAGCCAAGCGTTTCGAAATCAATTGTAATTAACTGATAAACTCCTCACACTGATCTCGCAATTATTACTGCGATACTATACCATACTATTGCCCAAATCAATTGGTTTTGCATATGATAACTCATCCATCCTGATTAGTGGGATTTATTGTTATCCGTCTTGTTGGCTGTGTACTTGAACATCCCATAAATAACACAAATAGATGGAATAATTGTCACATATGATTTTGTTATTCCTGTTCATTAATTTGTTCATTTCTTAGTGGCAGAATTGTCATAAAAATAATTTTAAAATCCATAGGCAGACGATGACGAACGTGAAGGCAGACTAATCGATATATGAGTAAAAATGTCGAACGGATTATTACTTATCTACTACTAAATGCGTTAATGTCGAATTTTTTTTGGTAGAATTTTATTGAAATATTTAATAATATGGAAAGGAGCATTAAGATGCTGACCTATTGTTTGAAAGAAGAAGAAGAAGATGAAAAAGATTAAGGCATATTCGCAATTATTTACATATCATTGTTATTTGGTTAAATTTGATGTTGAAACTAAAAAAATCCCGGAATCTCGGACAATCCTTTAGGATTAAAATTTTTAAACTTATATATGAACATATATGTCATGTATGTTATATGCATGCATACATGCATTATTTTGCGAGTGATTTTTAATTTTTGTAATCCAATATTGTAACCATAAAGAGAAACAACAATTTACGGATTTTTATCAGTGCAGCTTTATTATTATTTTATCATGCGGGGACGCATCATAACGGGAAGGCTGGCTAGATGGCTAGATGGTCGCCTGGCTGCTTGGCTGAGTGGTTTCGTTGGCTTGATTGGCTTAAAGCAAAAGGCGTATGGCAAAATATATATATATATATATATATATATATTAAAAGCCTCTTAACGTTTATATCACATTCATATAAGTGTGTGTGTGTGTGTTTATGTCTATATATGTAGTTCGTTATATATATAGATATATATATATATATATATGTGTGTGTGTGTGTGTTTGTAATTTTATGAACACAAATACTCTCCTAGTATATACGGTTGCCGTTTGGACGAGCAATAATGCATGTGAGTCATGTGGAAAACAAGAAACAATTTCATCATTCACAGCAGAACAGCAAGATACGCTTTCTCTTATGAGTTTTTCTCTTTCTCTTTCTTTGTTTTTTTTTTTTTTGGTTTTTTTTTTTTCTTTTTTTTTGAAATATTTTTTCGTTTTCTTTTCAACTTCTCTGTAACTATAAAACAAAAGAACTTATGAGGCTGAAAAATAAAGTTTTATATATGATTTATGCTATATTCTCGTTTTCCTTTGCGAATTGTCTTTATTGTTGCATTTACCAGAACGATAATATATTAAATTTAAATATTTAAAAATGTTCTTTTAATTTAATTTTGAACATTTTTCTTCTCCTCTTTTTTTTTTTTTTTTTTTTTTTTTTTTTTTTTTTTTGTTAAATTTTCATTGTTTTGCATTATTTACTCGGACGGCGGGCGAAAACTTTGTTTTTGGCGTTAAGCAGGTTTTTTGGCTTTATCCGATATTCTTTAGTCCGCGTTGTCTTTTACTTTTTCATACAAAAGCCGGTCTTATGCTCTTCTCTTGTCTTTCCACCCTTTTTTTTCGTTGTTCTTTTTCTTATTCCTTTTTGCCAGCATCTTGAATTTGGAAAGTTTTATATCTTTTTCTTAATGTTTTTGTTGTTTTCGTTTTATGACTTAGTTGATGTTGTTGGAGTTGTTTGTTAGTTGTTCTGTTGTAATGTCAACAGTTACAAATAAGTTGAGAAAGCAGCATATCATGATTTTAACTGTTGTTAATGTTGAAGTTTCCCGGCACGCAATACAACAAAAAAAAGTTTTCTTTACCGCCATATAATTGTATTCCACGGTTACATCGAACGAACGAACGAACGAACGAACGAACGAACGAACATTTTAAATTCTCAAGTGACCATTTTGCTTGCATTACGTAATGATTTTATATAAACTATGAAAATTGCTTTTAACAACTAACTGAATGCATGAAATTTTCAAATCCACTTATTTAGGTAATTTTTCGTGAAAGCAACAAAAAAAAAAAAAAAAAAAAAAAACTAAAAAATGTTTTATTCAAAATTGAATGCAGAGCCGACTTGATGAGGAATAGATTTTACCAATCTATTCACATTATTAAGCGTAGCATTTGGAAGTTTTCATTGATTACCCAAATATCATCATCTTTGGCAGTTAATATTAATTTACCATTGGCAATAACATTTTTTGGTGTTTGAGTCATCTTGGCAGATTATTTGCTCCATTATTTATTAGCTCCATGAAATTTAAAAATTCTTTTTATATGCTAACGTTGCAAACTAGTTTTGATTAATTATCCAAATAGAAGGCGAAAGCAGTCTAGATGCCTGAATAGTTATGACAAAACGCATGTCCATCTGCTCTTTGACAGCATATATCTAATTAATCTATTTTGGTGTAACCTGCTTTAGCCACCAATGTACTTAATGAATATTAATGTCAGTAAATTGGCTCTGGATTAGTTGCGAACATTTAATTATTCAAAAATTTGATCATTTTTTTGTCGAAGCACCAAAACAAACAAACAGGGTTCGTGTACATATAGTTTATTCCAAGCACCCGCAATAGACCTGATAATAGAACGGTCTAATCGATTACATATATGTACATAACAAATTACTTATTAAGTAAAGTAAATAAAGATTTTTGCAAGTGTTTTTGCAATTTCATCATTCAAACGCAAAGTTTACGTTTTTAGTCGTTTTGTCACTTGCAATCGACCCGGCTGACTATCGGTTTGATACTGGTGTGTAGTGACGAGATCTTATTTCACCCATTGCCAATTATGACATCAAAAAATCCTCTTTATTTCATCCCAAGAACGTTCTGAATCAATGATGCCTTGTCGCGGTACGCACTTCGAACACATATTCGCGCAAAATGTTAGATGAGCTAGCTGCCTTTTGTTAACTGTCTCGTGCAATTTCACCTTTTACGTATAACTGTATGATTGCGTTTAAAATCAGCAAATTATTTTTCTAGTGTTTGCCTCAATGGACCATAGACAAAATAACCCATTTCGAGCGATTACTGTACTTGAAGAAAGGCTTTATGAACCTATGAAATTCATATTTTTGCGCTATTTATAAAAATCGTTAGTGGCGACATCTATATACAATTCAATGAACTTATTATGTGGTAGGTGTGTAATATAAGTCATTTATTTTATATGTGAGTTCAGATACAATTACATATAACACATTGTTGCATTAATAGTCTATCAAATCGTAAATAATTTCAATTACCTGCACGCAAAGTATATGCCGGTCAGTAAATGTACAAACCGATGACACAATATTATTAGGAAATACATAAACAGTAAGAAGCTCTTATATCGTGGTGCCTTTACTACAAACGCAACTACGTTAATAAATTTTGGCTGCTGCTGCATACAATTTTATTCATTCGCGAATGATTATTGATTTTACTGAGTTCAATAAATGAATGATTTGTGCATTTTATTTTAATTATAATACATGGTCTTTGAGTGATATGGCAAATAACGAGTGATGCGAATTCATCCATCACGTCAGGTGCGTGAATGATAACGACAAAGTTTTTCATTGTTTTTCATCGGCGAGAGATCAGTGAATTCTTTCTTTAAAGACTGGAGTTGTGAGACAAATTTAGAATGGAAATCCTTAGCTCGTATTAAGTGATTGTTAAACGTTTCCGTTGGACTACCTCCATTTCGCTTCTTGAATTGTAAACGTAAACTGCATTAGAATTTAATAATAGTTTAACGCTGCAATACTTACAATTTGCTATGACAAGGGAAAAGACGGACACAGCGGACTATTAGATGTGGATCAATGACACAACTCAATCTGTTCGCTATACGTAATTTTTGGCATCTGAGATAATTGTTTTCACAGACGTTGCAAACGGCGAGACCATCTTTCAATCGTGAGGATCAAATTCTTTTGCGCAATAGCGGGGGAGGACTTTGGAAACAACTCAGTGCATTTTCCCTTTTAATATTAATGCAATTACTTGCTTGATCTTTGCTTACTGATATTACTTAACAATTTTTCTCTTTCTTACTTTTTTTTTTGGTTTTTTTGGATTTATTGTATCTCCCCTTTTATATATATTTATATGAATTACTGTAAAAGACAATTCTACTCTGTTTTGTCTTTATATATAGGCAGCCAACTAGGAAATGCCGTTTATGCGTTCAGTCGTGGTGATAATTGGGAAGAATTGGAGAAGTATGCGATTTTTGGGTACGTTCAACTTTTAAAAACAAAACCATTAGGAGCAGTGATGGAGACAAGTGAGGTTAGATTATTCCAAAGGCGAGGGCAGTACAGTTAAACTACGACGAGTCGCGGCCGTCTTTCGTATAGTTTTCGGGCAATTCCAGAACGAATTGGTGAGAACTCTGAGGAATCCGGTAGTCCTGTAGCTGTGTCAAGTGACTTATTTAGTGGCCAAGTGTCAAGTATTATCTTTACACAAAAACCATACGGCCTACATTACGCCAATGCATATGGATACCAAGAGATTTGGATATAGTTTCATCGCCGACGAGCATTTGAGTCTTTCTTAAATGCGAGTTATGATCTGATTTTTGCCGAATATAGACTTTGGAAAGGGTACGGATATCGGCTGTAGCAGAGTATTTCTTATATCGCTTAAAAAAAAAACTGTTAGGCCTTTAAGTGCATCTCGACACTCCGAACATATTCTCTGCCCTACGAATGCCATTCTGTCTTCCCATGGCCAGAGTTTGAGGGGTTATTGACCCTTTTACATTAACACCATCAAAAGAGAAGATTTGTCCATCACTTCCTCAATGCGTTTTTTGCTGGCATTAAAGTCGACTTTGTTAATCCGATCCGTTCTGTTATTTTTATGAGGTCGTTATTAAATTGCATCATTCATTGCGTAGCGTCTACGGTGTAATATATACTTTAACAAATAAATTCAATGGAAATCCTTTTTAAAAATATTTCGTCCTTAGATGAATTTTTCAATTAATTATTTATTTATATATGTAAGAGAATATTTTACTTATTTTAAAGATAATAATTTATTCTTCTTACTACGGTATAACAGAAGACAGAAGACTTTGAACGGTCTGTGTGCAGACTTGAGACAAGGTAGGAATGCGAATGCACTAAGTTTCAATTTTCCCCCTCTGTAGCATTTATTAGTGTTCGCCTCAAGAGACCTGACGAGGAATGCATATATGAGGGTAGTTGTTTAGGTTTATAATTTTTCGCTGTTAGCAGGCAAAATGAAAATAAAGATTAGAAAATTTATATATAAAGAAATTATTGCAGATAACAAAAATATTTATAGAGTAAAAGTTGTGCTGAGTGTTAATAGCTTTTGAATAATTTATATGAAATAGAAAATTTCTTTAATTTGTTTTCTTTATTAACGGGGCTTAAAATAACTGTTAAGTGTTCAAGTTATAGTTTATATACTTGGATGCATATATCCTTTGAACATAAATTAACTATCTTTTTTAAAGATGCTGTGACGAGCAATTAACATAATCACGCGGCTGGCATACGGCACGTTGCACGAAAACAGCGAAAAGTCTTCTTCATTCAACTGCATCAGCCATACTCAATCCTTTCGTAGTTGATGATTGGAGTAAACTAACTATAGCTATATAAATGAATAAGAAGAAGAAAATAACAAATAACAAAGAGTATCAAAGTTATTGAAAAACTTAGAAGAACGTCTGATAGCAAAAAAAAAAAAAAAAAAAAAAAAAAAATCACAAAACGAATAGTTTTCGCAGCTCGAGCGAGGTGCACGCAGTCCACGAAACGAACTTTGAGTACAACTGTTTTAGATGAAGCGACAGACAAACTTATATGTGTTATCTTGTTGCAAGACAATTATAATTAACATTATAATTAACACATTATGCTTGAACGGTATAGAGAAGGCATTTACATATTGCTCGAGTGTCTTTGCTTAAGCTTTTGTACTTTTAATTTCTCTTTTTTAAGCGTTCGCTTATCATAAATATTTACATTATAAATGAAGCTTTGCAAAAGATTAACAATATTTCCTTCTTTTTTTCTTATTGTGTCGATGAAAGAAGAGCACAGAGGAGAAGAGAAGAAAAGAAAAGCCTGCCTCTACTTATAAATTGTGCATTAATTATGCATCAAAAGCAGGAAAAACAAAAAAAAAAAAAAAAAAAAAAAATGAAAAGAAAAGAAGAAAAACTGTAGAATATACAGTAACTTATCTTCGTATTTTATTCACTAAGAAGATAATGAATAAAGTTGTTGTGTATAAAAATTTTTATTCAGCGACAACATGTTTAAGGGATTCTGGCACTTAATTGCTTTGAATTACTTTGATTACAATAATAAAAGATTTTCTTTATTGTATCCATTTGTAAGAAAATGTTTAATAACTAAACCAAAATCTCATATCTGTCCAATAATTTTATGCAAAGCATACTTTTACTATTAGGATCGATACGTAGCAAAAAGTTCACTTATATTATTTTAATATAACAACAACAACAACAACAACAACGACAACGAGAAACAAACCTCAAATGATTTTATTAAAAACTAATACTAATAAAAGTGTACAAACAAGTTCTACATACTGTGCATGTATTTAACGAAGCGGCAAAAGATTTATTAAATAATTTGTATCATAGAAATACGTTTTTTTTTTAAAAATTGTTCATAAATATTCCGAATATATATTCGGTGAGGGCCCAAGAATTGTCACAAGAAATTTATTTCGTTTATTCGTTTAATACTCATTCGATTTTGTGATCGAGCGCGATGTTCGCCGCATTCGCCATTCGCGACCATCTCTCCTCGATTCCATTCCTCGACTAACTTACTTTCCAATTTTGTCTATCTTAGCCTACTCTTATTCTACTCCTAGTCCTACTCTTATCCTACTCTTATCTCTCTAACTTATTCTCCAACTTTTCTTATTCTCTAACTTATCCTCTACCTTAAGGTAGCACTCTCCCCGCCCCTCGACCAGAGACGTCGAAATTGTGAGGCCGCAACGAGGCCCGACTTTGGTTCCTCGCAATATATATTCATTATAATCAACATAATACGCAGTAAATGAAGGGAAATAACTTTGCAGTAAATGCTTTGTGCGTACGAAAGATATATCACATCGGATTAGTTATTCATGACTATCGAAGAATCAAACATAACGGCATAAAGAGATAATGGAATGGAAGGATTTGATTGATAAGAAAATGCCAGATAAAAGAAAACTGGGAGATGACAGGCATATACATGCTTTGTTAAATAGGTTGACGACAACCATATCGTCCTATATCTCGTCTATATCTCGTATATATAGATATATAGATATATCGCTTTATTGTCACTGCAAAAAAGATTTAAAAGCTGGTCGTACCAGCACATATTCTTTCGCTTTCAAAGCGTTGAACGACGATTCAATTTAATCGAAAGAAGAGATACACTTCGCCTTCTTCAATAATAAGATGACTTTTCAAATTTCATGGGCTCCGCATATGTCGGCTTCGAATTTTTGCTTTTATTATTAACTTGGTACACCTATTTTTTTTTTTTTTTTTTTTAAAGATTTAATTAATCCAAAAGATTGAAGACAAGATTTAATCAAAGGCAAGCTAATGAAGAGCTTATTCTTAAAATAAATGAATGCCGATTAAGCTTTGGCGGGAAAAATCGTAAGTAATATCATAATAGATATGTTTGTAGTTGTACCGTTTATTTAAAAGGCGCGACTATACGTTCCGCCCGATTCTCAAAGGTCGAAATAAGAAATAAGATAACATCGAATACAGACCGCAGAGGCGCAGTTTTATAAGAGCAAGGAGCATTAATGAACAGAGTAACAGCATGGCTCACTTGTATCCGCAGCTATATGCTACTAAATGGCATTGTTGCTCGGTTATAATTATATGGCAAATACACATAAATAATTTAATAGTCAGTATATGAGATGTTTGCTTGTATAGATGGACTAGATAAAATTTTTGTTTATCTCTTTCATCTAATTAGCTTATTTCCTTAAACATTTCACTTTGATCATCGAATTCTTTTCAAAAATTACAGTTTAAGGTCCTATTAGTCGTCGCACAATCCAAATAACTCAGTAACGATGCTTATCATGATTTTCCTGCTTTTGCCATAAAACGCTTAAATATATATGTAGAAGAAGCCCGATGATGCTTTTCAAAATTGTACCGATTTATCTTTTAAGGGGAAACGTAAACTCAAAGCAAAGTTAACGCTTTTTGTCGCAGTCTGTCTGTACACTATTTGCTCGTTGCCCATAGTAAATATTTAAAGATCAATATCTCTTCTTCTTCTTAAAGGAAGCTTTTCACAAAAAAAAGAAAAAAAAAAAAAAAAAGGACGGAAAATAAATCTATGATACAATGGATAATAAAGAGGAAGCCGCCATTTCACTTTTTCTTTCCTTAAGGGAATTTGTCATAAAAGTCGATTTTGTATTCGAGACGACCTAACTGTATTCACAAAATTAGTTTTTATTAAAAGGCAAACCTCGTTTATCGAAAAGCAATTGCTTTAGTTTTTAAACCCTACATCACTTATGCTACAAGGGTATATTAAGTTCATGCGGATGTATGTAACACGCAGAGATACTTGCGATACACTCACCTTTTATCATGCCCATCGATTCGCAATCAATCTCTGATGCGATTTGAGTTTATCTGTCTGTCCGTCCGTCTATCAGTCTTGTTTTCTTGTGTTCAACTTAAATGCTGCAATTTCTTCGAAATATTTTAATACCATTTGGTACGCCGATGTATTTTTGCCTAAGGACAAACTGCATTCTAAATGGCTCGGCTTGGAACACTTTTCCTATCATTTCCCATATAAAGGCGACATTTTGAAAAGTCTTTATAACTGTATTAGGCGAAGTGGCGCAAGGCATTTAGTGGTCGGCCGTGATCTACTATACTGTTTTTCTTGTCATTTTTTTTATATTTTTTTTATTTTCAATCAAGTTAATTTATTTAAATGTGTATGTATACATATATAAAATATATATGGGTATATATATTTTGCATCAGTTTAATTTCCGTTATTAACTTTAAACTATAAAAGAGAATTTTTTTTCGAAATCTAAGCGATGATGAAAGCACAGCAATGTTATCAATTTTGTTTAATCCAATTTATTGTATTTGGCACGATAATCAAGAGAGAACAAACCAAGATAACATGATTATGCATATATAGGTATATGTACTGACACGCATAAACATATATGCTATAAGCTCCTACTATAAAGTGGAAGGAAAAACACAGCAAAAAAAAAAAAATAAAACAATATATATATATATATATATATATATACATATGTATGTATGCATATCAATAGAATAAAAAGTGCGAATGCGATAGCGAGACCAAGAAGAAGAATGTACAATAGGTAGAAAGGGATAGTATGAGTGAGGGTCATTGAAACTCAATGCAACTAATTTGTAGAAAATCATAACACATTGGCAAGATTGAAAGAGATTAAACTTTCTTCCTCTTTTAAGTCATAGGAACCCGCAATGTGGTTGAAAATCTTCAATCCTGTAAGATAACGAAAACATTTTACTAAATTGCAAACCAGAACTCAAGGGTATACCAAACATAATGAATCAGATACAAATACATATTGACATATCTACGCATATATATATATATATATATATATTGTATATATATATTGTGCATATATATATTGTATATGTATATGCATATACAATATATATATATATATATATATGTATATGCCTTCACTAAAGTCAAGTGTAAGAAATAGGGCGGCACACAATGTACATATTTAAGTAAAAGACACGAGTTTAATTCGACTTTGACCAAATCGTTTCATACTTACCACCTGTTGTGCGTAACTCCTTTATCTCTAAAATACCTAAACCCAAGATATATAGACATGTTATTGATGTGATTCGACTGCATTTTTAAGTATCATACAGATAGAATTATGTAATTTGAATATCGGAAGCAGTTATGGCAATTGTTAGCATAGGTAACCACCTTGCATGTCTGCCTATCTATCAGAGATGAAATAAACTCGAAGCATTACAATGCCATTAAAACTATTAAGTTATACGTATCAAATGATTTCATAAAAATAAATTTTCATTATTTTTAAAACATATATGGGTGTAATGAGTTAAGTTCGATTATACTTTTTTCATAGCTAGCTTAGTTTAGTACGAAAACCTTTCCCATATATATACTCAAAGGAAAAAGAAAATTTGCATTGATTGGTTGTAAGAAATGTTTTAGAAAATTTGATCGGTATGCTTCATAGATAGCTTACAATGCATTCAAGGTACAGATAGAGATTTAGATAGAAGCACAAAGATCAGTCCTTCATAGTCTTTAAAATTTCAACAAACAACAGATATGCTGCAAGAATTGAAGTAAGACCAACTTCGAATTGCATATATATACATATATTGATTAAGGCATCAAAAGTTTTAAAAGAAATGCAAAAAAAAAAAAATATATATATATATATAGATAAGATGATATAGAGTGAACTCTTTTCAACGGCAATGCCCCGCACTTTTTAGTAAGTGATGGGTAAACATTAAAGCTAGCTGAGTAGTGTTGCATTCGCGATACTCATTATTGAGGATCAATTACTTCATTTATGACAATCAAGTTGTCGGTTTGTGGATTCAAATTTCAGGCTGGCTGTGCATGCTTATTGGTTGGTAGCTGCAGTCAGTATTTAGTCGATAAAGATATAAAATTTACTGATTTACAAATCACTTCGTTCTTATCATCACCGGCTTAGACGCTTAAAGGACGTCCCTTGAGTGATTAGTTATATATATGAAAAAAAAAAAAAAAAAAACCAAAATGAGAACAGGCCGTCAATGCATTAAATATCCAAACTTTAGATCCGTCATGGAAATAGTGCGTCAAACAACACGATAGTCTATTGCTTACGAAATGCATTCGATTGAAGAAAATCAAAAAAAAAAAAAGTTCCAAAGACAAACGTTTTGTGTTTTTTGTTAGCTTTCTCTCGTCGTCAGAGATTGTGTTAGTGTGACAATACGTTTACCTTTTTTCTATTATTAATAATTGATTTCGTTAAATTCTCTCGTCAATGGGAAATTCATTCGCGCCTTCCTATTCGATATATTCTTATAATAATTTTTTGATTATTTTCTTAGTTAGTTTACTCCTTAAGCGGCTAGTCAAAGTAGATTGACAAGCTAAGCATATCCATTTTTGTCCGTTGGTCGTTCGTTACGAAAAAGCACTCAATAAATCAGGTATTGTGTCGCTAACACAACACAACAATTTCTGAGAACAAACACTTACGAACACTTACTTCACGTAACCGCAAAGACACAAAGACTTGGCCTTTTTCTCTGCTTTAGATTTATAATAGAAAAATCGGTAGTAAATATGTAAGCGAGCGAGCGTATTGAGCGAGCTATTGTATTGTGTTTATTTTATGTACATTTATATACACATGAAATAATACTAATTACTATGCTGAACGTGTTGCATTTCAACACTTGTAGACACGGCCCTTTATCAATGTAGAACAGACTACATATATATATATCGTATATACACACACACACACACACATAAAGTAGTGAATATACATTTGCACTTTTATGCATTCGTATCCTGGGGAATGTAGCCTGCTTATGTATGCAATACATAACGTTTGCTAGGCAACATTATTACCAGCTACTCAAGTCAGCCAGTTAGTTAAAAACAGTCAGTCAGTCAGTCAGTCAGTCATCCAGTCAGTCATTCAGTCAGTCATCCAGTCATCCATTCAGTCATCTTTAGTTACTTCATTTTACTTCTTACAACGTTAGCCGGTTGATTGTGTTCTAGTTTGCTTATTCGTACGCTTCAAAGATGCCTCTCTTTCTCTTATCCAAAGTGTTTTCGTGTAATTAAATTATGCGCCAAGTGGGTTTTCAAGATGTTGTGAAAAATTAAGTTTACATTTTTCCCTTTTATTTTTTTCCTTTTTCTTGTTTTATTTTTTTATTATTATTATTATTATTTTTTTTTATTTTTATTTTTTATTTATTTTTTTTTTGTGCTTCTTTCGCTCGGCGCACCTTATTCTATTATCCTTTTAGAGTAAAACACACTTTTGCTTGTTTTTTTTTTTTTGCATTTTTTCGTTTTTCTTCTTGATGCTGCCGCTGTTGTTGTTGTTATTATTATTATTTATATTTTATTTTATTTTTAGTTTTTTTTTTTTTACTTCTTAGTGAAATGATATCGTTTTATATTCTTTCACAACACATTTCATTTGAAATCCTTAAGAAAATGCGATTTACTCTTTATATCTTTAACTCTCTATGAATTGTTCATTAGATTGAGTAGTATTTTAGGAGATTTTTGTTTTCGGTCTTTTTCTATATAGAACATAGATGTGCGTACTTATAGACAAAAAAGTAAGGATTCGGATTTTTCTTGTATTCTTGTTTTGCTTCTTAACTATTTTTTTGTTTTGTTTTTTTTTTTTTTTGCTCTTTTTTTGCATTTCTCAAAGCTTTGAAATTTTACCTTACTTGGTAGCGTATTTTTCTGTTTTTGAATTCAAGCTAAAGATTTAATAGATTGTTATGTACAGAATTTTAATTAGTTCCGTATACTTTACGTGTTTGTTTGCATGTGATTTTATATATGTATGCGTATATGTATGCGTAAATTTTAAAGGGTGAACATTTTCTGAAGAAGAACATTTTCACTAAATTCCGGCTTGATTTGGATTACAACACAAACAACCGGAAGCCATAAATATTGTTTCGTTTAGATGACTAACAGCAAGAGCTTATCAATTACACATACATATATGCCCGCCTGCTTACGTGTTCTCTTAATATACGATAATATACTTGAAAATCCAAATGAATTTTATCGATAATTTTGTCAACTTCAGTAAATAAATAATTAAAGCTAACTCGTTATCAACAACTTGATAGAAAAATTTGTGCTTCACGTCCGTTACTATACCCGCAATATTACCTCCGTGGATGCACATTCACAAATAACGTATAATATAAAATATGTAAAAGTCTTCGTACCAAATCTCTCTGTCTAAGCCCTGTTTAATAATCTATCAGTCCTTCAAGCTTCATGCTATCTATAGCATGTTATAGTAATCAGAAAAAACATATATGCATCGTATGCAATTCTCTTGATTGATAGGCGTTTGATCTTAGTGGATGTGCAAAATAGCGTTGAATTCTTATCCGGACAGAGTGAAGTAATTTATCTCAAAGATGTATAATTGGTTTTTAGGCAAGAAATTTTGCATATTTGCATATGGCACTAATGATATGTTAGTGAAAGTTTCAGCTAAGAGACAGTTCATTCGCAATTGATCTGAAAATTGCTCAACAAATTATTCAACATGCTCAGGGCAGTGCCCGATCAAGTGATGACGTCAAAAATACGAACATATGTAAAAGAAATCGACGTCTTACATTATAATCCGTCTCTCTCATTATATAACGTTTCGTCGTATAAAATTAGACGAGTGAACAGAAAATTACAAGAAACTCGCCCGTAAGTACTTAGCGCGATCGTTGCAGCTTGATGCCGTCAAACTAATATTTACTTACTACAATTCAAAGAAAAGGCGCTGAATGAAGGAAACGAGTAAACCAGTGTAGAATTCTTTCTTTCATGCTTTATTCAGTTTATATGTATATATTATATCAGTTTATATATATATATGCGTATAATTGTGTACCCATTGCACAAGGACGATTAGTTTTTGTGAAAACATTTGCAATAATATATATAACAAGATGCGTCTAGAAATCCCGTAAAGTATGTACTCTCTTGATAAGCATCGAAATGCTAAACCGATTTAATCAAGTTCATCAGTCCGTCTGTCTGGTGCAAAAATGAAGCTATCACTCTTCAAATTTGGCAAAAGCAATCGAAGTTCTTGCATGCAAGTTGCTATTGAAAATGAGGTAAGTGAGGCTCAAAAGGCGCATAAACTGGACACATATTTATATCTCCAAGCAAAAATTTAGAATTTTTTTGCTTATTACTCATAATCAATCATGTAAGATAGAAAGCTAAAATTTACTTAATGTTATCTGTCTAAAAATGTGTCAAATTCAAAATATGATATAACGAAGCCCTTAACGTAATTCGGATTCGTTTTTTCTTAGCAGTATAATCAATTGTTGAGTGTGTGAATTCCAAGTTAAATATTGCGGACGCCACGGCTTGGTGAATTCATTTTTTCTCCCTAATCCTATCGATATGAGTATGAAATACAAGAACGTGGAGACTAGATATAGATAGGATAATAATGATGGATGTAAAAGATTCGATCGCGAACGAATATAACTTAATCGCTTCTTTGTTTTATTAATATCATAGTAACTATAATGTATAACCTATCGCTATAAGATACATAATAGTCATATACAAGAGATGCTATAACGTATAACTCGACTAACTGCCATGCTTTATAATGCTAGCCCTTTCCCTAGAAATGTGAGAAATTTATCTGCTTAAGAATGTGGTCAAATTTCTTCTGAACGTAATGTAAGTCAAAGGATTGTTAAAGGATTTTCAATATCGAGCTGCAGAGAAAGGCAAGAAACGATCGTTAAGCCAAAGAGATAGATGATATACGTGATATTAATTTTAAAAGTGTTTTTATAATTTTATAATTTCGAAAAAATTTTTTCATTTATCTAAATATTTTTGAAAGAGAAAATAACGAAAAAATACAAAGTCTATATCGATCTAAGCATGCTCGTCCATCCACATGTATTATTCAAGTGGTGAGCATTTTCCTGGTTGTGAAAAGGACACGACTATAGTTTTAAAAAACGCACAGAATTCAGTTTTTTTTTTTTTTTTTTTTTTTTGCATTAGAAATTTTATAGTGCCTGTGTGCAAATGAAAATGAAAAAAGAAAAAAAAAAAAAAAGAAAAGCGTAATCGCCTATCCGTTAGAGTGATACTCTGTTTTTTTCAGGTTTTTTCAATAGTGGATGAAAGATCCTCCTATTCCTCCTTCTTTCTTTTACATAAACCTCTATAAGCAAACCTTCATAAAAGAAATATTAGTAAATGAAGGCCAGGAAAGCAAAAGGAAAGGCGTTTATCGAGTAAATGCTGCTGATAGATGATGAATACATTTTTTTCTCTATACATTCATTAACCGTTTTTTTTTGTTTTTTTTTTAATAGAAATGTTGGACTTGGTTTAGAGTACAAAATCGTATCTTATAGGGAGAATTTTTGGACTAGAAACAAGGCTGTTGTTTAACATCAACTCAAAAAAAAAAAAAACTTATTTCATTTAACTCGATTTTCCAGTGAATTTTTTGATACATTTTATAATAACATAATATCTTCCATACATAATCATGTGATTACATTGGCTTTTTTATGTTAAATAAAAAGAAGTGTAGTAGATGTGTATGTGTCGTGATCTGTGCCCTATAGAGTTTAGGTTTATAGTGCGATGTTCGAATTTAATAATAAACGTTATTCCTTTTGTGATTTATTTATTTATTTATTTATTTTTTTTCATTCATTAGAGTAGAAGGCTTTTCGCTATGCGCTATGCGATTTCATGAGCTGGATTTTTTCAACTGAATATCGCTATTTGAAAGAAATAAGCTTGCAAGCTTCAAATAAGACTTCATCTATTTATCATGCGTTTATCAGTCGCATTATATTCCACATGCCTTGAGCAATTCTGTATTGCTCTTACATTTCGTCACAAAAAAAAAAGAAGCTTTTTCCCATATTTACGTAACTTCTTTCACATACAAAGATACAAAAAGAACCCCGCTTCAAAAAAAAAAAATATATGAAAAAAGCAAAAAAAGCTAAAGAAATTAATATAAAAACTAAATTTAATCTGTATCTAATTACTTGGGTAATGAGAAACAATTAAAACTCTTGTCTGACAAAAAGCCTGAAACTACATGTTTTTTTTTTTTTTTGTGTACGTATGGAAGGCAGAGAAGGTTTACCAGAAAAAAGTACGAAACTTTTTAAGAAGGGATTAAGAGAATTAACTTTGACAAAAACCGCAAAATTTATATACAAGTTTCACTTGCCTGACTTTTTATTTATTTATTTATTTTATTTTTTGTTTTTTTTTTTTGTTTTTGGCCAGAAAGTTTAACATCGAAGGGATAATATGTTATAATACTGTTACATGCAAACTTGTTAAGCCGTAAGTAAAAGATCCTTTGGAAAGAAAGCCAGTAGCAGTAGTAGTATTATTATGCAACGAATGTATTCAAAAAGCAAAGCAACCAAACACAGGGAAAAATGTCTATAAAAGTTTTATTTTAATTGGTTTTGTTTTGTTTTTTTTTTGTTTTTTTCTTTGTTTTTCTATTCTTTTCTTTTGTTTTTTTTTTTTTGGGAAAATTCGTTTTATCAGTATGTGTGAAAAATTAGGTGAAAGGGAAATTGATATACTAAGCTTTCGGGTAATTGACTATTACAAATAATTTCCGAGCTCACAGAATACTAACAATACACAAATATTTATTTTTAAATTATTGCTTAAAATCATTTAAAACCATTTACGTTGAATTTTTGGTTTATTATTAGAAATAAATCAGAACAGAAAAGAAATGAATGAATGAATGAATAATAATTTATTTTATTCATAATATTTGTTAGCATTTTAAGCTGATTAGATGCATATGCACGTAGGAATTGAGGTAATAGCTTGCAAATCGTACGCTCATCATAGCCATTACATTGTAAAGATTTCACAATATTAATTATTAGCAAATTAACAATCAAATTAACATAGCAAGCATCGAGGCATTGAGAATACTTTCAGTATATGTTACACATTGTGTAAGCTTATGATCTATATAAACTAAACATATGGAGTTAAATTTAAATTCTTATAATCGTTACAAGAATAAGATATCATCCGGTTATCATATTTCAATTCTACTTTGGATATTCTTATCGAAAGTTATGCTCTTCGAAAAGTTTCTCATTTACATTTACATTATCTATCTCTATCTCTATCTCTAAGACTCTCTAAGAAACTATGAAGCAAATAGAGTAATAAATCTCGGGAGATCATTTTTAATATTCATTAACTCATAGACAAGCTATAAGCACATCAGCAGATTGTTGCGCATGTATCAGTAGAGTTGCCTGAAGCGATATAGTTTTATACTCAGCAAATGAAAATCACTTAAGCTTCAATAAAGTTTGGCTAAGAAGATCTTTAATGCTTAATGTTGCCACCGCTTAATCGGTTAAACTACATAACGCCCGAATATCGATAATCGTCTGCCATCATATGTGTGTGTATTATTTATCGTATTGTAAAAATAGTTGTATGCGTGAGAGGCTTGTCCTTGTTTCTATAACAAAAAATTGAATGTTTTTGCATTTCTTTGTACAAAAAAAGTGAAAGCTTTCTACATAGCAATATTGGGCTCGGGCAGCCTAAGCCAATAGTACTTACAAAGAATACAGTGAACTTATCGAAATATTTGTTCATTCATTTATAATGAAAACTGAATGAACTGAATGAATAAAATCGTTAAGAGTCATTCATGCATTATTGGAGTAGGCCAATGCTCCTGTATAAGACCAAAGTAAAAAATCCGATGAAGTTATATCGCATGATTTTTGTAACAAGCGTACGCAGGCATTTCGGGAAATTAAACGATCATTGAATCCTTCTACCAATAAATTGATTTTATTGTGAAATGTATGGCATTTTACATCACATATCGTTAAAGACGAACTCATCTACTTGTGCTTCGAAAAGTGAGAGAAGACTTGAATGAGAGGATATGGAAGGTTATGCATTACAAATATTTCTCAGTAACCGTATAATCGGTATAAGTAGCCGACGACGGTAATAATCCTTATTTACAAAGTCATTACAAATATGATCTTCACATGCGCATTTTATATTATAAATAATGGCATTCTTACCTAAAATGCACTAATGTGCATATGCTCGAACCTGCATAATGCGAATTCTTGCACGCAACAATTCCCGTACAATGGGATATTATATGTGTCTGTTTTACGGTATATAGAGAAAATCTTAAAAAACAAAAAAATATTTGCTTCAATAATCTATAGGCCACGATAAATGCAACAATCGTCCAAAAATAATTAATAAAATCCCATTAATAATGTAACTGATTATTGTCTAAACGCTGACTTTATTTTAATTATGCAAAAAAAAAAAAAAAAAAACCGAGAAGCAGTTCCTATGAATTTTAAGTCTTTACAAAAAAAAGGTTTTTTTTTTTTGCTAAGACGTTGTTATCGACTATTAGCTAACTATTTTTTGTTCTCCGCTTTCGACTTTTACGAGCTTTTAATAAATACTAATAATAAGCGTTAAGAAGAAAAACACGCGGCAGTATTTAAGTTATTTTAAACGTGATTTTCATGTAAAGTGCTCGTTTTACATTTTACAAGATAAGTTGCTCTTCACTTTCCTATGTTTTCAAGTTTCTCACAAACGAAGAGAAAGAAAGAAACAGCATAACATAAGATGGATGCTTTCAAGTTAAGTCGAACCTGCGATGCCCACCACCAACTAAAGCCAATAGCAATAGCAATAGCAATAGCAATAGCAATAGCAATAGCAATAGCAATAGCAATAGAGAACGGCAGCGTATACATTTACTTAAGCAAGATTGCGAAATATTTGTATAACGTTGTGCATCGATATCTGATAATGAGATGCAATTCGTTGATTAGTGCTTGTCCATGGCTGTTTTCGCGCATGAAATATGTCTACTATGTAACTAGATAATAAACCTATCGCTATAGAGTTACTTAATAAATGAATAAATTAAATGAATGCTTGAAGTGACGCCTGCACCTTCAAATTTATTCTGCGGCTCTCAATACGTTTTTAACTTTAACTTTTTATCATACATAATTTTCATTATTACGCAAGTATATGTCTGTCTTTTAGAATATTACACAGGCATATATAATTGCGGTAAAAGAAGAAAATTTATATTTATGTTAAAAAGGCTGATCGGAAATATCGATTTATTGATGATAGTCTTGTAAAAATGAAATGAAAAAATATTAATTTTTGTGCCAACCTATTATGGATCCTTATTAATAATTTCAATAAAATATAATATCGATCTTGGTAAAAGATCTGATGTAAGAAATACAATATTGATGCCTAGTCGGACATAGGAGTGCAAACTGTGAAAATCAGAAGAGATGCATTTATTAATCATTTCTTCAATAAAATTATATAAAAATAATTGAATCAACTACAAGAGCATGATTTAATGCATTTTCACTTTACTAAGTTAGGGCGAACTTGAGCTTATGTTAACTCGACAAATATTTTGTTTTTTTGTTGTCCATCTCTTATTAATTTTCTTATTATTATTACGCTTGTAAATAAGGTAATAAATGCATATACATATACACACACACACACACACATACACAAAGTTAAAAGTTTATTCAAAAGCAAACATATCCTATAAATATCGTAAAAACACGAAGAAATTAAAGTTTTATTAAAATTTCGAAAAAGAAATATTTTATGCATTAATTGTCTTTGAAGATATGTAGTTGGGGGACGTGACAATTTTAAAATTCTTTATATAATCACTTATGAATTTTATCCCAATCTATATGAAAGCCGATTATTTAGGACGTATCTCCATTGCACGTGTTATACTTAAATAAAACATAATTGCATACACAAACATTAATTAAGTTGGTTTTGTATTGAATTGTTAACGTAACGATGACGTAACGATTTTTAAAAGGATGCCGGAGTAACATATTATTTCATTTCGATATTTTGCTTACCGTTTTACACAGGAAGCTTTGTTTCGGATTTTCTAGAGAAATATGTTTTTTTTTATTTATTCCTGGGACTTATTGATCGATGATGAAACCATTTTTGCTCGGATTGTAATATTTTCTTGATTTTGAAACGTGCACATCTTTCGTCGATTGTCGACGATGTCTGTTGTCGATAATAACACCGATGAAGTTTACAGTCTTTACTTTTGTTGCTTCAATTGTTTTTAACTGATGCAGGCGCGTCACTTTTAGGGTTCAGGTTTTTTTTTTTTTTTTCTTTTTGATTGAATCGAGATTGCATTTATATAATATTGCCTTCAAACCCGATAAATATCAATCTTTGTGGATTTTATCATGCCAGCAACAACAACAAATAGACAACGCTTCACATTAATAAGATAAGATTTAAAACGGTCTTTGAGTTAAATCAAGAAAACGACGAGTAAGTCATCTTTGCTGATAAGCACAAAAAACTAACTAAACTTTCTCTCATTACGAGTGATTGTACAAAAGATTTGAAAAAAAGAAAGAACAAGTTAACGCATCAAAGTAAATTGCGCTTTATTCAGAAGCTTCAACATTGCAGTTATATTCTGAACAAAATATCGTTGCAAGGTTAACTAGGCTCCAATTATTAATCACCTTACTGTACGCGACACCCTCATGAGAAGGTCCGCCTTTCAAATGTTTCCAAAGTTTGCAATTTGTAAGCAAAGGCTTCTTGGGCTTCGATATAGCCATAAAAAACAATCTATACTTGTTCAATCCGGTGAACAAATGATGAGCCCTCGTAATTGCGCTGCCATTTTGTGCAAAGCTTTATTTAACGATTTCTTCACATTCCGAAATCATCAGACGCTATTTGATGAAACTGCCAATTGTACTGTACTGTGCGCTCGCATCGAGAAAACACGACTTTAAAGAGTATCGTTCTTAGTGAGAGGCCATTTGACATTATGTGTATTTGTAGTAGTAGTAGTAGTAGGACTATTTCAATATTTTTACAATGGTCAACGAAAAGGACAATACTAGCAATTGAATGACTTTTGAAGATCGAATAATTTTAAACTTTTGAAAACTTATGACTACGAGAAGAAAATCGGCTCAGATTAATCTGGGAAAAATTTTGTCACAAGATGCGACAAGTTTTGCTCTCTCTTTTTAAAATTAAATCGAGTCCGTTTCTGTAGCTTCTCTTGATACTTTAGTTTCTAAGTTGTTGCTATCATTTACTACTCGCTAGAAACTAATGTTTTCAATAACACTTAAAATTTATACTCAGCATACTCAGTAACTTTCAATTCACGTGCCCAGCATTATAATCGTGCAAATAAACAAATTGGAAATGATTATTCCGATATATGATATCTGCACACATCAATAGAACATAAAAGATAAAAATTAATATGGCGGCTGTATATGAGATGCTTTGAAGAACATACGATTCTTAGGAGTGAAGTCTAAGGTCTGTCTGAAATTTATGATGTCGTCAAGGCGTACACAATCACTTGATTTTAAAATCGGACTGACATCGCTGAGTAATCCAGTTTCGAAAAGTTTGCATTGCAACGGTAAGCTGACTATATATCCTCTGATGTCTATGCACTCACATATTTGCAGATGCCTAACGATGATACAAAAGAGATTTGTTATCCTTTTTATGCTGTGTACTTAATGCTTTTAAGGCTAATGAAAATTTACAATGCATACAATTGCAGGATATTTTATATGCCATGCACTTGAATATAGAAGATGATTAAAGAATAGCTTCGACTTGGTAAATAGTTACTAGAGAGTTTTTTTTTTTTTTAATGTATCTTTCAATTGTGAAAAAGAGAGCAAAAGAAACAGTAAGCAACCAATAATTTACTGTTTTACATAATTATAAAATTAATCTTTATATATATATATATATATAGTAATGATAGTAATAATAATAATGATTTATTTATATTTATGGTGAAAATATATATCTATTCCAAATAGAGATAAAACATAATACATAATAAATAGCTTCAAGTGTTATTCGTTAAAGGAAAATATTTGTTTTCATATTTATGGTATGCGCTATATAGAGAGAGACGCAGACAAAGAAAGAAAGCATTAGCATTTATTAATGTTAGTCTAAAAAATATTAAGCCTTTATATATATATATATATATATATATATATATTCAGTTTATTTGTTAAATTAAGGTTCGCGCAGCGTCATCACATATTGACCCTAAACACTTCTATGTCGACTATGCGTCGAGATTGCATATCTTGCATCGACTTCTATGTCGAGCTAGAGTCAATATTGTGATATATGAAACAATTACATGTTTTTTAATTCCACTTATTGTTTTTGTTTTTTGTTTTTTTTTTTTGCAAATTAATTAAAGAGTTATTGGTATATAAAAAAAATTGATGTGGAAGATGAGGGGGAGGAGGGGAGGAATTGGTATTGATACGATTTAAGTTAAGTTATGTGTAAGTATAGTATAGAGAGAGAGAGAGAGAGAGAGAGAGAGAGAGAGAGATAGAGTGTTTTAAATTTTGTTTTATTCAAGTTTTTGCTACCGCATCACTAGTGGATAATATTGTTATAATTGGAAATATCGTAAACTTTATTTAAATGTGAATTCTTTATGCATACTCTCTTATTATCGGCTTTAAATTGCATGATTTTGGTTCATAATTTATTTAAGACAAATTGAACAGCGAAACGAGCAATTCATACAAAATTTACGTGTAGCTCTTTCCAGCAATTGTGTTCGAGACCATCAGTTTAATGCGATATACTATACGTGCATTGCCATTGCTGCTTAAATGTACACACACATATATATATACAATGCATTTACTGAAGTATACAAGAGAAATGTAATGAAAAAGAAATATTTCGTAACATTTCCGTAACTAATACATTATCAAAGAGTTTGTATGCGGTAAGCCGTAATATAACATTTAGAAGATAAAGGAGAAATAAAAAAACCAAAAAGCAATAGAAGAAAAGCAGCTGTTTTGTTATAGTTACTCTGTTGTATTATTACCAAATTATTGCCCATTTCTTTCTATTCGAAGAGATACTTTCTTTATACACATTCTCCTATACGAGTACTATGATATCCTTGTAAATGTATATATATATATATATATACATATATATACTCATTGAAACGTTGTAAAGGAATTTAACGAAAATCATGTTTATTGCCGTACATGCTGTTAAAATTACATTGAAGAGAAAAGATGAAGAAGATATGAAACGACGAAATGGACGCTTCCCAATATTGTGCATATAAATTTCAAAGAAAATAAAACATAAAGAGAATGGAATTATAAAAGAAACACAGGTTGATAATTGATAGAATAACGAGAGTTTTGAGAGTAAGTGGCAGGCACATCATGCGAACTCTCTATTAAAGACAATATATGTTTTTAAACCAATGCAACGACTTAGAAGACTTAACAAATTAACGCCTATGGATCGTATTTGTTTGGAAGTTTTCATGGACATTTCTCCAACATATCTTCTTCTTTCTTGCTTTTTCTATATACATCCATGGCGTCCATGGTCAATAGGTAAGTGTTATGATACTACTGACTACGTCTTCAATATAGCTACGAGCGAGTACACTCCAGCGCACTATAATTTAAATATATATTCTTGAGTTTCGTAAGTGAAAGTGTAAGTATAGCGATTGATGATACAATTTGTCAAGAATGACGAGAATAGTCTCTTAAATGTTCTTAGCTTGACGCAGAAAATACAAAAAGTTTGGGAACCACTACCTTTGTCTTTTAATTTGGCTTAATTTTAGCTCGATATATTTTTCCCAGCTGCCTTCAGCGTTTTAAAATAGCCATAAAGCTTAGATTACATTAGCCGATCGTTGAAATATTGGTCACCAAATCATTTTTTGAAATTTGGAACAAAAAAAAAACCGTAATGGGATGGAGTTAAATCTGGAAAAAGGTTAGCCAAGGTATCAGTTTGAAATTTTATTCGTTGATTTTAATCACCACGATGATCCATTTGTGGCCTGGGAACTCGAGCTGCTTCATTTTAATTCTGCTATGTAAAAGTCTAGGTTACGTGCTAAGATTTACTTTGCAGCAATCAAAATTAAGGATTAAAAGCTAAAATAGGTATGTTCCTCGATGGGAGATGTCTAAGACGGAGAATATGACTGTCGCTGAAACGCTTACTGCCGCAGAAATTAAATTAGAAATCTGTATTACAAAAGGCGAGTCGAAATGTTTTTTTCACCACGCCCTCAACTTGCAAGAAACTATATTTTAGAATCTAAAATAAGTATTTATATGAAATTTTGCACTCTCATAGGACTATTTGAAGATTAGTGATTGTAAACATGATGACCGCAGGCTAGCTGCCAGACACGCAGTTAATAAAAAGTGCAAATAGTATAGTGGACCGCGGCCCACTATTAAATACCCTATATCATTCATATAGTAATTCATATAGTGACCTTACAAAATAAAGGTTTGTATAGTAAGCGGTCGAATAGTGGTCCGATCCGTAACATTTTCCACAGCGATCGTTCTTGGGTCGAAAAACGTTAATGTAATAAATTTCATAAAAATATCTTAAAAATTGTGAATTGTAAGCGTGCGTGGAATGGTATCACACGGATAGTCGGACAGACGAACAGACACAATCACTTTCTGGGTCGATCGGTACAAAAAAAAACGATGGGTGTATCTCAAATCATTCTAGATGTTGATTACATCCGCATAAACTTGATATACGTAATGGATAATAAAGATTCCAATCAAATTACTATTATTTTTATTATTATCGTAATTGATATCTAGAAACGTTTAGACTTCTTTGGAAGTTTGTCCCTTTTTTAGAGGTAAAGTCCTGACAGTAATAAGACGTAAGGTGTAAATTAGTCAGATGTAGGAATATATATATATATATATTTTCTAAATTTCATGAAATTGTTTACTGTGCTTGGTACGGTTGGTTTCATTCTGCGAAATGAAAGTTCTACGCTCTTGAATTCGCCTTCAATGGGTTTAATTTATTTAAAACAAAATTTGTGATGGCTTTTTATATAGTATATAGTAATCGTATAGTTAGTGTGTAATAACATTATAGTATCATTCCATTGTTTGCTATAAGTTAACCAACCAAAGCTTTTTATCTTAAGTAGCTTTTAGTCCGTTTAAATTAAAATTTTGCATTTATACTTGCAAGTAACACACAAATAAATAAATTCATTTCTTAAAGAGATAAATATTTTCACTTTATATAGTGGAGTTATTAAATTTCAATTAAACTCGCACCCATGTAAAACATGAACAGAAGGCGACGTGTGAAACACAAGTAGTTTAACTAATTGACATAAGGCAACGATCTTGGCACAATTGAAATTTCATATCCCCCTCAAGTGCTTATAGAATATCGAATATATGGTGTTTATGAAACTTAACGGCTCATTGCAAAATTACGAGGAAGCATTTGCTGTTAGTTGTCAGCCAAAACAATCGGCAACAATTTATAAAATACATTCATAGCAATTTACAGCTGCAATAGTAGATGTTATGGAGGGAAACTTCTGCAGAATAAGTGGGTAAGGCAGGATTTTCTCTCGTAGGGAAAGGAATTTAGTTGCCATTTTAATGAAAATATTATGATGTAAAAACGACGCGTTAAGAAATATACTTTTATCAGCCAAAAAAAAAAAAAAAAAAAAATGGAAGATATTATAACGCACAGCTATAAAGTCGTTAAAGCCATCAAATAGGGTGAATATGTATATTTTTAGAGTTCTTCTTCTTCTTTCTTGCTTTTGGATATATGGCTGCTCATTTTTTGTTGTATGGAAATACGCGCGATTGTTGAAATTCTTGTTACACAACGTATGCTTTTCATTAAAAATTTTGTCGGAAATGAAAATAAGAAAACCAACAAAAAGGAAAAAAGAAAAAAAAAAAAATGAAAGAAAAACTTATCACTTATATCCTTTTCCTTTCCTAAAGATATATATATATATATATAACAATAGAGAGGAATGCACGCAAAGAAATAATTTAGTAAAAGGCACACCAGACATAAGCCAAACAAACTTTTAAGAAGCGACAAAATGCATTTGCGTTGGGTACTTCGCCAGCAAAGATAGAGAAAAACAGATAGAAAGTTAGAGAGAGAAAGAAAGAAAGAAAGAAAGAGAGAGAGAGAGGGGGAAAAAATGAGAAATAGATAGATAGAGGTAGATAGAGATAGATAGATAGATAGATAGATAGAGAGAGATAGAGAGAGAGAGAGAGAGAGAGAGAGAGAGAAAGAAAGAGAGAGAAAAAGAGAGAGACAGATAGACAGAGAGAGAGAGAGATTATGTGATAGGAGGAAATATATTATTTTACTATGAATTACTTTGTGAATCGATGAAAGCAAGTTCTTCTTCTCGCTTGTCTGATGGGGTTATTAAAAGTCCGCATATACTCTTCGCGTTCGTATTCGTGGAATTTCCAACCGCTTCTCGGTGGGGAATCTCTCACAGAGGCTGTTCATACCTTCTTTGTCATCTAATTGGCAAGACAGCAATCCTGTATTAGTTTGAGTTTTAAGCTATCTGGAGTATTTGGATTATACACATGAATGTATGGAATACATCAACTATCACGGATACTTTTCTTTGTAAGGCTTAATTGTCTATAGCATACGGAAAACGTTCATAGATCCATATGATTTCGCCATTGCCTAAGGCCACGAATATATTGGATTCGAAGCTTGGGTTAGTTAACAAAATATATAAAATGATCAAGGCGAAACCAACCTGAATCCTTGCCTCTCTCCGTATCGTGCATCCGATTATATTGCAACTTCAGAGCTGAGCATTTTGTACTCTCTTCGGCAAAATGCAGTAAAGCAACAGTCATATATCAAAACATTAAAAAAGATCATTTTCGAGCGTCAGCTTGCTATACAAACCGTCGTCACAATACCAGAATGTTTCGATTAAAATCTTTTCTGCCCTCGAGTTTCCTATGGTCAAAGAGAATATATAGACATATGGTTACTATGTTCTAGTGGGAAGTGAAAAAACAAATTGAAACATTATATGACCTACGCCAGCCTGCAGTCATCCATATAACGAAACTGTAGCCCCATCCATACCATTTCCAACAGCTTTCGTCTTTAGGTCAACAGATGTGAATTTTCGAAATTTCATGAAAATATCTCAAAAATGGTCACCCGTAGGCTGAACACAAATATAAGAAGACGGATCCACGGGTAGACAAACAGGTCAGTTTACATCCGCTTAACAACTCCCTCGTTCTACCGCAGGTGATGTACGGTGCAAACAAGGAGGAGCCATTGTGATCGATTCCCTTATTTGCCTAATAGCTTACTGATTGCAGGAATTCTTCACGGAGATTTAGCCAAAAAATAGTTTGTGAACAAGAATTTTCTACGAATTCCAAGTGCAATGAAGCAGTCGCTGTTATCAAACTTACAATTGATAAGAACAAGATTTACAAAGAAGCCTCACCCACTTTCTTCATAAGTGTCATGTCGTAAGGGCGAAATATGACCTGCCCTTAATTAAGCAAATTTCACATAGGTTTTTGTTTTTCCATATGATCACCCACTTAAGCGGTGTCGCCTATACATCGTACGCGTGTAAAAAGAGCAAAAGAAAAAGAAGGAGAAACAGCCCAATCGATAGGTGCCTTTACTGACTACAACTCAACATAGGCTACGACCAAGTATGTTTTATCGAACTGAAATTTGAACGTGCGAACACTTATTTGTTAGTCGTATCCAAATATCTGAGAGATTTGATATAAATCAAATATCACATCTTCACTAGTTTCCAAGTCTTCTTTATATAAAGAGAAAGAGAGAGAGAGAGAGAGAGAAAGAGAAAGAGAGAGAAAGAGAAAGAGAGAGAAAGAGAAAGAGAGAGAGAAAGAGAAAGGGAGAGAGAAAGAGAAAGAGAGAAAGAGAGAGAGAAAGATAAAGAGAGAGAGAAAGAGAGAGAAAGAGAAAGAGAGAAAGAGAGAAAGAGAGAAAGAGAGAGAGAAAGAGAGAGAGAGAGAGAGATAGATAGATAGAGACAGGTGTTTACTTGGTGTAAATTATAAAATGCAACGTTGCTTATTTCTTTTTTTTTGGTGTTTTTTCAGTGTACTTATATATCTTCTTTAGTACGCTTTCGTTATAGTATCTGCTTGAAAGGCGGCAGTGTCACTTTTCTCTTGTGTTAATTTTAAGCGGTAAATTGTGATTGTATTCCTGACAATGTATGGACATATATACGTGTGTGTATGCATGGAAAAGCATAAGTGTAAAATTTTTTTGATAATCCTCTTCCTGGATAAGCCAAGAGCAAGGGAAGATCAGAAGCAGACGTGTCTTTTTATTGTAAATGCAGACGACATACACGTATTTACGCAAAGCATAAAGTCAACAATTGTCTATTTTGCGAAGACAATAATTCGAAAAATTGCGTATATATATATATATATAAGTATGTAAGGTGACTTTAATATTTTGTCTGTTATGCTAGAAAATTTTGTTTAAATAAGAATTCAGTTTATTTTTGTATTTATTTCTTTATAGATGATTTTTTTTTTTTTTTTTTTTTTTTTTGTTATTCAAGCTAAAAATAAATTAATGAAATATTTTAAAAGACGACTCTCGCGGCTCTTAAACAAATTACTTTCAATTTTAATTGAATAAAAGGGAAATTGTTTATTTTTCATTAATTTATAGTAGAATATCATTAAATGTTTTTTTTTTTTTTTGTATATTTTTTTTTGTATTTTTTATGACTGAAAGCAGCAGCAAATTTTATATCAAAAACCCCTTAAACCCGCTTAACCTTAATTGTTCTCTGTCTCGAGGTGTACAATGATGATGAATAAGAGCTAATGCAGCAACGCTGTTTGTATGCATGGAAAGTGCAAAGGTTACAAAATAAACACTTAAAGTATTTGTTTAGTAGATTTTCAATTCTTGATATAATTTCTTATGATGTCAGCAATTTTTATCGCCTTCTTAAGCTACAACGACGATGACAAGCAGTATAACATCAAATACAATTTTAACCCTTGAGTAGATAGATCGAAAAGAGGGAGGAAGAAAAAAAAAAAAAAATAAAAAAATAAAAATAAAAAGAGCGCAATATTAAAGTAACGATGTGTAAGTATATGCGTATGCATGTTAATGTAAATGTATGCTATGCTTAACTTACAGATATTTGTTGTTGCTCTTTTTTCTATAAAAGAAAAGACTGAGAAAAGCACGCCAAGCAATCAACTGTAAATTCTTTGGCCCAGTTTTACATATACATAACAACGTAATAGTAGTAGTAGTTGTACTAGTAGTAGTAGTAGTAGTAGTGATAGTAGAGCGTATGAGTTATGCATAGGAGTGTGCGTAGAGAAAGTAGAATTAAAGGACACTTGAAGTTTATGGTTAAAATGATAAGAGTGTCCTGACAAGTGGCAAATATGTAATCAACACTTTTGCATTATAAAACTCTGTTGAATGTGTCGAAGCTAATGGAGTATGAAACTATTTTTGATTATTGCTTTAACTATCTCTCTCTCTTTTTCTCTATCTCTCTCTCTCTCTCTCTCTCTCTCTCTCTCTCTCTGTCTAAATAATATTTAGAAAAATGTGTTTTTTTTTTTTTATTTTATTCATTATATTTGAAATAATATTAGGAACTTTTGATCGTTATATCAATGAGCGAAAAATATTGTGTTATAGCTTCCTGACGATAGTCTTAGCGAAATACATGTTCATCAGATACATTAATTTCTAACAAATACTTAAACACACGCGCTCACACACGATGTAACATTGTGTGTGCTGAGTCTCTGTGTGTATACGTGTTTGTGTATTTTAATCAAAAGCATGATTTAAGGCAAAAAAGTTGAAATAAATGCTTTTACGACATGACCACCCAACACATGTAATTACTATATAAGAATATATATATATATATATATATATATATATACTTTGATGTCTTCTTGATGACTTCTTTAAGGAGAATGTTTAATAACAATAACTGTTTAAGAGAGTGACAAAGATATTTCATTCAAAGCACGCTGCAATTTTTTGTTAATTACACAAAGTTTTCATCAGCTCGCTCGCTCGCTTATATATATATATTCACAACATTTGTTGCAATCAATAATTTATGAAAATAATAAAATTTAATTTCTTCTTGTTCTTCGTATTGTTAGGAAAACTTGGCGCTAATTTCAATTCAATTCTCAAGTTTATATCACTTAAATATACATCCGTTTCATAATTTATTACGTATTTCCGTCTTAATCCTCTTAGTTGCCAGAACTCACAAACTATACCCACAAGCATACACATATATAGCTACTCTGACTCATTTATTCTTACGCTCATTCATTTACTGGTAAAGTTCGTCTGTCTTGTAGACAGTTAGTCAAGTCATGTCAAGTAATTTGAATACTTGCAGACAAAGTTGTCATTGTATATTAAAGTTAAGAGAATTCGTTCTCTTCATTCCCTCTTTAACCATTTATCCCGTCACTCGTTAGCTGTCATTCACTGCTGTCGATGGTATTACTGCTGCTATTGCTCCCTTCTACTACTACTACTGTTTGTAATCTTCAACAACGAATTGTGAAAGTTCACCTCTGTTATTATGTCAAAAACAGCATTGCATTGCACAACGCTTTTCAAAATACGTTATCACTTTAAGTAAAGAAGCAATATATATATATATATATATATATATATATAAATAAATTAACCACAAATTATAGACAGAGACAACAAATGTATGGTTACTAAAAAAAAATTTCTTGCCTTCAAATGAATTAAATGAAAATAAAATGAAATTAAATTTCATCTCTCTGCCACGCACCATATTTCGAGTATAAAACGTAAAACTATAAAAAAAAATTAAATATATAAATAAAAAAAAATAAAAAAAAACATATAAAAAAAAAAGAAAAAACAAAAAAAAAAAAAAAAAAAAAAAAAAAACGAAAAGGAAAACGAAAAGGAAAACTTTTCTTTCATTACCTCAACTATTTTATGTATGATGAAAAAGTTTTTTAATGTTGAAAAGTATAAAGAAACTCTGAAAAAGAAAAGCAGTTTATTGACTAATTTACTCGGTGTGAAAACAATAAGAAAACGCTGTGTTTACCATAATGTCTACGTAGAAAATTTCAAAAGTTTGTAATACGAAAAGTTACACCTATTACTAAAAAAAAAAAAATAAAAAAAAAAAATTATTGAAAATAGATAACACTACCGCTGTCCAAAGATGTAATAAAGTTTGCTGTTTGCAGTCTCGAAGTACCAATCATTTTGTGTTCGTGTAAGTGGGACACTGGCTTTCAAAGTCCACCACTACACAATTTCTTATATCATAATTTCCTGCCATTATTATAGTTAAGTTGGCCTTCATAAGGTTATATAACATCTCGTGATCGCTACGGTGATGGGTCAAGAGCAGCTTTAAAGCTTTTCACGTCTGCAAACATTGCGACTTCAAAATCACTTAGGCTGCCCATGTCGAACAACAAATGATAACAGTGACGATACTACACGACTCTTCTGTTCGGATAAAGGCGCTGCGCTCTAATAGTTTGCGCTCATCGCTCTCATGATATAAATCGACTAGCGGACTACGGAAGGCATATACAAAGCCGAACGTGACAGCTTGCCCGCTAAGTAGAGGTAGATGAACGCACCAGCTTAAACCAGATCTACGGCCCTGGTTCAATAGGGAGCTTGGTGATGTTGTATTTTATTTAACCCAATTAATAAGCGGCCGTGATTGCTTTAGATCTTAATAATATCGATTTAAAATAGAGCAAGACCCATTTCGTAATTTTTGCAAGTGCCTTTGTCTGTCCGAAATACTATAACGAACGACAAAAGCTACGGACGAAAATCGGACAATTTCCACCTCCCTCCCCTCCAAATTGCGTGATAAATATGTTGCACGATCTGAAAATATGTAAGGCGGTAAGAGTGTTCACCGCGCAAACATAATGAAGAAGAAAGAAACGACGAGCCTCAATGTAAGTTCTTAAGTAGTGCCTGTGAAGGCATACCTAAACGATTGTGCCACAGCGCAAGGGATAGGGGTATAGATGGTTTTTAGCGGGATTAAGTGACGCACTGTTGTTAGTGGGCCGCCTTTCGAACGTTTTCGATCTCAAAAACAAAGACCAAAAAAAAAAAAAAAACAAACACACACAAACAAATAAGTAATACATATATATATATATATATATACATTTTCAGGCAAGAAGGTAAGCAAAAAAAAAAAAAAAAAATGAAGCATGTTCTTGCGAAGTTCGGTATACGTTTTCGGGCGCCACACATTCGAGAAGCGTAATGTACTCTTTCGAGAGCTAAGTATTATATAAATATATATATATATATTGTTTTTATTGCTTGTTCCAAAACATTCACTATATAAAATATCGTTACTTATGCAACATATTTCAATGAAAAGTATAAATTAATAGAAGGCAAAGCCAGCAAGTAGTACTATATACATGAGATTATATGCAAATTTAGCGATTTTGCAAGATATATTATATCTATGTATATTTAAATTATGCAGAGAGTTAAAATATAAATCTCGTTCGTACAATTGTAATATTATATAATAGTAACATAATATATATTAAGTGCATAAT
>NW_023998414.1:715657-745763 GCF_014805625.2 Glossina fuscipes
TAATATTTAAACAAAATATATAATATTTTGCATAAATTTCTAAACATATAACAATATAAATAGATATTCATAATATGGATAACATTAATTAACACGTTAAATACATTAACTAAATCAGCTCAAAATTTTTTGTTGTTTTTTGTTGTTCTTGCTTGATCGTAATGTAGAATGCGATAAAAATCTCCTAAAATATTTGCATGCGACACTATTCCCTCAGTGTTAATGCTCACATATTTTAACTTTAATAATATATATAATATGTAATAAATACATGGACATATACATATGCATTTTGAAGTAATATTTTAATATAACATTTAAGTATGCGGAGTTACTTGTAACGCCATATACAACTCAAATAATATATTTACCGAAATTATGTGTGTGTGTGTGTGTGTGTGCGTGTGTGTGTGTGTGTATGTGTATGTATATGTGTATGTCTTGTGTATGAATATCTAATGAAATTTTTTGAATTCATGATTCGCTTATCCTCTTCTTGTTAAATCTATCTAATCATTATTGGCATAGTTTTAAAAGCCTTGAAAGCCAACATATTGCCATATTGCCATTTTACTTAAAGGCAAAGGGAAACGAACAATCCTTACTCTTGAAAGTTTGTATGCTTTTATCCTTTTCCTGTTTTGACTAACTTACCATGAAAACTCTGACCAAACCAAACCAAACCAAGTAAATGTGTCAGAATCTTAATGGTCGGATTGTGTTGGGTATTGATAATTCGGTCTAACCGGAATGTGGTTTATTAATTGTATACTTGTCACTTGCCAGCTGCTCATAATGCGCCCCAGTCTTTTGTTTTTTGTCTTTACGCCTTTGAGCGTAAATTAGTGGTTGTTAGCCACCCAACCATTCACCCTCGTCAACAAATGCTTTATACATAGTGTATTATGCGTAGTGTGTAGTGTATAGTCTGTAGTGTGTTGTGTTTGAGTCAAGAAGTAAGTGGTTATACTTTCACTTGCTAGCACGCACGTACGTACATACGTAAATTGTATTTTGAGTAATAGTCGTAGAGTAGCAGAAACAACATTACCAACAATAATAACAACAGCAATAGCAGCAACAACTCTAATAACAATAACAACAACAATCACAAGAAATGCTTACATTTACAAGCATATATATATATATATATATATATATATATACGTATATACGTATATAAGAGATATTCACACTTGATCCTCTCCAAGGATGCTCTACTATGTCATGTTCTTATTATGTTTAAGTGTCTAAACAATTATCTTAAAGGTACAATTAAAATAAACCAACATCCGTATGCATGCATACACGTATATTACATTTAAAGCTAAAGGCATTTACCCTAAATAAGTAAGTGTTCGTATTTAAATGCATATAAGTCTCTGCGGTTCTTATATAAGCATTCATTAATTGTTTGACAATAATTAGCTTTGACAATACTTTGTAAAATTCTTGTGGTCAAATTAATAAAATCTTTTCATTTTTTTATTTTATTGCTTTTTTTTTTTTTTTTTGCGTTCGTTTTTTCTCCTTTTTCTCAGCTAAAACCCAGCATCGATACAATTCGATTGCGTTACATTTAGTTACCTTGTTCAAAATGCTTAGCCATTTTTTTTTTAAAACACCATTTCGACATTCGCACTTCATATGCATAGAAGTGAGTTACGCTGTGAAGTTGTTCTCATTCTTCGACAGTGAGCAGAGTAGCTACCCGAATTGGCGCAGTATGTATGTACCGTTAAGCTTTACGACCTATGATCCTTTTTACCCATTTTTTTTTTGTTTTGTTTTTTTTTTTTTTCTTTTTATTGTCTCTAGACAAAAGTGATTTTTTCTGCTGCAACACATGTTCCTTAGATTTCACGTGCGACTTTTCGGCAATAGAATAGCTTACGCATGGCATGTTAACGTACTAAATAAAATTCTTTTGCTTTCATTTACAACATCTCACCTGGCTTTAGATTTATGCATATGGGAATTCGAGTTATTATAGGGAAAAGGTAGCAAATAAATTTCGTTAGTTCAGTTACTGCCATTATACATATATACATAACTGATTTTGTATTTGTTTCTATTTATTGAATAATTTTGCACATATTGTGTGCTGCCCGCCCTATCTCAGCATGAGATCTCATATCCGTTTTATCCCATCACCACCACCATCGCACCATTTCTTATATAGAATGTAATAAGTTTTTGCCTATGTATGTGTATGTGTAACAATCAGAAGGGCTTAAAATAAATGCACTTTTTATTATACCGATCGGTTCGCAATCATTTTCTGAATCGATTTAAACTCCGGTTAAGCTATCCATTCAATCTAGAAGGCCTGATAATGAAATTTGATACTGACTGACGTATTTTCAATCAAGGACGAGTCCAAATGAAAACCGATAGAGTCGAACCATTTTTTAGCTATCACTCCTTCATTTTGAGGGCAATTTTGCAATTGTTTTACAAAAATCGTTAAATAATAACTTTTAGCGATAAATAGTTATGTAATTCTACTTTCGAAAAGCAAACCTTTTTATGGCAACAATTTTTAATATTTTATGATGCATGTGACATTAACAACATTAACAACATCAAAATTGACCTGTGTAGATAATCTTATTGGGTCGTTTTCTTCCTTTATATGACGACAAAGTTTCATGTTTTTTTTTTACTTTATGACGAGTATAGACGAGAATAAGAACGTATTTGAGAAGTGAGAATGAATTTCAGTACAAGTTGGACTATGCAAATTCAAGTTTAGACTCTCTCTCTCTCTCTCTCTCTCTCTCTCTCTCTCTCTCTCTCTCTCATGAAAAGTTCATCATGCACACCATACCTTAACTTGGAAACTATGTAAAAAATATGGTATTTTATGAAGACTTGCGTTAAGTCAGTTCTTTACCTTCAGCAATATTACCCAGTTACTCGAAAAGAATATATTGCTGCTCTACGGCCATCTATGTTATGAATAGATAGGCAAAAGATTGCCGTCGCTCGAATGATGTTTACATCTGTTTTCAAAGCAATGTTGATGAGGCTGAGACGAGATTTAAGCGATTTGACAGACGAATGACACGATAATAACTGAATGTAGTTCTGAATTTAAGGATCGATTCAACCATCTGTCCGTAGCAATTAATTATAAGCTAAAGTGTAAGGTGCGAGAAGCACACTCTCGATCTACGGTTAACCTAACTTTGGTCATATTGATATGTCTAGCAATTTTTATTATATGGTGCACACAGGTTGTGGCACAAGGCTAGATTAAATTTGTGCGCATCTACTCAGCACTTAAGCAGCCCCATCTTTTATTATACCGATCGGAATAACTTTCTGAACGGATCTAAGCTTCGGCCTGTTCGATATTGGTTTCTTCTATTCGACCTCAAGACCGTAATAATTGAGATATTTTGACGATATTTGGCATAATTGCAATGTTTTTTTTGGCGCCAAAGGCAAACGCCATTAAAAGTGGTTTCAAGGACCTCCTGAAATTTGCAGCAAATGCAATTTCCATGAAATATTTGTTTCTCGCTCTTATGTACAGAAAATATGATGAACTCGAAACTTCATTAAAATTGATGATGAGGACAAAGGTGGAGAATCAGTTAGGTGAAATCATGACAAACCCGTTTCGTATTCAAGCGTCATAAGCAACGTTTTTTGAACTCTCCGAGCATAGTTTTTTGCTCTTCCAGGTCTGTAGTAAAAGCGAGTAAAACACAATTCATTCTATGACTATTTCATTATCGTTGATAATTAATATTGAATTTCCTAACCGTTTGGTTATCTAATCCTTTTAGGGGTACTTAGGTAAATGCCACTCGATAGACGCTTTCACTCATATGATTGTCCTTTATACAACTAAATAGTTGTTTATTGTCCGTTTATAATAAACAAGTACGCAAAGATAACAAACAAAATAATTGGACTTGAGAGCAGGATATAATAATAATTAATAATGAAATATTTCCGCCATTTTGCCTTCACTTTGTTACATGAAAATGAATTTTTTCTCTTGAAAAATTTATTTACTTTTTTTTAATTTTATATATATATATATTTTTTTTTTTTCTCTTTAGTATTCGAATCTCTCAAGGAATGCGCTTACCTATATATAACACAGTGACAGAGACAGACAACTCCTGTAACTTAATGGGTGTCTATGTATGTTCAATCGTTGTTTGTGTTAAGCCTTTACCGATCGAGAACTCACTTTACTAACTACAAGAAAATATGTTTCATCGCATTAACTTTGGATACCACGGACATTGATCTCGTGGTCGCGACGCTCATCTATGCATGACTATGCGACAGCCCATACATTCTATAACTAAAAAGCTATCAATATTGGCCAAGAAATTTTCCAATCTATTGCTGTATCTTTAGTCAGCTTGAATTGTTGTCATATCAATTACAACATCCAATGACCCGAGTTGTTAGCGGTCATCCTAATTGAGATCAGGGCTCTAGTTCTTTGGGTTATATAATAAATAATAACATAACAATACTTGTTTGCTCGACATTAACGGATTCATATCGTATTTATTTTATGCAAATGTTCGCATAATATATGATGTTCGCTCAAAAAGTTTGCCATCCCTATTTTGATATTTTTGATTGAATAGTGAGGCAGAGATGTTTTGTGACATATGACAAAGAGCTACAAATTCGAATCGATTGTTTTTTAACGTTTTACCTCAACTTCATCACTGCTTTCACTTTCCTTGCATAGGTTGTCTCTGTTTACACTCTTACGCTTAACAATAGTATTTAATTTGTAAGACGCTTAAAAGTCTTACAGGTATAGCCTTCTCTTTCTCTCTTTTCAGCTTACAATTTAAAAAAAAATAATTGAATTGAAAGAAGTAAAAGAGCTACCCTACACCATTCTGCAATAATTAATATAATGACTTGTTAAAATAAAGCGTACTATGGGAAGTGATCGAACTGGTATGATCCGAGGCTTATTCAATAATGTTCGTCCTTGTGCCAAATCACAATTGTTTAATAAATTTCATTACAATTTTTGAGAAATAATGAATACAAGAACACTATAAACACAGACTGACAGACAAGCTCAGACCGTATTCGAATCACTTTCTAAATCGATCGGTATAATAAAAATTGAGTCCATTTCAAGTCCCTCTGGGTGCTGAATGTTTGTCCGTTTGAGTCTAATTAAACCCTTGTGCCACAAATAGTCTAGCGTTTAAAAAGTTATCGAATTATGTTAAGCTGTAGGTAACAATGAAGTCGAATTGATGCCAAACTTTTTTTAAGAGATGTATTAGTTTGTACCAAGCAAGAACAAAGTAGAGTAATAGTGAATAAATATTTTAATTTTCCGCTTATTACCAGATCTAAAACAGGTGAATGATCATTGCAAAAATGATTTTCAGTTGATCTTGTATATTAAGTATGAGAAAAAGTTCTTTCGTATCTCGTGATAGTACTTGCATCGTTTAATTTATTACAAGCATTTAATAAACTCCAACTTGTTCGCTAAATGTTGAGCACATGTTGAGAGAGGACAGCATGAATATATTAGTTACGAAAGTTTTATTATTAGCCCAGCAACGAATCATCGCCACCCAACTTTCTTACCAAAACAAAAAAAAAAAAAAAATATACATATATATATATATATATATATATATATATAGAGAGAAGATAGCTCTTTGTTAAAAATAAATGTATTGATTGATCAAATATTTTTCTCCAATTATTGCACCAGATCAGTACAATAATTATTTACGCAACATTTACTATAGATTAAGGTTTACGGTTACCTTTTTAATTCTAGATGTATCTGTAAGAATATTATGTTTAGTTTGAAGCTTGATTAGTGGAACTAAGCCCGTGGACGAGTGTATACATGAAATACATATAAATATTTCAATGCAAACGGCAAGAGCAAGATTTGTAACCATAGACAACATACGGATGGGAGGGATATACAAAAGAATTTAATACGATTTTACGCTTCTCAGTTATATATGTATATTTTATGATATCTCTAATGCGTATTTCCGGATACTAGAAATGAATGAAATAACCAAAAATTTTATACTCTTCCATCTTCCATCTGTAACGAGATGGGTATAAAAACTCCGTTCTATACACTGAATTATATCATGAAACCTTGATGTTTTTTTTTAGCATTCTGGCAAAATTCAAATCACAAATAGGTACATCTATACACACACACACACACACACACACATATATATATATATATATATATATATATATATATATATAGTTATTCATATATGTACAGTGATGCATATACGAGAGTGTGATGTAACACTAAGCCAATTTGCCTGCCTGCAGAAAATTACTTTGCTTTTCGTTTGCTTTTTTTCTTTTTCTTTTTTTCCTTACTTTGCATCACCATGCGCTCTCCTAGCTTCCCCGTTACTACACCATACAGACATAACATATACACGCTACACAATCTCCCACATATACGCAGATATGAATTTAAATCGAAATAAAAATCTATGTGATTGTTAACAGCGCAAACACGAAAAGCAAGTCAAAAGTACATAACCCCAATTTAGTAGACGTGAAAGAGAATATTTTTTTTGGTACCAAGCATTGATAGCAAAAAAAAAAAAAAAAAAAAACTAAAAAAAATAAATAAAGGAAATAATATAAAACGTGGTAGATAGGGGGATGGAAGAAAATTGCTTTATTGTCATGTTAATTTGTGTGTCTACAACAGAGATCGTACACAAAATCGATTAAAATAATTTGGAGATTTCGTTTTCTTTGGCAGTTTATGTTGAAATGGTTAGAAGCAAAAGAAATATTAAAAAAAAAAAAAAAATTAAATATAAAAAATAAATAAATAAAAAAAAAAAATGCATATTTACATATATACAGTACTTTTCGCCTAACTGAAACGCACTATTGTCTCGTACATGACTTTGTTTAGTTAATCGAAACGAGAAAGTAAAAGGTTTAGTTCGGTTTTAAATGATTTTTTTTTAGGTACACGCCAACAGGAATTGTACGCAAATTTATTTGCCACGAGATCATTACACCCTATCGCAATTCCCTTATATTATATTATATTATAATACTTCTCTTACAGTCGTTAATCGAAACCAATGGAATTCGTTCATTGGTTTACATCATCTAAGCTATTCTAAGCCTTTTTTTTCACCGATCAGAGGTATATACGTACGTTATAAGAGTATAAATAAATTTTCGCCGTTTGACAAACAATAGCTCCGCTGAAATAGCCAGATGTAAAAGGTAATATCGTGAGTGTAGTCATCAGATAACAACGCAACTTTGAAGCATTAGCGAGTCCATATCAACATCACATCAGTTTTTCGTGCGAAAATATCAAGTTGTGTACCGAATAAGCGTCATTTGCAGGAACTATCGATTTACTTCGTTAATTTGAAGAAATCTGCAGCCGAGGCGCCTCAATTGCTGCTTTAAATGACACAACTTGCCGTGAGTGATTTCAAAAATTTAAAAACGTTGAGTTGCACATAGAAGATAAAGAACGCCATGGAAACCCGAAAGTATATGAAGACAAGGAACTGGAAATATTATTGAAGAAAGATTGGCCTCAAACTCGCCAGAAAATCTCACTTCGTTTACGATCGTTGGAAATGACTCCAAAGCAGGAAAATTGTTCTCTGAGGCCGGGAGACGTTTTACGCCCATTTTCCATAAATGAAATGCTGCTTGTCCGGGCATAGCATAAAGTATCGTTTGGATCGTATAGTCACTGGTGACGAAAAATAGACTCACTATGATAACTCGAAGAAGAGATAATTTTGAGAAGCATCTGGCCATGCGTCAACACCGACAGGCAAGCCGAAAAATCATGGAAACAACTTACACCGCGTATTTGGTGGGATGAGTTTTGTGTCATGTATTATGAGTTTCACAAACCCCGATCGGAATCATCACTAGACCTCCTCACCTGACAAAATTAATGAAATTGAGCCGAGCACTCATGGTAAAACGAGCTAATTATTGCTCCAGACATTAGAAAATTACTCTTGTACGCGATAATACTCGTCCCAATGTCACGGTGTCGGTCAAAACGTACCGGTATAGGTGTGATAGTATTTAGAGTTTTTTGACAAAACCAATTGCCGTCAATTACACGCTAGATAATATAATAAGAGGTATATATATATAGTCAACATATCTATTAGTCGCTAAGTTGACCACCGGAGCAAAGGATCGAACACATCGTACCTTGTACGGCTCGGATTACTTTCCTCTTCTTAATGGTTACTCATTCGTTTCAAGCTTAAAATGTATAATTTTTTTTTTTTTTTTTATCATAAGTTAAAACATAAATAATAATCATTAAAACTCTTCATCCATATACGTGCATGCGACCGTCCATTTGTTAGGTTTTAAAATTTTCAAGCAAAAAAAAAAAAAAAATGGTCGAAGTAAATAAATTAATTTCTATTTAAGATTTATAAGAAATATTCAACTGAAATTGGAGATGTAATATAATTAAAAAAAAACCAAAAAAAAAAACACATGTATTAAACGCTTATAAAATATTAATTGGACGGGCAAAGGGCTTCAGACGAATTCAAATTTTCTTCTAACCCAATTAATCGAAATTTTTCGTCTTACCCAAGTAAGCAATTAACACAATTGTAGAAAATCATTTCGAAAAGACTTGAGATTGAAACACCTTGTGTCTCCGTCTGTCCATTTGCCGTTTTGGGTTCAATCTACGCATCGCAAATTTTTTTTTAAATATTTCGATAAAATTCGACAAACCGACGTATTTTGGGGCAAATTATATATATATATGGCATATAATAGATACAAGTAATCGAATAGAGTGATAAGTAGATACGACTTCGATCACTTAATTTCCAAACAAAAAAAAAAAAAAAAAAAAGGAAAGCTCTGTAAGATCTGCATGTGATATGTAATCGGAAGATTATGAAAATCGATGATAGAAAGAGTTTCACTTAGTTTTAAATGTTAGTGATTATAGGTGCGTATTGAATACATTAAAAAAGTATATGGAAGAGTATTTCGTTTAAAGACTTATTAAGACTTATTTTAAGGTTACGCAATATTTTCGTTAACAGATAAGTGTGAAAGGTGCATAGCAAACATACTATTATCGACATTTATAATAAAATTTTATTTAAAAAAAAAAAAAAAACAAAAAAAAAAGGAGGCATTTTTGCATTGAATTTTCACATAAACTATTTTCAACGTCTATCATATGAAAAGCATCACTTCATTAGCTCCATATCTTAAAATATCAACAGCATTTGCCATCAGTATAATGATTGTCAGCGCCGTCATTGTCAAATGCTTAACGGATGTTAGCTATAATGTTGACATAACGTAACTTTTCGCTCGTTCTTGATGCCGTGGTTGTTGTCGTTGTGTTATTGTTGTTATTATTGTTGTTGTTCCCGTTTTCGTTTTCGTTCTTGTTCTCATATTGTTATTGATAAAAACTCGAAAAACTACGTGCTAAAGTTACTAATGTCATTTTTAGTTAAAAATTTTATCCATTACATCGTAATGCCACCGTACTTGGCTCGTGTTCGTTTCACTGAACGTTGACATTATAGGCTTATCAAAAGGTTTTAAAGAGCATTTTGTTACGTGTTACGCATAACAAATCAACAATAATCCTGTTAAGTGACAGTCTTAGGCTCTTTCCTTTTATTGATATTGTTCGTAAAAGACAAGAGTTCAATAGTAAATCCGGTATACTTTTGATAATAAGCAAAAGATAATATAAAGTTTTTTTTTTTTTTTTGATTGAATTAAACGGAAAACCTCTCCATGACCTTGATTAGCTTTTCGAAGGTACTCAGGTGGAATTTGCTCCTTTCTTTTTTTTTTGTGGAAATTTTTCTTTTTCCTTTTTTCACTTTGTTATATTTATTCACTTTTGAAACTGTAAACTATTGAATTCCTTTTAATTGGAAGCTTTGATAATCTCTTTTCCGGTCACGTTATAGAGAGATAACCGTTTAGGTGCATTACGAAGTTTCGAAGAATTGCTATACGATTTCTTAATTAAATAATCAAATGAATCTCTTAAATAAGTAAGGAAATGTCTAATCAATTCATTTACATTTTAACTCATACATTCAAATGAGATCAGTTTTTTTGCTACGATATTTATTTTACTTACGATATTGCAAGGAAAATATGTTATATGGAAAATTAAAAGGCTTTAATTGGCTGACTTAAGATGAAATTCGTTGCGACCATTACTCCCCTTCCACTTCATCCTGTTAATAATATTGTACAATGTTTAGCGAAAAATTATGAAACGTATAACTAACTGCCTTAAGGAGAACACGTCTGAGATTCATTATCATCATGAATGTAATATGCAAAATGTGGAAAGCCATTATGTCTCTATGCCATTCGCAAACCGTTCAAAATCAAACAATTTTGCATTGAGCTTAAATCAAGTTCCAGATCAATATTAGGTATAAACTATGAGGTCGTGTTTTTTGCATTTTCCCACGAAATATTTCGTTTCGATGAATCGACGATTTGATTGAGTGTATTTTAAAATAAAGATCTTTTGCAGTTTGAAAGTAAAAAAAATGATTTTCTGTAAAGGTTCTTCTGCCAAGGATCAGGCCTATCGAGCAATACGAAAATAAAGTAAGACTCGTTTAGTGATTAGTGATTGTTATATGGTGTCTTTCTTCACTCTACCAGTTTCATATTAAATATTTCAATAATGCACGAATTAATGGAGAAAAAAAAACAACAAAAAAAAAACTTTCCTACAATTATTAGAGCTTGTGCGTATGGGAGGTAGCTTCACATATATAAAGTGTGTATGTAATATATATGTATATGAAATGTATGATATTGGAAAAACGCAATATCCGTACTAAGTTTGACAGTGATTTGAAATCTTTGTAGAGTTAGATGGTATGTGAAACAACAACAACAACAACAACAACAATAAAAACCAAAAAAAATAGATAAAAATGTTTTGTGTATGTTATTTTTATATATATATATATTCAATAAAAGAACATTGGCAAGGACTTGGGAAAGTGTAGTAAAGGAAATGAAAAAATTCCTTTAAGACATAGTTAGTCGCATACATTCATCTATAAAAAAATAATATGTGCGATAAGGCAAACTTATGTGAATACAATTTCAATATTAGAAAAAAATGTCATTCATCTCTTAAAATAATCGACGATATATATAAAATTGAATCAAAGCTATGCATATATGTACATAATTTTACATATACACGTATATATACATAAGAGGTTTTCATTAACTCGATCTAAAATATCATATTGATGATGTCGACCTTATAATAATAATATACATATATCTCATAAAATTTTCGTAGCTGCCTTCTGGTAACAAGAATGTTCGAATCAAAATGGCCTTTTGGTTTTTTTCTTCTTATTTTTCTTTAAAATATCCCTTTAAAACTACAGAACTGATCGGCATGTTCACGTATATCATGTCAGGCTGACGTTAGGGAATATTGTGCTGAAAAATTCTGACAAACGAACCCACAGCTTGTTAAGTAAAGCTTGCAAGCAAAAACATGATGAATACATGACATTGCAAGAATTTGTCTAGAACTATATGACTATAAATGCATTTCGAGCGATCTCTTAAGAACATATCACAAGTTCTTCAATAAAGAATGAATAACAAGGAAAAAGAAAATTTTGGTGCGCCTGGAAACGAATCTTTTATAACGAATCTTCATATATATCTTCGTCCTAAGAAAGATTTAAAAAAAGTGGAAAAAATTAAATTTTGTACACTTTAAAATATTGAATGGGCGTGGATGATTCTTTTCATTTTTTTTTTTTTTTTTTTGGAGATATACATGAAAATTTTCATCAAGTATCTATTGCGTCTATTATGAGCGAAGAGAGAAAAAAAGCCGAAAAGCAGAAGTGCTCCCAATTTGCTTTGGCCTGTAAACGTGCCCTTTCACTAGTGTGACCCACTTTCAATCCCTGCATGCGCGCAAGATATTGTAATGCTTTTATATATATTTTCGTTTTTACCAACGGGAGCATGTATTTACCATACTGATGTGAACGCGGACAGATGAACAATCAACCAAATGGTCATGCTTAAATGAATTCCGAATGCTATCAGTCAGTATACATACATATATATATATATATACATTAGACATAATTTATGGAATCTTTAAAGTTTCCTTCCCATTACTCGGTAATAAGCATAAAAAAGATACCGATCCGGTAAAAATGATCTAATATAAAGCGTTGATTGATTGATGCCTTCTTGGAGGTATTTGTTAATTCCAACTTTCTACAAAAATTTAATATTTAATCGAGTTAAACCGGAAGAAAACCTTCAAAAAAAATTTATTAACAGGTTATCCAAACGAATTATTACATCTGGCAATAAAAAAAAAAAAATATTCGCAAAGGCAAAGACATTATATATATAAAATATATATATATATATGTATATATATATAATATATTGTATATAATGTTTTACAAAATCTATATAAATCAATATAATCAAAAATCAAAAGGTGTATTCTCTCTCTCTCTCTCTCTCCCTCTCTCCATCTCTCTATCTCTCTCTCTCTCTCTCTCTCTCTCTTTCTTTCTCCATATCTATACATAATCTTGCAACGTATAAAAAAAGAAGTTGCGTAGAAGTCAATCGCACAAATAAAAAGCGCATAAAAAAGATATATCACATAAAAAGTTTGAACTATAAATTTCACACACACACTTCAACTTAGATGGTCGATATCGTCATCTGTCGGCGAATAAAAGAAAGGCATAAAGTTCTTTCTACCCATTAATAACTTTCTGCTCCTTTACTACATACTACATCCAAATATATTATGAGACGTGAAAGGAAAGTAAGTGCATTGGGGATCATTGTGAGATTCTCGATTACTTTTACTAGCCTTTAATCAATAATAATATAATTCGCATAAATGTTCGAAAGTAAAGAAAGCCAAGCTTTATATTTAAGTTTCGCCTCTTAGTACATATAGGTTTTTATATCCATTGCCGAAGGATGAGGGGATAATTCACTTTATCAAGACTTTTGCAACGCCCTGAAGGAAACCTCAGAAATCCCGCAAAGTATATATTCCCGATCAGCATCGAATTCTGAATCGATGTAAGCATGACCGTCTGTCCGTCTGTCCGACTGTTTAATGCCTATTGTAAACATGAAAATGAATCTATCGACATGGGATTTGGCAAAAACATTGGAAGCTCTTGCATACAGGTTGGTATCGAAGAACACGCCTACAGTACTCTGTTTTGCAAAAGCACTAAACAAATTAGTTATTTGCTCATTATTCATAAGCTATAGCAGATAAAAAATTGGAAGATTTATGTTGTAGATGATGCTGTAGTTAGCATCTGTATAAAAATGGAAACAAATTTACCCCTCCTACCCAATAATTTTTTTTCAATACTTTTCTAACGCGCACAAACAAACTTGAAACCCACCATAAAAAGTAAATAAATTCTTGGGCAGTTTTAAATTTGGAAAGCACCTAAGCATGTCCGTCTGTCCAACTATGCAGTATCTGTGGTAAATATTCTGCCTTCCGCAAAAATGAAAATATCGCCTAAAAATATGCAAAACAATTTGAAAGAGCTGTAAACTTTTCAAAGGACACGCTTTCAACCCTCCCACGCACCAATGCGACAAAAACTTTTATGTTGAAAATCAAAAAAAAAAAAAAAAAAAAAAATTCAGCCTTAACCATATTCATCTTATGTAGTATGAAAATTTAGTTTTTGTACTGTTCTTGTGTTTTTAGGATAACGGGGCGATACGTATAAGCGACTCGATCACAATCGAATATAGTTTCCTTATCTGTTATTTTCACTTTTAATTTTAATTTTGATGTTTTTTTTTTTTTTTTTGGTCAAATTTTCCATTTAGCAAACGTGGAAAAAATATAATTCTAAATATGTAGTAGCCAAACACCGGCTAGCATATGTCGTAATTGTTTTCTCTTATTAAATAATTATAGCTCATGACATGAAATTACTGTCATTTCTGGAATTACACAACTAACAGTGGTGTTGTTAAATAGACATTAGTAGTAAAAGCGAAAATTAAAATGAACGCCATGCAGTCGATAATAAACAGTGGTTTGAAAAAAAAATGGGTCTATATATATTGTGAACGTATTATAAAAAGAAGTTTTTAATCAAATTGTTATGCTAATGCCTAATAAAAGCTACGAAGCTATGAATGCCTTTAGATGAACTTTAAACAATCATTGTCCTGAAATGTTTTCTATTAATTGGGTATCTCATCACACATCACATTCGATGAGATCGTTCTCTTTCTAGAACATTGAATGCATGCATCTAATAAGCATTCGGATCAAATTTTAAATTGTGATCCGCTAGAAGCTACAGTTTATTATATTAAAGAAAATTCATTAAAATTTTCAATTATATTTTATTTGAAAAACCTTTTCAGTTTTCTATAACTGTCAAGAGAACACTTATTAAGAGATCATTTGTTGTGTGTTTGATTATTTGCTTATGACAAATTAGTACATGAATGGATGGATGACCAATACAATCTCTCCCATAAATATATTTTTGGAATATTTTTTACATAGATAATAAATTGTGCTATCAATCATCAGCACACAGGCTTTGCAGACAATGGTCTGCAAAACTTTTTTTATTACAGCTGCATACAAGTAGTGAGTTATTTGCAAAAATTTAAGATAGAGGGCGAGCAAGTGTTAGCCTTTTGTTCACAAGTTTTAATACTGATGGCTCTCATTTCTCTGGCTGACCTTGAAGTGGACAAGCAGTTGAATTTCATAATGACTCTCTGGGGAAATTTGGAAGTCGGCGAAAGCTGCGCGAAAGCTGATCCAAAATTAAGTAAACAAAAACTATCAAGAAGACTTGAGTCCACTTGGTCAACTGTGCAAAAAGCTTTAAACGAAATTCTAAAGGCATATAGGCAAGGAATGGATGTGTATCGTGTTAATTGCCTTAGATCGATTTGCGCTGCATTGCTATTCAAATTTCATAGTGATCCTTTTCTAAGCCGAACCATAGTCGGAAATGAATCTTCACAATAACATAAAGCATTTCAGGCAGTGGCAAAACAAGCCGCGATATCAATCTCTAAGTTTAGCTCATCAAGGAGCCGTCTTGCGTGAATAGTGTACCGGTTGAGCACATATCCAGGATCTAGGATGAGGCAAATTTCTCATATCCTTGTCTCGCTTTCCCCACTTTCTTCTTATCATAATATATATATACATATATATATATATATATATATATATAGGGGCTATCTCATGAGTCATTTTTCATATTAAAAAACAAAAAAATCTATATCGTGCGGTAATTTTACGTAGGAATGAATCAGTTGAAAGATCAATGCGTTCGATCTGCTAGCTAATGTAAGTAAATCTAATCAAAAAAGTTTTCAATCGCTTTACCATATGCTGAATCGTCATTTTGAATTTACTTTGGAAGTCCTAATAGTCCTATAGTATACCCAAATCCATTTAATCAATAATTTAATCAAATAAAGTATATAGAGAGAGGGTAAGTAGCTTTTCTTTTTTTTTTTAAATTGTGTGGTAAGTTTTTTTATCATCGCTGTTTATATGCTTTCGTGCCAGTTCTTCAATAATTTGCTTACTAAACATTTCATTAAATGACATCACGTTCGTTTTCTATCTCTGCACTAAATTGTTCATACTAAGTTAAACATGTTGTTTGCAATACCAAATGTTGATTAAGAGTAAATTCTGTTGCATTTATGCACAATTTTCTCTTTTCATAATTTCATATATACATAAAACTTTCTATCGTAATCGTAATGTAAAGTTTTTTGCCCATGAGCTCTCCGCATTTCATTTCAATGTTTTTTCGTAACTAAACGGAAGAGGGTGCAAAAGGCAAATTATACCATTAGGGGTAAGTCACTAATACACTAATACTGAGCTTTGATTTTGTTTTCTATTGTTTTCTTTTTTTTTTTTTCCTTTTCCGATAATTGCTTTATTGTGTTATAAACTAAAAGAATTTTTCATAAATGTTTTGTGAATGTGTAACAAATTGTTGCCATCAGTCACGCAACGATTTTAGCGTAAGTTAAAGGATCGTATCACAATTTTTGCTATAAGTTCTTGTTGTTATTTTGCTTAACATTTAAAAGCGTATAAACTGCTTTTTGTTTATTTATTTATTTATTTATTCATTTTTTTTTTTTTTTTTTGAATATTACGTTTAATTAATAGTTATGATAAAGGTTACCGTAAGGGCAAATCTATGCTCTCATTATGCATATATAAATAAGTAAATTACTGCACCTAAATTCGGACATTTCCTTACACGTTGCCTTGGAATGTTTTAATTAAATTTTGACTAACATTTTTGGATTTCAGCAATAATTCCTACCCTTGTTCGATTCGCATTTCAAAATACGTTTCTTTTCCCATTCCGCATGTCAAAGCCTAGATATTAATTTTAGATATTTGAAAAGTTACTGAGATATGGCCAACATATTTAACTTGAATTGTGTTGGATGTTGTTATAAGAGCCGTTGAAATGAATCGATTTGGAATCAAGAAAGTGTATGCAAATGCTTCTTCATGGGATGTATCCATACTGGGATGTATGCTACATACACCGCAGGCTCGTTGCCGCTCAGAAAGGTATGAAGATAGCGAAGAGGGGAAAGAAGGAGTATTGCGATAAGTTCGATGTTCGTGTGATGTGTGTGTGTGTGTGTGTGTGTGAACGATAAGAAAGCCAAGTACACCTGTCTCCGTAGAACACTTTCAGACCTCGCTATACTTAGTGACAGTACCGTCCACAGTGTCGAGGTTATTGGACGTGCTCTCCTTATACGCTCTCTTGTTTGGGTCTTTCAATCGAGAGACGCCAGGCGAAATTTCGACGGCTTCCTTTACACATCCGAACTGTAGTCTACGTTGCGGAGATCAGCTAACCTGGATTGTTCTTTTGCGCCACTTTAAAAAACATGATCCCTTCAACAGCTACTCTCGACACTTCGATCATACACTCCATTCAAAGGATGTGATTTTACTTTTTCATGCCGAGAACATTAACGACTTTTGATTCTTCTACATTAATACTAACAAAACGAAGAAAGAATCCCGTCTTCTATGCGGCAAGCCACAGCATTGCGTTTCGTCTGCGTTGCAATTGAACCTATTTGCTCGACATCATTTATATATATTGATCACCTTCGCTTAAGTTTGCCACTTACAATGCAACCTTTGTTTTATAGTCTGATGAGGTGAGAGGGAGAACGAACGCAATCTTGCGGTTTTGCTGAATTCTTGTTTCCTAAAAAAAAACGTAATTCATTTGCACTTCTATGTATCAATGCTAAGAGGAAACAAATTAGAATTGAGTGATGATTACTGGCATAGCCATGTTTGGGTGCTGAGTGAAAAGGGGACACTATGAATCTTTCCGGAAGTAAGGCATTATCTCTGTGTGATAACACTTGCTGAATAGATTACAAACCATTTAAGAAGAGAGAAAATTTTTGCATTACGACAAAACAGAATGCTCTTGTGCTTTTCATAATGTTTCAGATAAATGAAGGAAAAGTGTTTCGCTAGAAGAGAGCAAATAATCAAAAACAAATTTGATTACAAATGTCTTAGAGACGATGATCTGATTGTAAAGCGGAACAGAATTCGTTTCATTAGCGCAGCACGTTAAGCTTGCAGACAAAACTATATGAAAGGAATAGTCTTCTTGGAGTTTCAATGATCAACGCAAACAGTATAAATTAGCGCTTCCCCGCCAAACTTATAGGCAATTCTTCTAATTATATATAGACTATATACGCTATCACGAGGCTTGGGGATGGATTGTATTCATCTTTAAATTGAGAAGAAAAATTTTAATTCTCGATTTTAGATTTTTGCCTTAAAAGAAAGCCACGAACGGACGGACGTACGGACGTACGGACGAACATGGCTACATAAATACAAAATCTTAGCATAACGAAGAACAACGCGTACTATGTGTAGGATGTGTACTATGATGGGTATTTGCAGTTATAGTTTGATCAGAATAGCAAAACTTCTAAAGGGAGATAGTGCTTGAATGCCACTTAAATGTTATTGCACACGAGTGTGTCTTTTTTTGTTTTTTTTGTTTTGGTTTGTTTTTGTATTTATTGGCAGTAATACAAGCATAAAATTCCTTTAATGCTATATATATATATATATATATATATATTAGCTTACATATGTAACACTTTACAGTAACATACATAATTGCAATTGTGTGCAGTTTTTATTACAAGTGTTTAAACATCTGTTAATTACTGGTTGAATTGTTGATCCCATATATTTACATCATTAAATTAAAAAATAAATAAATAAATAATATAATAATAAATTAAGCAAAAGTTTTAAATAAATTTAAAGAACCTTTGAGAGCTATTGTCAGCCATTAACATATTTTATAAGTATACATATGTACATATCCTTGCATACGCAAGTATGAGGATAAAATCGTTCTCGTAATGCATTTAATGGAGGAAATGAAAGCCAGCATGTAAAGTACAGTAATTGTTTAAGCAGCCGCAACAAAAATTACTGTTTACTGTTTCAAAAACATATTGTTAACATTCACAAACATACACATATGTCGGTACATAACACAACAAAGTGTATAGCATATAGGTACCATATGCATGTATGTATATGCATAACCACAGAAACGCACATACATTATGTTAATATTAACATGCAAATATGCGTTTGTGTATGACTATGCGAATGCATGCATGTGCGTGCATGCGTTCGTGGAGGCGTGCACTTGTAAATTTTATAAACCACTTCAATGCTATTGATATTAAATAATTTTTCCAACATACTTTGTTTGCATTTTTTTTTCTTTTTTTTTGTTTCTTTTTTTTCTCATTTTTTTTTTTTTTTTTTTTCTCTCTCTCTCCATTCAGTGCAAATCCGTGTGCGTTCTAGTCCTTTGCGCGCGTACATATTAAACAAGTTTATGCTCATAGATAACTTAAATGTAGCACCTATTTGGAAATTGAGATTTTGTCAGGTATACCCCAAACTTGTTGTTGTTGTTGTTGTTGTTGTCAAAGCCTATGTGCCGGGAGCATATTCAAAATTGAAATCAAAGAAAGAAAGAAAAAAAAAACAAAAAAAAAAGGAGGAAACAAAAATGTAATTACATACATATATAGGTTTATTTTGGATACATAACTGTTTAGGTATTTCCAGGCCTCGTTATCAACTTTCAATTTTCAAGTTAAGATTTAAAGGTTAGCTATACGCATGGCTATATATGAAGATATATGTTGTATGTGTATGTGTGATTTTATAATATTGCATTGTATTATCCTGTGTCTGGCAAAACAGTTTGACTAACTGATTAACTGACTGGTAAGCGCACCGGTCTGCCAATCTGACTGACTAACTGACTAACTGACTAACTGACTGACTGACTGACTAACTGACTAACTGCATGTTAGTTCAAGTACTTTACGGTTTATTTTAATAGTTGTTGAGCGCATGAATGCATTTGAAGTTGAAAGTACATACTCTTTGTGCCAAAGGCTCTTTGCAAAGTACATACTCATATACAGAGAGAGAGAGAGAGAGAGAGAGAGAGAGAGAGAGATATGTATTTATACATATATTTATTATTTTTAAATATTGACATTCATATAAATTTATTCACGATAGTGAATATCCTACATTATCCTACGATGTGATGGCGTCGACTCTTCTTCATTCTTAATTGTTATAAAATTTGCTTTTTTCTCTTTGCTTTCTTTCTTTCTTTCTTTATTTATTTTTTTTTTTTAAATATTATTTTGGCTTTTAAGCTTAACAAAGCGAACATAGTTGAACTTTGTTATTTTAATAACAAGCTTTCTAATTAGTTTTTTAAAAATCGAGTTCTTTTTTGAAAATTATATCGTTATCAACTTTTTTTCACCCTTTTCTTTGTTACGCGTCATATGCAAAATTTAAACAAAACAATATTTTCCACTTATTCGTCATAAGAATACAAGATTTGCAAAATATTGCATATATAGTAGTATATGATTTATTCGTTTCTATACAAAAGACTTGGCTGAAATAACTATCAGCCGAGTATAAAGTAATCTACGATAGTAACAACCTTTATGGGATTCCACCGTTAAGGGGTTACACGAGTTTTAAAATTTCAAAAATTCCATTTATTTTTTTTTAATTTTTTTTTTTTTTAATATTTTTCTCTTCTCTAATGTCATGTTATGTAAAGATAAGGTTTTGCCAACTTTAGCAGGGGCAGGCTTTTCAAACACAAATCAAAAAAAAGTGCCTCGATCTGTTAGAAGTATCGCAGGTTAATCGTACTTAAACCAAGCGCAAGTTTTTTTGTAGTCAGTGGTGCGTTCAATGCGTTCGATCGCAGCCAGAGAAGGTACATCGTTATGCACCAACACGATCGACCACATTTAGCTGAAGCAACGTAGAAACGCTCTTTCATCTCTCTCTCTCTCTCTCTCTCTCTCTCGCTCTCTCTCTTAAAGGGATAGATGGATTGCGAAGATTTTTATTGTTATTAATTTTTCTTATAACTTCTTTAGACAAAAAAAAAGGGTGTTTTAGGTCGCGGAATAAGGTAAGCAATCGTCACTAACATTATCACGCTTTTTGTTTCCTTTTATTTAAAGGTTAATTGGTCGCTTTAATAAAGTTAAATATATTGTTGATGTTAAATGGTTCAGGTGTATTGAAGATGTTTAGACACTTCGTGTTCAAAGATTAAAAAACCGTCTAACCGCCTTGTAGGCTTATCAAGCTGTAGGTCGCAATTTTTTAAGTATTTTGATGAAATTTATTAGACTGACGTGTTTTGGCCCAAGAGCCAAGAGCGTCCTTGAAAATGGTTTCAATCGCATTAGAGTTTGGCCCACTTCTCCTACCGTGAACTATTTTTAAAATTCATTATATGAAAAACGGCCAAGTGATATAGGGCGCCGTACAGCTTTTATACTTGTTTCAAAATATAATATTTTTAGAATTTATTTATTTAAACTGTCAAGCATTATGAAAGAGTAACATATACGCAACGTCTCAAAATATTTTCACTTAAAAGTTTTGAAAACTCAGCAACTGAAATCTGTTTCTCCTCGTGATTATCGTTGTCAAGAAGACATCTGATAAGGTTATTTAAACCTTAACTAATATATATTTTCTATCATTAGGCATTTTTGACAAGATTGTGAACCAAAAATTGCAAAATCGATCAAACATATTGTTTGGTGAGTTTGGTAAAAAATAAGTTAATTAATTATCATTCGGATCAGTCGAGAGAAAAAATTCGTAGAAGAGAAAACTCAGTTTATCGAGGAAAAGTAACATATCTTTGCAACTTTGCTAGCTTAAAGAAATTATTCTGTAGACGCGTCTTTTTTTTTTTTACTATTACTATATGTAAATAGGTGTTATGCAACTAGTTAGTGCGGTTAAAAGCGCAGAAGAACGGAGTACCATAAATGAAATCCATCTCTTTAAATTTTGTTATATACTGAAGGACAATCTGTAAAGAACTCAAAATTAACTTCGTCTAAACTTCATTATCTAAGCTATCTATCTATGCCTGAAACTTCAGGTTAATTGATTTCATTCATTGATTGAATCAATTACGTTATATGAAAAAATGGGAGGCAGTTTATTTGGAAAATCATTTTGCTTTTGAATCGCCTTCCCATCCGACCTAAATGTAACAATAATCGTAAATAAGTATTTTAAAGGTCTTAAGTCATTTTAATTCAGGCACTTGAATAATTGAAATTATCTATGCTTATAGCTGGAGTACTGGAGTCTTCTGTGTATATACCAAAGCTAATTATAAATATTTCGCAGAGTTAATCTAAAAGAGAGAGAGAGAGAGAGAGAGAGAGAGAGAGAGAGAGAGAGAGAGAGAGACAGAGAGAGATAGAGAAAAAGAAAGAAAGAAAGAAAGAAAGAAAGAGAGAAAGAGAGAGAGGGAGAGATAGAAAGAAAGATAGTACAATTTCTTCTCACTCGTTTCGTTCATTCAATTTTCACATTTGGTCTTTAGGTTTGAAACTTCTTCTTTATCATCGTTTAGTAGAATCTGAAGCGCATAAAAGTTAAATTTTTTCTATTTATCTAAATTGAAAGAATACTATGTCATAATACATAAAGTATTTAATAATAACAATACGTAAGTTAATCTCATAAATAATGCCTCAATACTTTCTATGATAGTCCTTTGTCTGGGAGACCATAAATTTTATCTATGTATTGGTTCAAGTGTAGCAATCAAAATCGACGATTAACCTTAGAGTCAATGATTTTTCTCCGGCACACACACACACACACACAAACACACACACACACACACACACACAAAGATATATATGGTATATTCATGTCTTTATGTATTGTGTGTGGGTTTTTGTAGAAGACACATATTTGAATGCACATACATACATGAATACATTTAAGGCAATCGGTTTGGCAAAGAATACGTAATAAACTACACAAGCAATTGTTGTAAAGCATTTACTCAAATTGAGTGAGATGACGCAAAGTGTTGTCACAAGGATTACAAGTGCACAGTAAAACAATTGTAAACGAAACAATAACGAAAGCTACGTACGATAAATATTTTACATATAAGACATATATATATATATATATATATGTATATATATATATTATTTTAAGTTAAAGTGAAATGTACATACACATAGGCATGCAAGTGTGCGTGCATGCATGTGTATTGCATTGCAATATATATATATATATATATATATATATATATATACACATATGTTTTATACATTGAATGATTACTAAAGGAATTCATATTGAGTTTGCGGTGATTGTAAAGAAGCAACAGCCTCCGTAAAACGGTACTCCTTTAAATAAAGCATGGGAATGCTTATTGTATATAATTCTCAGACTTCGTTTGCTGTTATTTATTTATCAATACCATGATTACAATGCATAGACATTGTATAAGTATTGTGTTCAAATAACGATGAAACGATATTGTAAGTAATTGTACTCACGTATAAAATTTGAAAATATTCGTATACGTTAAACAGGTATATCAAACGGAGTAAGGTGGCTTTATTATTTAAAATTACAGCAGTGATGCGCAAAATTGTATGCGTTCACACGCTTAGTTCCGTGTGCTGACAATACATGTAACAGGATTGTTTTTAGTTTTCAGTTAGGCGCAAACAAAGATAATAATAAAAAGAGAAGAAGAAGATATATTAAGGTATCAGTTTCGTTGGTAAAACAGTTTCGATACGACATATTCGAGATTGGATGATAGATGGATACGGCGCAACATACATATTACATATTCGTACTCCACGGGAGCAAGTACGGGGCAAGTTAAGTTAAAAATTCAATTTAAACGCGAAGTGAGAAAATTAAACGAAAAAATCTTATATAAGTAAAATGGATAAAAAACAAAATATGATTTTTTTAGAAAATTTGCATAAACTAATTAGAACATTTACTCAAATTGTATATGCGACGGTATGTGTAGACAATGAAATGAATAGATTTTTTTTAATTTAATCTAAATCATTTATATGAATATATATAATAAGTTAATGATGGGTAAGAAATATTTGGTTCAAACTGAATTTGATATCTATTTTGCGTTATTTGGCATTGCGGGAAAACCTATCAGTAAAATGCTACAGTGTCGCCTTTCGTATCAATAGTAATACATATAAAACGTTTTCTCGTTGCACGTAAGACAACAACCATCCGGGAAAAGAAATGTTTATCAAAATTTGAAAGATTGAGATTTCATGCAACGACGTCACTTTTTTTTTTTTATATCTACATATACATGCATTAGGATGCTACAAAAATCTATATATATGTAAATATTATCGAGATACTCGCATTACACTTTATTTCGTTCTTTCCAAGACGGGACATAGCAAATATATTTTATACTTATTGGAATAATTGTGCGAGTTGAGTAATCTAAAACACAAAGAAGGGGCCATTGGAAGGAAGCATTTATGATCTAAAGCACATGCTTCTATCTAGGGCAGAAACCTTTTAAAATGGATATGTAAATGCATTTGGGTTTGGCCATGTTTATGATTGGTCTCTGGATTGCGAACTGGCACATAATAATTATAATAATAATAATAATAATAATAATAATTATAATAATAATAATAATAATAATAATAATAATAATAATACTGACAAATAGAGTTTGATGTTTATCCTTAATACAAGATAACTAAGATTCATTTTAGTTTGAATAATGCTTTACTACTCTGAATTAACATAACCTTACTTTACTTCTTTGCCATGCAATCAAGAATTTTTTTAAAGCATCACAGCGAAAACCAATTTAACAATCCTGGAAAATATAAGAACACTACACTACACTATACTATATATATAGAAATATATAGAAATTGTTTGAAATTTTTGTATTAATTTTATCCAAGCGATTTTTATAATAAAACTAAATATGTGAACTCAGCCAATGTGCAATATTATAAGACAACTTACTCTTGAATGTTTCTATTGACTCTCAACGTCAACTGTGACTGCAAAGAGTTAACCAAATGGAAATTGACTTTGATTTAACGTTAAAGTATCACGAAATCTTCGCATTCGTTAGAAAAATTAAATATTCTATGTTTGCGCTATCAAAGGATTTCAAGTGTAATGATTTTTCACGTCGTTTACTTTAGAAATTATTATTATTTAGGGGAGGGATGCAATATTTGCAAAAAAAAAAAATAAAATAAAAATAAAAAAAAACTTTCCTTCTTTTTCAAATAAGCGAAAATTAACGCAATCAAATTACGAAGAGTTTAGTTTATCTATGTCCTATGCAATGCACACTTCGATCCTTTTTAAAATCTAGACTTTTAGTTGCACGTACAAGACAATCTAAAGTACATGCATCCGTTTCGTTATTACAGAGATCTAGACGACTTATCATTTACTTAGTGCTGATATAGATGCTATGCTATATAAAAGAGATGTAAAGAAATTAGAAGCACTGTGCTTATTATATATAAATAGAAAGAACCATACATATGTAGGAGAAAGTCTTCACAACAGTCTTTCATCGAAGAGTTCACCTATAGCACCTATAGCAAAGATAGGCCATTTTTTTATTTGAAATTTAAAGATTTCAGGTGCGGCTTTTTTTAACTTTAGTATTACCTTCGGATATAGAAATTAAATGATAAACGTTATACAAGTTGTCCTAAAGAATCGGGAAGACAGCTCATAGCTCATTGATGAGGTACGTTAATAAGGCCTCTTACGATCAGCAGCAGTCCGCACACAAAAGTAATATCTAAACAAAGGCTGCTCTCCTCTAGCGAAGCTACAGTCAATTAGTCTAAGTTCAAGAAGAAGTGCGTGAGATCACAATCCAGATGATGTAGCGGAAATAGTAAGAACCGTTTTTGGACTGACTCAATTGCGTTAATCGTGCACTGATAATTAGGCGATCAAGCTCTTGAAGCGTACTTAAGACCGGGTCTGATCAAACTCATTAATAACTGTTTCGTTACATAAGACTCTACTACTGCATACGCATACTAAGTAAAAATATATATAAATACATGTATACGAATGTGATATTTCAAAAAAATAGAGTCTAAGGTGTTCGCTCAATGAAAGGGTAAGCGTTTGATTGCACTATTATTTTGAGTGAAATTTGACGGATACGTTTCCATCTTAAATGCTTCTCGATTGCTCGCCGCGGTCGTGTGACCTAACAAACAGTCCTACGCTGTGAGACCAAAAAATTTCGGAAGATTATGGAAGCGAACCGCGATGGGCATTCCAAAGTTATTTGATTCGCAACATAATAGCGACGTCTAAGCCTTAGAATGAAACATAATTTCTAAACGTTCATACGTTTATTTTGTTTTTTTTTTTTATTCAAATATGTTACATATGTATGCATAAATATATTAATTTTAATTATATATATACAAATGTTATTTATTAATCATTTGATTTGATCACGCTTATCATTACGCGCATCTGCACTCCCGCTGTCCATCGCCCTATTGATATATCCGTCTGTTCATTCGATTGCACATTCGTATATACCCATCCGTAAATTCGTTGAAATTTTCTTCTCACATTAAATTATTAATCTGGGTTAATCAGCCAATAAGCACGTCCGCAACACCATATATATTCGTATATATTTTTTTTGAATATATTTACATAAAGGCGATATAATAGCTTTCAAAACGAACATGTTTCGCCCTATTTCTCAATTGCCAAAAAGTCTCAACGTTAATGAATTTACGAAATATTACACTTTGAGTAAGACAAAATATTGTATATATGTATATATATATACATATATATATATATATTTATATATATTTCGAGATTTACATCCAACTTATGTTGTCATTGTTATTGAGTTTGATGATTTGTATGAAACGGTTATGCAATATGAAGAAGCATAACAATAGAGGGTGCACTCGTTACTTTGAACAACAGTTGGGAGAATAGCATATTAATAGCGCACGCGACGGGGCACGATAATTAAGCGGACATTTTTTTTCGCTTTTATTACGCTTTTGCTACGAACTCGAAGGCTTACTTTTAGTTGTTTTCGAGAAGTGCGTACGTATATCACACGCTTATACCTATTTACCTGATGGCATGAATAATCAATAATATGCGCATACACACACACACACACACACACACACAGACATAGACACCCAAATACATATCCTTTTCAAGCTTGCAAAGTCACCAGTTTGCTTGGCTTTCGGACACACGGTCATCAATACAAACCCCTTATATAAATGGAAATACCTTTTTTCCTTTTTTTTTTTTTTTCGTTTACATCACGAATGGATATGATAATGAAATGTCAACATATTTTCATTACCTAGATCGGAACATTTGCCTTAGATTTACTTACAAAGGCATTTAAGAAATTTCTTCTTTAGAGGAAATTGGTTTGTAGAAATATAAATGCTATATATATTTATATATCTAAATGAATAACTGAACTGTACGTTTTTCTTAGTCCATAGCACACCTATATATATATATATATATATGTATATATATATACATTCATTCATATATTGCACTTGCCAGATAAATTGATTGACGATTGATTTATAATTTTCGGGTTTGCTCACTTACCCACATCTTTCCCCAAAGAAACCCTATAAACCTTTAAACTACCATTCCACAGGGCGGACACTAAACTTATTACTATACTGCAATTGTTATTCCATGCATTAAAATTCATGCTTCAACAGTGTTTGCTTTAACACTTGGAAAATTTGATTCGAGGTAATCAATGCTTAATCAACCTACCGGTCTATCTATCACGAAAGTCATTCTTCACAAAAATCAATGCTTATTTCACCTTCCGTCTGTCGTCAATTTGAAAGACGGTTCTGGAAACCTCGCTAATACGCTAATCATTCCGAAATTTTTTAAGAGGAAATTCATGATCATTGAATTAGCGAAAACTCGTCGCCCTCAATACCATACGGCATATGGCAGCATTCTGCAGGCGAGGAATAGTAAAAAAAAAAAAAAAAAACATAAGACCCCTTGCTCATCATTTTATTGATAATTTTTTTCTCTAGCCAGTGAAAGTAATAAATGCAACCCTGTTTGTTGTTATTCACTCTCCTTGAAGCAAAGCACTCGATGTCTGTATGACTAAAGAGAAAATTATCGATCATACGACCTGTTACCTGTTAATTATATCATCCGTTGAATGATATTAAACAAACAAAGTGTTTGTTTCTCTATTTTCGTTAGTATTTCCCATGAACCCGAATGCATGTTGTTCTGCGTAATGTGTGCGTAAAAGAAGAACAAAAAAAAAAAATAAATAAAACACTTTTCATAATCTTTATCATTTCCCTATCGGTTCGAAAGATTCTCTGCTTTATAAGAGCACATACATAAGATATGTTCGAGTTTTTTAACATAACATAATAAATTGAAAGGACGAGTTAACATAGACATGTTAACGCGCCGATGATCGCATTGATCAAGAAGCTAATGATTTTTCCTTTACCTAGTTAAAATGACGAATGCAAACTCTATGCTTTTTACATTTTCTCTAATATAAATTTTTTACGTATCCGTAACTGAAGTGGAACTTTTATGAGAACTTTAAACCTTTCGCAATAGATTAAAGTTACGAAAGTCTATACACCATTAAAATGCAAGTGTTCTACCATTTTATCCATAATATCCTGCCGATACATTTTAATGTTTATCAGTATCAAGTTCTGTGCATATCTCAGAAAATATAAAAAGAAAAAGAAGAACACACACACACACAAAAAAAAAAAAAAAAAAAAGAAAAGAAATTCAAATATTCGCAGACATTTATTGTAAAAGCTTGGGCACGTTTGTACTTATTACCGAAAAAAAAGAAAAAAAATACGAAACAGCAAAAAAAAAAAAAGAACTTAACAGTGAGGTGGTAAAAACCTATAAATTTTATAGAAATGCATTTTATTACGAATACTTAACAGCACAAACACACACAAACACACACACATATGTATATATATATATATATACATATATAGACATACATACGCCAAGCACGTCCACTATGCATATTTATCACATATACTCGTACATGACTGCATAGTTTTAACATTAGACGAAACATCAGTAATAGTATTGGTAGTTGTAGTAGCAGCAGTAGTAGTACTAGCAATAGCAGTAGTAGTAGTAGTAGTAGTAGTAGTAGTAGTAGCAGTAGTAGTACTAGTAGTTGCTATACTGAGCTTTAAGAAAAAAACAGCAACCACGTCAAAATAAACGTAACCTCATGTAACTTTGGGTAAGAAGGCGTTTAATATAGAGCGAACCAAAGCGAAACAACAAAAACATGTAAAGAAGCGAGAAAAAGAAAAACTTTAATGTTGTGGCGAATGCATGCCTGAACATTTTAAGTACTTCCGACTTTAAAAGCATGTCACATCCGTTTAAAAGTATCTTTCAAGCATGAAGCAAGTGATTTGATGTGATATATATAGATATGTATATATATATATATATATATATATATATATATACACGATCACATCAAAGCATAGTGTACACGTCACTCAGTATGGTATATAGGCTGCCTTAATTTTAATAGAAAAAGTAACCTGACAAGACTAACTGACATAAGATGATGATTCCTTTCATGCCAACAGTATACGGTTATACTGCCTTTTAGGCCGTACAGAAAATTACAAAAACCCAAAGGTTGACAAAGGATGTCATAAGGCAAAAACATTAAGACTTTTACGATGACTTTGGTTATATTGACAAAGATTTAAAGGGGTTTTCTTTGCCTTTTTTTTCTCGCTCACTTCTCTTTTGGCAAAAGGATATAAAACAATTTAGATTTTTTTTTTTTTTGGGTTCGTTTATTCAAAAGGAGAAACAGAAGGAGGAGAATTATTTTTGGTTTACTTTACTTGCGCTATCGTTCAACTGATAACTGCCACAGTTTCTTTTTTTTTTTTTTTGTTGTTTTTATAATACGCTGAGTAAATGTTTGTCAAATCGTTAAAGAAAAAGTAAAGAATTTTAAACAATATCGCAATATTTGCGACACTGACTGATTACTACCGTAAACAATACAGATTTTTTCTATTATTATTATTGTTGTTTTTATTTTTATTATTATTATTATTATTATTATTATTATTATTCAGTATTTTTCTTTTTATGCTTCTGTTTTTTTTTTTTTGTTTTTTTCTTTTTTTTTTTTTTCAAATTATTATCCATATGATGGTATCCGTTATTATATATGCCATGAAAGGACAGCATATTTAGAAAAAGAAATACAACATATACAAATCTATAGTAGAACGGCCTATATACACAAGTATTCGAATGACAATAATAATAATAACAACTTTTACTAAAACAAAAGCACATCAACAACAGAAGTCAACTCATTCGTTTGACTCTCATTCTCCTGAGAGCTATGGATGATGAAAGCAATATCACAAAAAAAAAAAAAAAAAAAAAAAAAAAAAAAAAAAAAAAAAAAAA
>NW_023998414.1:750763-773485 GCF_014805625.2 Glossina fuscipes
ACATACACACATACACACATACATACACACACAAATTGAAAAGTAATTTATTCAAATTTTCCTTTTCGTATTCTGTTGACTCATTAATTTTTGGTGTTAGCGTTGAAGTAATCGATTCTGTGGAAAATGGCTTTTAATTTTTTTTTTTTTTTTTTTTTCATTAATAATTTCATAATGAGTTTCTTATGAAATCATCATCTTGTAGGATATTACTAAATTCAATTCAATTAATTATTGGAAGTAAAAATTAGTTCGATCCGTTTTTTTTTTTTTTTTTCTTTGTTTTTTCTTTGTGTTTTCGTCAGAGCAATAGGCATGAACACAATAATTAAAATATTATCTCTTGTTGGTTACTAAATTTTTTTTTGTAAATGATTAAAATCATATTGAACTGATTTCCAGTCCCAATGTTTAAACTGAGAATATGTATTAATTAACAGTTCATTCATCTTCTTCTTCTTCATATGAAGAGATCATAATTATATTGTGCATTGCACAATACTACTGACTATATATTCAATCTTCGAAAACGGATCGAACTAATTTATATTTTCGCAAAAGCATAGTAGCTGCGAAAAAAATGTTTTTTTTCATTTTAATTGTAACAGTGTGAGGAAATTGTGTCCATATCGGTATCTTGCTATAACTTCAATAATAGTTGAACTCAGTTTCACGTTCAGGTAACTGTTTAACAAAAAAAATTTTCATTGCTCAACAGGCATACTACGCGGTTTTGCTATCAGGAGAACATTGTAAGCGAAGTGGACTTCCGGAGTACTCTTCGGTTCGATATTAAGACAATCGGGCCTTTAATCGACCGCTGGGATCAAAAATATTCTTATCAACTTAACAACTATCTTTTTAGAAATATAAAATGTCGCAAAGAGTCTCACTTTCACTTTGCCTTATATGTGCTTGCATTTTCTAAATTCGAAATATTCATCCGATTCTCTTATGGGTTTTTCTTTTTTTGATTTCGCCAGTGTTTTTGAAAAGCAATGACGTATAGATTAATGACAATCCGACAATTAGTTACAGTTATAAACGCTGACTTGATTTCTACATTAAAAACCCAAAGGAATATGTTAATTAGATAGCGCCCAGGATGTAGGAATAAGTTCGAAAGCAAAACTATGCCTAATTTATCACAAGCGTAATGCCGACAATATTAAAGCATTATAGATCAAAACTATGAGATTAACGGGGCCAGGTTGCCCGCTCACTCAACGGCACATGCACTTATTGAAAAAAAAGACGGATTAAAGGCACGTTTGCTTTCTAGCAATTTTCATGCGAAAGCTTGCACACTTCGATGTCCTCTGCGGAAACTTTGATAGAACGGAACATCTATGAACAGATACGCTTACGCTTGCGTAATATTAAATTGCATAATGATGACTAATGGTACATATGTGCTCTGCATGAACCTGATCAAATACTCTCTGGTATACTTCGGTGGAAACATATGCTTGGGTATGAACCTTTGGAGGAAAAATTGAGTAAAAATTGATTCGGCTTAAGTAATGTGTGAGGTCTGACTATTTGGAAGCGGCTCATCGGATAGATTTTTCCATTATTTGACAAAACTAAAAATAGCGGATTTGGTCAAAAAGTTGGCGGCAAACGGACTTATTGGAAATAAAACAATTGCTTAAGGGCGCCATAAACTATTCATAGAAGATTGGAAATATTGAAGCGGGTTCATCTAGCCTCATTCAGGGTTCAGGACGAAGTCAACAAAATTCTCTCGAAAATTGCCTTGAAAATATTCATATTAGTAGGAGCCGTTGTATGGCTTTCTAATGCCAGTCACTTAACGCAGGAATAAAAAAATCGGTTATTAATTGTAGTTGCCACACCAAATACTAATAATATATTTACACAAAAGCTATTTATGATTCTGTTGAATGTTCGGAGATGTTCGGAAGTTTCAGATGAATAAATATTAGCTAGTGCGAGCACTATGAGTTATTTATTGATCAAAATGTTGCGATATTTTTCGTTTTTTTATATGTTGTTTTAGAACTTTTCCTCTGCCGTCGTAAGCGTAAGCGTAAAATGTGATTCAAATTTCAATTTGCATTCAATTGAGAGCCTATGCGACAAATATTAAGTTTCTAGCAAAAGTAGTAAACATTTCGTTTGATTAGATGGATTTAGATCACCATATGAACAAATGAAAATAAACAAATGGTTTCTGACTTTAGAGTACGGCATACTTTATAATTATAATACGCTGCTGGCTTTATATTCACAAAGAAGTAATGTAAGCTCAGCTTCAGCTAATGTAAGTCATCGACGATATCCTTATACTTGTACTAACGATTACTTCTGACTATCAAATGTTCTCTTCTACAGCCGATTAAGATAAAGCATAGCACTCTTATTAGATTGCAGTATAGGAGTTTATTTTTAACACTAAAAATAAATTATTAGAGTGTACGTCGTTTTGATTCTTTTTATATTTTCGATTTTCGAAAAAATGTTTATACCGCATGTAAAATTTCAAAATTCTTTGATAAATATTTAAGAAATGACCTTCAAAAATCTATAATTTTGTATCTGTGCTAATATCCGAGATATTGACGGAATATTCCTACTCCGTCCAGAGGGAATCATTTTCATCGCAAGTTTTTGTGTAAAGTCACCACAACCGCAAGGTTGAAGAGATTTGGAGAAACTTGGCAAATGTCGCTTGATCCATTAAAAATCGACGAGTTCAGAAAGGGTTGTAATCTGTGTACGTGCACGCCCACATAAACTAAGACACACTTTAAAAAAATCCCAGTAACTTTTTCATATTTTCTTCTATGACTTTGCCCGAGAAATCGTACGACCCAGAGATTCCCGAAAATAAATGGTAAAATACACGTTCCAAATTATTTTCATCTGACTCAACTAACGTCAAATATTTTTCTAAGATTTTATGCAAACTTTTTTACAGATTTCATTTATTTACGATGGATAGTAAAGACTTATCTAGAACATTCCCTTCAATTGTGATATAAATGTAATTATCAATTATTATCTTCTACACAGCCAGTCGTATTTTACAGTACGAAAGTTTACTATCGAAAGTGATGAATAGGATGATAGTTTTTTAACGACAGACTTTGCCGGAATATATAAATGATTTTCATCTCGTATTTGTTTTGATGGTAACTGAAAAACGATGGCGAAGAAAATGAGAATTTTAAAGATAATAGTTTCAATCACTAAATTTCAGACATATTTGGTAATCGAATAATATGAAACTGGAAAGAGAAGTAGAGTGCAATTTAGACTATAGTTCAATCAAATTTACAACAAATTTACAACAAAATTTACAAGAAATAAAATAAAGAAAAATTTATACCATTGTAAGAAGAACTTCTTTTATTATTAACGCTAAACAGTATTTATAAACTTTCGTAACAATTCCAATGCTTTTATACATATTAACCTGTTAAGGGACGTTGGCACATATGTGAAATGTGATTTGAAAGAGAATAAGTGACAAAATTATATACGGTTGTGACCAAATCTTTTATATCCCTCACCGCTATTCTATGTAAGACTAAAGCAAAATAAAGGAAAGGCATTTTGCATACTCTATAACATTGTGGGTGGGCGCAACTGATTACATCTATTTTGAGAAAAAAAGTGGAAATTTATATGATGTATGTGATGTACATTATAAGTAACATTTAAAAACCACAGGATGTAAAAGTGTTCACAGTTTTTGCTGTATAAGTGTGTGGCCGTGGTAGGCGTGTCCTCGGAAAACTTTGCGTCATTAGGCGATATCTCCATTTTCTCGATCCAGGAAAATATATATATTTAAGCAGACCCATCGAAGAGCAGGCGGACATACAATGTTACTTTTTGCTTCTTCACCTTGCAAAGGTATTTAAAAAAAAAAAAAAAGGAAAATAATTTTCACACACTATAATATTGAATGGGCGTGGTCAATTTTCCCAATTTTTGTATAGGTACAAGCGCATATACCACAGATATGGATCATTAGCAACGCATAGAAAGAAGCGCATAGAAGAGATACCCTAAACCGTACATATTATGTATTCTCCATCAGCATTAAATCTTGAATCGATTTCGGCAAGCCCGCCTGATCGTCTTTGTACTGTGTCCTGTAAATATTTCCCTGATCGCAAAAATGAAGCTATCGACTTTAAATTTGGCAAAAACATTGGGAGCTCTTGCACGCAGGTTGGTATTGAAAATGATCCAAATCGATCTCAATCGGGTCGGAACGACACTCCTAAAAGATTATGTAAACTGAGAGCATCTAAGACATTAAAGACAAAAAATAAATTGGAATTTTGCTCATTGCTCAAAATTGGCAAAAAATTGGCCACGCCTACCGCATAGTAAAACTTAATTTGCTTTTGGAAAACCTTTATAACGTCCAGAAGGAAGTTGGAAAATCCCCGTAAAGTGAATACATTTTATGGTCAGTGTTAAACTCGAATTGCACCTAAGCATGTCCGTCGTGGGTCGGGTTATTTGTTTGCCTGCTCAGCTATGTCTGCGGTAAACATTCTCTTGTTCGTCTAAAAATTTGCAAAAGAATTTGAAAATTACCTAAGCTGGTTAGAAGATACGCCTACAATATAACAAAAAATTAGAACATCTTTGCCCTCAGTGTTTCTTAGATATGAGGCATTAAGTTGCCCGATATATAGTAGTAGTGGATACATTTGTATCCGTTATCGCCTTAGGTTTTATTTAATCGTTCCGAATGGGTTAAATATATTGCTAGACTCAAAACAATCACAAACACATAATATGTTTTGGAAACAAAATAAAAATTTTTGTGCATGCTTAAGATGACCTTACAGCAACATATGAAATGTTGAATCAACATTTCTACAATGCTTAAGCTGTTGCTTGAGAAGCATAGACCATTAAAAAGCGACAACATTTTGTAGTCGTTAAACGAATGTGTTTCGTTTTTCGACCAATTTTTATAATTCGTTCCGATGAATTTTTCAGGACTGTTGAGTTAATGTTGATGCACGAAACAATTCAGTTGTCGTGCAACCACTTAATGTAACGTTAATGTTTTTGGTGTGGCCGTTAAATAAATTTGAAAAATGAAGTTTTTGTTTTTTTTTTTCATTGCTCTTATTATTAATAATAATAATAATAATAATAATTATAATAATTATAAATAAATAAAGCATATATTATTAAAAATTTTACACAATGAAAAAAATTTGCAATAATTAATGTGCGAAAAGATATAAAAATAAAAAAAATTATATACAAAAAAATATAAAAATAAATAAATAAATTTTGCAAGCAAAAAAAAAAAAAAAAAATTTTTTACGCTTTATCTAACTAAATAACGAAAAGCTAAAATACAAAAAGAATAAATAAAACGCATAAAAAATAAAAAAAGAGTTAACAAAAGAATTTTAATGCAATATCCGCTTCCGTTTTATAAACTTCCGTACACTTGTTTGGTAGCATTGTCTGTCACCTTTGAGAATTTGTGTACGTTGCGTTTGTTTATTTCCCTTTTTCCTTTTGTTTTGCTTTTCACTTCAATAAAAGTAAGTTTCATTTGCACACATAGACACGGGTTTATTACAAACTATTCCCATATACAAGCGCAATCTGTGCTTTTCGTTTGAATGCGTACGTGTATGTGTGTGTGTGTATGGATATGTGTGCCTGCTTGTCCGTGCGTGTGCGAGCATAACTGTGTGTGCGTTTATTTAAAACGTTTTGTTTAACTATTATGATCTTTTTATGATGCTAACACTTTATGGTAAAACGGCAACAAACAGTATTCACATTTCCCATGGTGACTGTGGGGGCAAAGCTCAATAAAATAATGAATATTTTATATATAAGGCACTATGTGTGTGTGTGTGTATGTGTGTGCATGCTTGATTCTCTACGAATTGAAATTGAATAGAGAGAAACAAGCAAACACAGACACACATATACATACATACATACATACATACATACATACATGCACATACATACATACATATACATACATACATACATATACATACCTACATATACACAGGCACAGACACAGCCACACACGCGCGTATATAATAATATACATATATATGCGTAGTCGCGTGTGTGCTTATGCACATATATATCTTAAAATGGGCATTCATATATTTATATAGATATGAGAGGCACTTACCTTTCCCGTAAACTTAAACATAGTGCATGTTTCAGACAAGATATCGAGCAAAGATATGAAACTAAATTTTTTAAAGTTACATCTATATATATATATATGCACACATACATACATACATGTGTATGAACGAAAAATGAAATAATAGAAAATACTATAGAAAATTTAAAGGAAAAAGCTTTCACGGCAATGCTCATACATTTTCATACATTATATATTTGGACATATTCTGACACACAGAATGAAAGAATAACTTTAGCCACGTTTATATATCGTTGGTTAGTTTGGTTGCTTTTACAACGGCTTAGTGTTTGAAGGTGTGTGTTATGGGCATTTTTTGGTTATTTTTTTTTTTCTCTAATTTTTAAATTCTTTTGCAACAAAGTTTTTTCCCTTTTCCTTTTGCTTTTTTTTCTTCATCTGCTTAAATATATCTCTTTATCTACCGTGTCTTTGCTGGTTTTCATTTGTTTATTTCAAAGGAGAGAAAAAAAAAAGAAAGAAAAGAAAACAGGATGTTAAAGGCTATTGAGTGAAATTCCTTGATGGTATTTTAATGCAAAGTAAAATTATTTTAGTGCGCGCGGTCTTTTTGCAAAATTCTAAGACAGCCTTACGCTAAACCTTTCCATAAATGTGAAATTTCTTCTTATACATATATATATATAAATATATATTAAAAGAAAATAATTTACTTATGTTATCGGATGTAATAGCATAAACCTTTCTCAACATACATATATATATATATATATATATATATATATATATATATATATACCTAAATGTCCTATAACACTGTTTATTTACACATGTTTACTTCAGTTATGCAAAGTGGTTTTTGTGTTTATATAACTAATTCAACTAGATCTTAGATAAAACTTGTACAATCCCGAGGGCAGTGGATTTTGAGAGCATTAAAAAAAAAAAAAAAGAATTAAATTTTAAATACCATTGATCTTGAAGAAATAAATAAATCAGTGAACAACCGAACTTTGATAAAAACAAATCATAACAACGTGCGTGAATAATTCATATATGCAGGTAATTTTTTATCAAAAATATCCTAAGGATTATGATTCTATGATTCGAGATGTGCATGGTTCCTGCCATCCATGCCATTTTATTAATCAAATAATTAGAAAACGTAAAACAATTTCGCTTAACTACTTGATAAAATTAATAAATTCCAAATAGGGCTTTGTTAAGTTTCTCGATTAATCGGTCAACTCGATGATGGAAAACAAAGATTGACTCGTTGATATAAAAAGTTTCTTTAAAAAAATGACGAGATAAACATAAGGCATTAAATTTATTAAGTAAATTTCTTAATCCATTTCGATTAATAGACTCTCGAAAATTTGGTAAAGGTCTATTTAAGCGTAGCATTACGCTGAGCATTCGGGAACCGCATATTCAATAAGCGTCAATGAATGGAAATTCAACAAATAGTGCACTCTTAAGCCGAATTGGAAAGACCGAATGCTTCGCATGGCCATTCCAAGTCAGGCATTGCTTTTTTTTTACCAAGTCTATCTAGTTGATCTTGACGTTAAGGTTTGCAGGTTTCGCGAGCATATTCAAGCAACAACATATCGTAGATAACAGAGTGTGAAAAAATGGCCAGCTCCTCTTAACTAATTGAATAGAAGCATTACTAGAACGTGGCATACTTTAAACTTAAGAAGCGTAAATGGATGAAATTTGTTTGAATAGCACTTCCGACCATTCTGGCCATTGAAAATTAGGCAGCAGAACGCTTAAAAAATGAAAATTACAAGAAAAATGAATATTAAGTTGGAAAAGATTTAAATTTCACCCCTTCAACCATCAATATCAAATTGGTGCGACGGGTGCATGACTGAATTGAGAGTTGATCAAAAGCGACAATTGGGCAAATTGTGTATGGAAGGGATAACATATTTCACATAATCTAAATATTCGTATATTGACAGAGTTTCATTTGTTAATACGTTACTTACGAAACTTACTTTAATTTCAACGAGATATTCTGATGAGTATTTTCAAGTCCAACGTATCAAAGATTAATTGATAAAATATATGATGAATAATAGGAAGAAAATTAAAGGGAAAAAAAACAAAAAACAAAAATTGAACTCAATTCTTAGTAACTAGAGTCACGATGTATTTTAATCGAGCGAAATATTATTTGAAAAAATTCCGGCAAAATCACGACAAGATTAACTCGTTTCTATGTTTGAAAAAAATTTTTTTAATCCTAGTCTTTTGCAAGGAAACTTTTTTCAAAAAAGAAAACATTCAACATCACTTCCATTGATATAATCTTCTCATTAAACGGAATTATGCAACTTGTAGATTAGAAAAGGAAAGAGAAGAAAAATGAAGTTGTTAACCCTGTTGTTCAGTAGTAGTAGTATTCAGTTTATACCGATTTATTTCTTTTTTGCATCATATTTTTATAAAAATTTGTAAAGCATCGCTCGTAATATACAGGAAGAGGGAGAGACGGCATACCACTCTTATCAGTGTTTACATGAACTATTATTATTATTACTACTTCAAATAGGACGTACCCCTTATGTATTTACTGTTTTGTAATAGTTGTGCGTGTGTTTCTGATTTCTGAACATGGAAGAAATAGATAAAACCGCTGCAATAGTTCGCGGCCCACCATTAAGTACACTATTAAACTATTCTACAGTTATTCAGAAGAAGTCGTCCGATCCGAACGAATTTCAATAGTGTTCGTCCTAAAGCCCAAAACATATCAGTGAAATAAATTTTATGAAAATATTTTGAAAAAAGTGACTTGTACCATTGTACACAAGAAAACGAGACGGATGGCCAAACTTCAAATTAGTATGATAAAAGGTGGGTCAATCATCTGGGTATCGCACACATATGCATCAACTTAATATATCCTTATATCATCACAAGTGCTGTGAGCTGTAAAAAAAAAAAAAAAAAAAAAAGATTAATTTTATGGATTTGTTTTTCTCATGAAACGAAGAAGAAGAAGAAGTGCTAAGAAAACATTATTATTTCGAGTTGGCTCTCATAAATGAGACGTAGCAAAAAAGATCGAGTGTTCACGCAAGGGGAAATCAAAGAAAAAATCATTTTTAGCATATTAGCTAAACAATTAAAGCAAATTTGAATAAATATTTGAATGATACATAGGGCGTGTTAATAGACTATTGACAAAACTGATTTATTTTAATTGATTTACAAAGATGATTGCAATTATTTCCCATTATAAAAGGGGAGCTTATCAGTGACCATGACTCGCAATGCAATTGCCGTTGATCAACGAAAACTTTAAGATTTTTCTATTCAATACTTATACACGGCATTTCACATTTACTACATACTTTCTTTCGAACACTTTCAACAACCCAGCTGTGGCTCTCGAAAATGGCATGAATAAGTCAAAAATCATCTTCGAGCTTCAGGTGAATTTTCGTAACCAATCCCTTGAAAAATTAAATATTTACCACAATTATTCAATGTGAACTCATTTTATATTTGACAATTTACAACCGATCGGTTCTATTAATATTAATACTGATGCCTACATAATTTTTAATTGCATCTACCCAGTATAGCTCATAATGTAATTTCCGCGTGTTCTTAAGATTATTTGAGTTATCCGGTTTTTATGAAATTATTAAGAAACGATAGTTGGAAAAGCAAATCAACTTAACATCTCTTAAAAGTTAATTGTATGCCTATTTCAAAAATTCTCCGAGATATTCGTTATCGATTCACGGGGACTAACTGTTGCCCTACCGTTCGAAGGAATTTAAAAATTTTTTCAAGGAAAATTGAAGCATTCCTCGTAACATTGATACTTAATGACTGTCAACGAGCAAATGTATGAGAAAGCTACTCGAGTTTTTACGAAAAAAATCCGCATCAATTCAATTCACCTGTGAGATCACGTTGTGTACTTTTGAACAATTACAAAGCTCGAAAGCTTTTATCGTGAAATTAAATTGATTAACATTCAATTGAATGCAATTTATTCAACTTTCCTCAGAATTCCTCTTAATTTCTAATTAATATATCCCTGAAAACATTCTCATCACTAGTGACGGAATTAATTTTAACTTATCTATATGCTTCTATATGCTTCGGTGCTTTCCATAGTTCTGCGAATTAGATAAGGAAAGCGGACAAAAATCTGGAAAAAAGAACAAAAAATGTAGTCGTCCATCCATGGGGTATACGAGAACACGAGAAAGATACAACGTTAAAAATATTATATATATATACATATATATATATATATATATAGTATAATATTCCGTTTAATTACAAAAAAATTGACAGTGCATCTAATAGATTGCCGAGGGTGTGTAGGTTGGTTATCTTTTCATCATAAAGTAGTAATTTCGGGCCAACGTATAAATAAATAATAAATTGAAATAAATAAATGAAATGGACATTTCCCAAATGGAACCAGCTAGTACAACGAAGCTACCGTTTGTTGTCTATCAAAATTTATGATTATTTTATTTATCGTTAAAGAAGTATCGATGACGTTTCATTTAAAGCCATCGATTTTTCCCATCTCTCTCGACTCGATGAATATTTCGTATTTTCCGATCGCATACACTAATCAGATAGACAATGCGACATTGACTGGTACTTCTGAAAGTAATCGATGAGATTCATCGGCAAATTTATTGAAAGCAAATAAAAGATCCCGCAAATGGCGCTTATTCGAAACAAAGCTTGACATGTTCGCACGGACAGTGCATCAATTAGATGCTGCTACGAAATCACTAATGCGTCAAGGTTGCTATGTTACCAGATGATTACGCTTACGATATTACGTTTTAAATCAAAACTTTATGGCGCAGTCATCGATGGCAACTTATTTGATCAGATCACTTAAGATGTAACGTTGCCGTCATACAAACATGTAAGGTTATGACGTGGTAGGTAGTAAAAAAGAAATGAACAAAGCAAAAAAGAGAGAGTGTGGCCGCAGCCATGTATGGATGTATGCCCCAATCGGGAACTGTTCTGCCCTTAGCGATTAAGCACTCAACGATAAGCTACGACCAAATATGCTCTGCCGCAATGAGATCTGAAATGACACCGACACCGACGATTCCCATTTACTCATCTATCGTTTGTTACAACGTTCTGTAGATTCTAAGGGTAAATTTTCAATTCGAGTGATATCGCAACTCTTTACATTTCAAATAGTTTGGTGAAATATTGCAACAAAGTGAGAAAACTTCTTTGACTGACCTTAAAATTGCGTTATAACATTCAGTAAACTGATCTCAGTTTTCTTCTTCTGTCCTTTTTTTTTTTTTTTTTTATTAAGAGAATACTTTTGCTAAGCGTAAAGTTTATCATATCATGGGAAAGCCTTTCTTAGTGAAAAGCCTTTTGTCGATTTTCAGTTGTTCGGTCATCTTTGAAACTCGTTTAATGTTAATGTGTAAGACTGCGCCTTACATAAGTCATTATGAGTTTTCTGCGTTTCATCAAAATAACGCATAACAACGAAATTTGTAAAAAGATTTATTATAATGTTTTCACACGCATTAAGTACGTTTCTGAGCATCGCAGAGATGTATGTTATCTGAGAGACCAATAAGTGAAATTGATATTCATTCTCAATGTTATTATTATGCACGGATAAGATATGTGTAAGTAAATTAAATGCAAATTTACGAATTTTGCTCATCTGTGAATCTTCAATAATATTTACACGACCTAAGCTTAATAATAATTTTTTCTAGTCATTGCATTGTTTTTTTATTTATTTTTTTTTTATTTTTTTTTGGATACAAAATCAAAGATAAAATGATATTTAAATACCGCAGCACATTCACCATATAAAATTTCAATTATAATATGGTTAACCAAGTAATAACGTAATTTATACAAATTCACAGGTAATGATTTAAACAATTCAAATGCCCGTTTTATGATTAATTAACCATAATTAATTTTTAAATGTAATTAGAGTATATATATAAATATATACACTTACACATACACCCACACATACACACACACGCACACACACACACACACACACACACACACACACACACACACACACACACACACACACGGATATATAAGTATACATAAGTTTACATATATATATATATATATATATATATATATATATATATATATATATATGCTATTATGTATCGAAAGTTCATGCATCGTATTATATGTAAAGACAATATGTGTGTGTACATGTAATCAAGCTTTAACCTTTTTACATACACTTGCTTACATACAACGATAAATCAATTAAATCCAATCACAAGCACAATATTCGAGCATTAACATTCATTAATAGTTGTATATAAATATACGTGAAAGTTGTAACTGCGTTAAGGCATGAGCGTGCTTAAATTGTCGGAATAATAAAATAAAAGAATAATCAACAACATAACATATAAGAGTTAAACATATTCATACGTATAGATAAGCGCATATGTATGTATATGTTATACAGATATATATATATATATATATATATATATATAGAGCTGTTTTTGTATAGCCCATAACAACAAATTATAAGTAAGTCTATAATTAATAGAATGCGAAAGTAAAGAAAATAAAACTTTATTATTATCATAAATAATTACGATTAGAGAAAAATTGATGATTGATAAATTAAATTAATAATAATAATAATAATAATAATAAATAAAAGCGTGAGAGTCATTGAGTCACTGAGCTATTAACTAAACAAAAAGTTAATGTACTCTGGCTTAAATAAAGAATGCTTAACATTACCGCACTTATGGTCGTTCATTGTTAAAATGGGCCCATTTAGCTGAAGCCTTCCTTTTACCATCATTTAATTTTGTGGATTTTTTTACTTTTTTTTTTATCATCTTCCAGCAGTGCTTTGTTATAACGAGAGTTCCTTCACGCTTTTATGTATTTTTTTTATTTATTTTTTTGCGTAAGCTTTAGGTTTATCCCTTAATTGTCGCATGTGTTTCTCTTATCTTAAAATCTTTATAATGCAGCTATACCTGCCGTCATAGCCATCACCTGAAGAAGCTGGGCATACATTAGTTTTACGATTCCGATGGCATAACTGCAATGAGTCCTTAGCGAGCCCGAGATTTATTTATCGTTGTCTTCGTTTGCCAAGTGCCTGCCCGGTCGCCGCCCCCCCCCCACTTTTTTTCTTCTTCATACAAATGTGTTTTTAGTTTAAACACTCAAAAGCTAAATATGCAGAAAACAGAATCTCTCTTGAAGAAAAAAAAAAAAAAATTAAATATCGTTTTAGAATTTTGTATAAACCCGTAACCCGTAGATATCTAAGAAGCCCCATTCAAGATATAAATAACTACGATGCTGATTATAGCCAGTAAGGATGATAGAAATATATATTAGAAAATTCACCATAGGATTTTTAAACGATTTAATCAACGTCATCTAATCCCTCTTCGATAGGCGAAATTCCAACTTTACTGACTGAACTTTTATATACACATTCTTAATTAAGCATTAAATAGAAAATTAAAGTTTCTTTTGTTTTTTGCTCGTTCGGCTCGTAAACTGCGACTATTCGAGGCAACAAGTATAGCTTACAGTCTAGGTCAGGCATTCCATGTCTCACATTTAAATAACACAGACGATGATAACATTAGTATAAGGAATAGAGGATAGTTCAGAGCTAACTTAAAGGTCAACAGGTTCAACATAATAACATGATCCTTATCAATCAATACGCTTTCACTGTTACAATCTATTTTGTGTTTCACAATTTCTTATGTATCTGTTGTAATATGTTTTATGATATATAAGCCGTTTACTTTTAAGGTGACATAAGTGACATAAGTGCGGTCAAGTTAATGATAACATTAATTAAACTTATCCACCTCTTTGGACCACGGGAGGGTCACGTAACCTCCAAAGAGGCAAAAGTCCTATATATATTTTGTGATGGAAAGGCAAAAAAAAAAAAAACCATTTAATGTAAATTGCATTTTCTTTATCTGATCCAGCTGCTATTTGGGCCACTTGTACTTCTTACAAAAGAGTGCTATCATCAAGTGTTATCCATTTCAACCAAGCAACAAAAAATGACACTCATTCAAGTAAAGACCAAGACCAAGACCACTATCGAAAAACGAAGACACGAATTCAATTTTGAAATGCTGCTCCAACTAACTGACTTCTCCACATTTAGCCAATCCATTAACTCTTTACGAATCCCAAAAGCAATATTGAGGAGGAAAAATTTGAATCGAATGTTCAAGTCATTCCAGAAACTGTAGGATATTTCGTTCTACGCACAATTCAAGTGTTAGATAAACAGCATTACGCTGTTATTGAAACGGTTTTTGCTAACTATCTTCTTTCCTAAGATCTTCAAGGAATCAAGGCATTACGGTGTCAAAGCGATTAAGATCGAGTTGCTTACATATATCGGCATAAAAGTTAAGCTAAAGGGGAAATTTTTCAATATGTATTGAGAATGTTACAGAATGTTTTTATTTCTACCTTTTCGGTTGCATTTGTGTATGATTAGTGAATATGCGGTTCAATAAAAATAAGTGAAAAAATTATATTCGGTCCAGACCAAATCTTTTATACGCATCATCGTTATCTTAAAGAAAACGAAAAAAGTGAAGCAATTAGATTTGCTTGCTCTATAAAATGAACGTCTTTGTCGTCTCGATGCGTGGGCGTCGTAGATGCGTCCTTGGAAAAATTTAAGTCATTTTCGAATTCTTTTCGGATATTTGGATAGGCGATACGTTCGTTTTTGCTAACAATTATTACACAGATTGCGTATATAGGCAGATGGATGACACGAACAGACGGATAAGTTGAGATGCATCATAAATTTGACACTGGCCAAGAATTTATATACACTATGGGAATTTTGAAGCTTCTTTTTGCGCCGCGCGAACGTATAAAAAATAATTCAATTTTAATGCATTATAATTAAATTGGGTAGGTGAGGTTAATTTTTTCCCATTTTTGTGCAGGTATCACAACATCGATCATGAGAGACGCTTTCAACTTTTTGTAGATATACCTGCCGTAATTGGTGACTAATGTGCAAAGACCCAATTTTTAATTCCACTTAAAAAAAAAACGAAAAGGAGTTGGTCTCAGTTTATGTGGCGTTGTGGGCGTGTACTTCGACCAATTTAGCCTATTTTCAATAGCAACCTGCGAGCACGAACTTCCAATGTTTGAAGTCGATAGTTTAATTTCAGACGGACGGACAGACAGACGGGGAAACGAAGAGGCCTAAATCGATTTAGAATTTATCGCAAATCAAAAATACATATATATACGTTGCAAACGTTTCGACGAACCGAACATACCTTTCATTTTTCCGTGATGGCTATAAGAAAAACTGCAATTGTGCTAAGTAGAGCAGCAGCAGTTCACCGACATAGTTTCTCTGCTCGGTGTGTTTCGCCGCTTAGTACAGTTAAATTGTGGATGGTCGAAGTGGATAGTTTTTACTGATCGTACCTGAGTTAATTGGAATCTGGAAATTTTATAAAGTTTTACATTCTTAAATGTTTTCTCTTTTTTGTTTCTGAACGCAAAATTGAAATATTATAGCATTTGCTTAAAATTACTCGAAAATTCTCTTGTTATTCCATGTGTAGCTAACTATAGTTCTCACATCGTTTATTAGAATTAATAAGAAGAAGATTGCTCATACTTAGCGGTTAGCATATGTGCCTATAGGAACATGTTTGAATTGATAACAATCGAATGTTAGTCAATTACGAAAGACTAGACAAAGTAAATAATATTTTCAAAGACAATTGCATCGCTTTTTGTGTTTAAAACAATTCACATCATTGTCTATTTGCCTTTTATCTCATCGACAATAAATTTATTACTCATGTCTGTTATATGAGTTCGAAAGCATTAAATGCTACATCCTCGTTGAAAAGTTAGCAAATTACTTATAGATGTTGTTAGGAAGGATATTGAATACAGTTAGCTTCGGATGGGTAATCACACCTTGAGCAAATTCTGTTTGCAATATTTTTAATGCGCCCCATCTTGGCGAAAGGATATAAAAATCTTCCATTCATTCAATTCTTTTTCTCTGTATGGTAAGCTTTCCGTCCGACCTAAGTCATTTATTTGAATGGTCTGTCATTGAGCTCAAACAAATGCTATCAACTATCCTTGTCTTGGTCTGCTATCACGCCGTCTAGTTTTCATATTGATAGTTACAAACTAGATAAGATTAGCAGTTTGGGAGAGTCGCTGGAGAGATACTCGACTCAAAGTCGACATTCGACATTTACATATGAAATCAAGCCAATCAAGTCAATAAAATTCTATCACGTATGGCCTCTGTAAAGAAATGTCCAAAAGAATCCGACAACACTTATGCTACCAAACAGTTTATATAGTGCTTTTTATTCGAGCAATTTTGCAAGATTCATCTGCAATCTGTTGAGATGCGGAGCTTCCGCCTTATAAATTGAGTCCTTGATAGGATGTTAGAGCTTAATGCTTTATTCATTTATTTATTTCTAATTCCTCTAGTGAGCTGAGAAATATGTTTTCAAACCGAGGTAACTTCATAGACGGCGTTAAAGAGCATTGGCTAAATACGAGATTGAAAAATTTTTTTGAGAAAATTTTGTGATATAGTTTTCGGAATTGTATATTTTCTTAACGAGAGAGGCACTTTTGGAACGAGTGTCTCCTTAGTGTCTTATTGAAGATATTCAACAACCTTTAGAATTTCAAATGCGTTTTTCTCGAACACGATTTTTCAAAAAAGGTTCGGCACTCGAACTTTCCTAATTTTCGTTCTTTTCGTCGACATGCTCTACAATATCTTCAACCTTCAAGTTTTTTTTTTAGCGAAGCAACGTAAGAGGATTTTCGATAAAATAATTCACACATTTTGTATTAACAGCGACTTGTTGGCGTTCAAATATTCGCCAATATTTCCGCCCTGGACCGCTAGCTACAAGCATTCAAATTAAATCTTGTTTTTTTTTTTTTTGTCCTTTTCTTTTTCGTTCTTTATGCTTAATAAGTTGGATGAATTTATTATTACATTACCCTTTCCTTCCATCCCAAACGAATTGTTAAAATCGCCTGCTGCTTGTTTTGCACCCCATCCAATTTGCTTCCATTTTACTCTTATTCATATTAAGGCGCGATCCGTATTTCAGGATATATCCATCAGTTAAATTTATAGACTGGGAATATAATGCTATTGAAGGCAGTGATAATCAAGCGGATTTACTTTACGAAATCGATATCTTTACGTAGCTCTAGGTAAACAGCATGTATAGCATTAAGACATGGATGGATATGCCATCCAAGTGTCACTTGCAAAACTATAGTAAAATAGTAAAATGCATTTTCTATCGACTACTAATCACTTATGAGCCATTATCTACCTACCTATCTATCGCTGGGCATAGGGAGGTACAGATTTTGAATCAAAGGGAAAGAGCTTAACTAGAAACTGAGAGATGAACAACGGCTCAAGTTAGATAATTGAGTCGAGCAGTAATGACGGTGCGGTAAGTGACGTTACAAGTTATAACACTTATAATCATTCTACTGTGAATGCAATGTAAATTTTCTCAAAGGTTTAATATTATAATTATTAGAAATGAAATTAATGAGAAATTTTGTATTCTCTGATTGAAACGAAAAGTCAAGATTATCGAAATGTACGCATAACGAACCAATCAATACAAGAACTAATTCCTTCGTCTTCCTCTTCCTCTTATTCTTACGCAATACCGTTTCTGCGTGTGTAGTATACATAGTCGCGTTGGTCAAATATAAAAAGAAGAAGAAGAAGAAGAAGAAGAAAGTGTATAATGCAGATCCCATGTTACACAGATTGTTACATTAAACAGAAATAGTAATAATAATAATAATAATAATAATAATGTAAAAGCTTTCAAGTTAATAGTGAACCGGAGAGACTTCACTACTTAAATTCGACTCTCTAAAAATCAACAATAGCTGGCTGTTTAAGGTGCAGCAATTTTCTGATATCCATCCATCCAACGTTAGGTTGTTTAAATACCAATTGATTTTATTAACAATTTTTCCTTTGCTTCTTGTTGTTCTATTCAATTCAAGACCGTTCCTCGAAATATGACAAGAAAACTGAGAATGTCACTATAATTGCGTTATAATGATAAGTTTTTCTGCTCCAAACTACGATCATCCTATTATTTGCTTATTTATTTATTTATGTATTTTTTTTTTGTATGTAAAGAATGGTTGCCGTGTAGTCGGTGTCCTGTTTTTTACGGGCTGTGCACTCACTATATCTACGACCAAGTATGTTCGGCCGGCCGACGTTTGAAGTCGCGAACACTGGCATGGTAATCAGGTCCCCACAGCCACTTGGCTGGTCAACCAGCGTTCACATCTTTTTAGCAAATGAAAACGACACGAGACTTCGCAATATATCAATCCTGTTTGATATCCAAAAGAAAGAAGAAGAAAGCCGAATGGCATTCTTGTTCGCTCAAAGAAATTTAATTGCATTTCCTCTTTCTGCCTAAGCCTTTCTGCTTCCGTCGTAATAGGAAAGGATTCAGTTTCAAAAAAGATTGGACTGACGGCAAGGAAGGTTTCTTTTTTTTTCTAATACGATCCGCCATTGCATGAATATTCCCTATACACGTATGAAGAAGATGATGTGTCAGGGAGCAAAAAAAAAAAAATATGAGAGACGGGGTAGAATATTCAGCTTTAGCTAGGCTTCCATGTACGTTCTATCGTAATGGGAATTGAGCGTGGGAATGCCAACTTATTAGTCGTGCTCCTTATCTCTTCGATTATGCTTCTGACTTATTCCTCTTAGCTTTCGTTTTGCATTTAGTTTAAGCTTCTTCCTTCCTTGGGTGCACGGAGTCTAACGCACAAATAGGTGAACATGGCTGAAACAATTCGGAACTCTATGATATGAAATTTCAATTATAATGCTTTCTAATATCTATAATGGAAAATCTATGTATTATATTTTCGTCTTTTTAAAGGTAGCCCTGAAAGTGTTATTAATATCCAAAGCAAGACTTTCTTAGGAAAATCTTATATAATATTATATAACTTCGATTTGTGGAAAAAAATTTATCGGGAATTCTATGTTCATAGTATCATACACGACTACTACACAACTACACCTACAAAGCATAACAGATCCAAAAATTAACTCTTCGTTAATTTTTGTTTCAATTCGTTATATGATAAGTTATAAGTTTTATTGGATCTAGAATACTTTCTTTATGCTTAAAGGCAAACCGTGCAATTAAATAATCAAATCTAAAGTAATTTCAAGCTCTCACTAACTCGATAACCAATTTTGGCATGAACTGCTTAGCTATCGAATGTTGATATGTGAGTAAAAAGTTTATCAAATTATTGATATGGACTTAACTTAATAATAATATATAGACATTTATACCTAAACTTATGTAAGCCTAGCATAGATTTTCTGTGTGCGCACACACATTCTTGACAGAAAGCAATAATTTATTCTTTTTTCTCTTATAAAATCAAATAAAATGAAATAAAAAGAAAAAAGTACGTAGTCTAACGATATCTAATATAAACTAAACTTGGTGCTGTAAAAACATTGCAGGAAAGCAAATCTTCTAAGGCAAAGCAAAATTTAGAATTATAATTATTTGTATATATATATATATATATATATACATTAGTTTGGGGAAAAAGAAATCCATTATTTTTTCGGTAGATGGCTGCACTGATAGATTTCTCGTAAAGTATCGATCTAATATATATATATATGACAACCTTTGTAAGTCATATTAAACGTATCATCTCGTTTGTATATTCTTAGAGATGACTACCAAACATCCCCTAGTGTGTCATTCGGAAATCGTTTAGCCCAACATTCTACCTATTCTATGAATACACGATGATAAGCTCAACTTTAGCTATTGTCCTTTCAGTTTAACAAATTTTTTATGCGACTCATTTACTCTTCATATAATTTTATCGTGTTTGATAAAGAAATGGAAAGCAGCTTTAGCTGCTTTGAAATTCTGTCTATTTTTAGATTTACTTACACTTACTATCACGATTCTAGTAAAAAACAGTACAAATCTCATCTATGGTTACAAACCCATACGCAAACACACAATCGTATTCTCTTTTTAAATGTAATGCAAAGAATATTTCATTCATATTTAAAATAGATAGAGTACTCCGAACACTTTCTCATACTTTCTTGTGCTTAAAACATTATTTAAAATCATGTATATATCTTCAAATAGATATGTGTGATCTAAGTGAAGACAATGAATCACAGGTCATCCCTTCCATTTTTTCTATCTTCGATGACCAAATCATCTAAACACTAATAATTTACGCCATAGACATTGACTAATGAGATTGATTTCCGGAGAACGGAAATCATTATCAGAAAATATTTTTACGACTACATCGTTCATAGATCAATGCTGAGAAAGATACAAGATGTGTTCCCCAAGAACTTCCACTCGGCTTAAAATTAACTTTGAAACACATATCCAATCGCTGTATGAGTTTTTTTCAGGCAGGAATCACAAGTTCTTGGCTAATCCTAATTGCACGACAGATCAGTTTGAAATTTATTATGTAATCAAGAATAATAAAATAATTTTTCTTACTAGCAAATGTATGTATTATACGAACATTTCAATGAAGAATTTGATGTCGATGTAATCGAAATGTTTATTGATTCCGCTTTCCGGTATTTCGATCGATCTTAATGCCGAATTAGACATCCTTGGAGGATATATCATGCGCTCACATACATCCATTGCTTATTTTAAGAAACCATTTTATAATGAATTACTAGATTCAGTGCGCTACATTCTATAGAGTATAAGCGTGGACATAAAAATTGGAAAACTTAAGAACACCTTAAGTCTGATTGATATTCGATCGGAAATAATCATAAAACTTCTACATGTACCGAAGCCGAAGAGCTTATATCCTAAATCAAAGAATTATATAGAGGTTATCGTCTCGTTCAGCATAAGATGAAGATCATAATTCAACTTCCGTGCCGTTTCATAAGTATCCACTCGTATTTAATATATCCGAAAAGTAGAAAACATAGAAAGCTTAACACAAAAATTTACAAATTACAGAAATTGTATTACAACTGGCCTTTTTGTGTTCATTTTCCTTATTGCATATGTATAAACCAGCATGAATATGCATGAATATGCACATATTTTCATTGGGTTTATCTATATCCACTATATATATATATATATATATATATATATATAAATGTTTCAGCCAATAATTTGTTGTATGGAATGCTGTTCAGCTATATCTGCTGTACACAGTTGCTCGCTTCGCTCTAGTAAGTCCTGCATTAATAGAGACTAAATTGTTGAATTTTACATTTTTAATGTGAGAAATCATTACTAGGAAAAAACAACAACAACAACAACAACAACAACAACAACAATATAAAACAAAACAAAACAAAAAAATATCAAAAAAAAGAAGGAAAGAAGGACAGAAAGAAAGAAAGACGACAAATACAAACGACAACATATCGGAACGACACATCCTTTTTCATGTTACATTACAACAGAATGCAATTCTTGTTCTTACTTATCTTATATATGAAATCTAAAACATTTCACAGAACGAAAAATCCCGGAACTTTGCATTACAAAAATTATATTCTCTATTAGCCATAGAGCATACATAGCAAGGAAATATTATTTTTATTTTCATAAGCCGTAGACGATGTTTCTGTCAATTACTGTTCTGCCAGTTTGAATACATTTACTTTAGCAATAATAATAACGCATCGAACGCACTGAAGATTATCTAAATGCGTTGGTGTAGTCAATTACTCAGAGAGCGGAGAGTTGATTTTTAACGATTATTATGAATCATGGATTAATCAGTGTCTTCTTTCGTTTGTTTTAACTACGACCGTTTTAAGGATGTCACCTATGCGGGCAATACAGTTATTGTCAGAAGATGGCATTGGCCGCGGCCTAATCAAATGTATGAATGACTACTAAGTGCCTACTAAGAATGAGCTCGCTGACTCGAAAACCGATTTTGTGATCGCGAGTCTTATCTACCCGCCTATGCGACAGCCATTAGCCAAATTATCGCTGCGTAAAACCTATCCAAAGTCACCGCAGATGCAATCAGAGTGTGTGTAGGTAATGTGCTCGAAAAAAGAAAAAAACAAATGCTTGAGGACGTTCACGTGACAGATTCATAAAGCGATTAGAAAATTTTGATTTAATTAAATTTCCTTACCCTTCGGGCCGTACACATGTGCCATCAAGCATCACTGTCTATATTTCTCAACTCTGAACTCTGGAATCTCAAAATGACGTATATTGTACGAAAGATGATGTTCGCATATATCGTAAAAGCAAGAGTGCTGCACTATTTTTAAGGGAAAAAATTGTATTATTATTATATTAAATATTAAATTTTAATGAGAATAAATAAATTTAAATTGTTGCTAGAGTCTCGGAACTTTCCACTACTCCCGATATAGGCTACATACATACATTGGCATTTACGAAAAATAT
>NW_023998414.1:778485-794414 GCF_014805625.2 Glossina fuscipes
AAAAAAAAACAAAACAAGCTTTTGTATGATTGACGACAAGTAATATAATATATATTGGCTTAATAAGTATGACACATATATAACATCACTCTTGACAGAGTCACATGGTTTCTGAGCCTACTATGAGCCTTCAAACGATGCATGATGATGCGAAGATTTTATGACATACTGGAAAATTAGTTTACAAGTTACAGTTGTTTTAGTGACGTGACTTTTCTAATTTTCAAAGCAATAAACAAATCGGAATTTTGTGTGGTTTTGATGAAAACGAATACCGTTAACAATCATCGGCCTTGGCTTATTAACGTATTATGAGAACTCTCTCTCTCTCTCTCTCTCTCTCTCTCTTATCTATCGAAAATATCAATATGTTGTTCATGATGCTGAATGCTCTGATCCGCCAAAATCGGCAGCTGGTCCGGAAAATATAAGAGATCTGCACAAAATCATTTTTGAAATGCCAAAGAGCGAAGTTGCGCGAGATAGCTAAACTGTTAAAGATATCAATTAGAAGGCAGTGAGTAGTGCATTTACTATTGTTATAGAAATTCGCTTCTCTAAGATACAGTTCGTATCACTGGATCGCGGATATTTTGGTCAAGAGAAATACACTTCAAAGTTCTTTTATTTACGATTCTATTCCATAACTGTAGGATCCTTGTGTTCCTTAAATGTAGGATTATTCACAATTTATTTTGGTCGTACTCTCAACTCAAACGATCTTGCCCGACTAACTCTCCCTTCCCCAAATATTCTACTTATGTGCATTTTTACAAGCATGTTACTATGCCCATGCGCAGTGTCTAGACTGGTTCACTATTACTGTAGCTTCCTCTGCAGATACCGATCCCATACCGAATTTTCAGATCGTATGGGATCTGATGCTAAGTCTGACCGGCGGCTTTCATACTCTTCTTTCATTATTCATTTTTCTCTTTATATCCGGTGCCACGGGTGTCAGGAGCTCCCGCAGCAACCTTCTAGCGCGACAAGAGCCTCGGCTCGGTGTGGAATTGCATAGCAACCGGGTGTCTGACCCATAGAAAGACAGAAGTTTTAAATAGTGCCTCGCCCTCGACAGGGAGGGCGATATCCCCCATATACGTATCTCCGCTGGAACTTGAGGTTTTCGTCGGGGCGTTAAGTGTACGTTCCCAAACTCCGTGTGCCATTGGGCACCGTGAAGTTAAGCCTTCACGGCAGGTATCCACATTAAGTACCTAGAACCATCTATACCCAAATTCATAGGTTTTTTAACTTAATCCCTCTGTCTGTTTTTCCCGTCAATCGTTTCTGCCTCGACCTGCAGCTGCATGACGCTCCTGCGAATGTACACTTGGTTTTTCCTTCCTTAGGGAATTTATTATTAGGGAAAATTACTTAGCTAAGATTAATTGGATTTGGGATTTTCGTAACACTGTTTTCCATAAACATTTACTTCTGTGAACGGTCTGTTCGTAGTGGTTGCCACGTTTGCTATATGGGAAAATTAAAATTTCTCGAATGTATTTCTGTACGCATCATCGAAAAGAATGGGAGTCATAGCAGTTGCAACACTCAGAAAGAAAGGCTGTAGTGGGCCCATAAATTATATATACTGTTGATCAATATCAAAATTGGAAATCGATCTTAACAAGTCTGTCTGCATGTCTGTCCGTTGATCTCTTCGTGTAACGGCTATTGTAAGCATTCGTTTTGGTTTTAAATATGAAGACATTAACAAGTCGTTCTCGTCGTCGGTCTGTTTTTCTCTTTTGTGTTTTGTTTATTGGAAATATTCTTTTGGCTGACAATATGTAGACATTGGCTTCAAATTCGCGTAAACGGAACTAACTGCCTTTGTATTTAGATGAAAGAAAATTTAGTATTTTACCTAAAAACTACAACGCAGATAAGAACGATAAGACTTCGCTCGAATAATCTGCGAATCGTTCTGTATCACGTAAATGTGGAAATGTTGTCCATGCCCATCCAATGTAATCGATCTTGATTGAAATATCTTGTCTTGTTTTCTTCAAGTAAAAGTATGCTGGATATAGAAGATTCGATCGAAAGCGTCTATAATTTTTTTTTTTAAATCAGTATATCACACGACCCATTGCATTGCAAGTACCGTTCGCAAATATTTAGTATAGTCGTCGACAAATTACGAACCTGAAGACTATTTTTTGCTATTGATTGAATGAAAGTTGCGTTGATTGATTTAAAAAAAATGTACGCCATCTCTGCCATATAATAACATAAATATGTTAAATTTTTTCGTCGTAAGCAACACGTACGTACATCGATATCATTACATTTTTTATTGGCTAATACAGGAAAAGTGAATTCATATCTATCGTGAGATATAGCACGTTTCTAATAAATGCTAATAATAGCGACGCGTCTTTTCATTTTATTTATTTATTTTTATTTTTATTTTTTTTTGTCTTCTTATCAGTCGAACAAGCGTCGAACGTACGAAAGGCTCTTGCAAATTGCACTAAAGGTAAGCAAAGAGTAAAAAGCACGTTCTGAAAATGTTTTCACTTTACGTTTTATATACGTACATATATATGTATATATATCTACATAAGTTAATGGAAATTTTACACCAACAAATATTAAACATTGCATAAGTATTTATATATGTATATATATATGTATCTATGTATATATATATGCGTACATATTATGTTTATAGAATATATCTATACAAAATATTATATATATATATATATATAAGCTTAGCTAGTTGCTTTGTAAGTAATGGTAAAGAAGTAGTGATGCATGAAGAAATAATGGGAAATAAAAGAGAAAGAGAAGAACTCGTATAAGACATAAGGCAAAAATCGCATTACAACCGCACCGCACCGTATGTATGCCCAGTAAGCCTTCATTTACGTTCAATGATCTTAGTGATGGAAATTTCATAAGGAAAAAAGGCTGTATTTTGAAAGCAAATTTTGCGCAGCGTTGCCTAAATCACTTTACACACAGCAACGTTGTTACAACTATTCGCCTATTTTTTTTTTTTTTTTTTTCGCTCTTATGCAATGCACTTAACATTAAGCTCACAATAATGTTATGACTATTAGACTATTAGATGGATAGGAAGTCGAAAATGTTTTAAAAGTATATCAAGAATTTTTTTGTGTAAAACTCTTTTATAATTTTCTTGTTTTTGTTTTCCTTCTTGTTTTTTTTTTTTTTTTTTTTTTTTTTTTATTGTCAAGTTAAACAAACCAAAGAGGACATCAACAGTTGGACGATGTACGGTGTATTGCATTAATAGTAATATAAGCTAACAAAGATACCAATAGGTCTTCTCCGTTAACGGTAACAAGTAAATGTAAATATATACTGAATGCAATTTTAACGCCTTCCAGTTTTATGTAAATAAAAAAGTGCGACCAGGAGAGAGTATCAAGTCCCTTATGAAGCATAATAAATGTACAGTGGCAATAAAGTAACAGATGAAATGCAACATGTTGTGATAAGAACGACAAACAAACAAAATGATAGGGAAAGAGAGGGTAAGAGATAGAGTGAAAGAGAAGGTAAGCAAATGTGGTAAGGCGATAAAGTGTATAAGGGTAATACGAGGGTTGCTCAATATGCATTTCGACTAACTGACATAAACAAATGTTTTGCGTTGGAAAAGTTTTTTTTTTTTTGGTTACTTTTCCAACCATTTCTTCTTTCTTTAAATTAAAAGACAATATGTGTATAACTTTTACGATAATAAGTCAGTTCTATGCAAAGTATAGACACTTGACCAAATAATCGCCTTCTTTTACTTCACTTTCCAATTGGATGGGCAATCAATTGAATCTCTTCAATGTCCAAAAACTTTGTTCTGCTAGCAACAATTCGTTTAAGAAGACATTCTAGATGTTTTCCTGATAAGATTTTTCGCAAATAATAGTTGAGAGATAAGCTAGAACCGAGTTTGATAAAAGCTTTCTTAATGCCCCTTATGCTGCATATATTAGTACGCATTCCTGCTCCTACTCTGCACGAAAAACTAAACGTCTGACTTACCTTGTCAGCTTGCTGGGACTTGCTTATATATGAAATTCGTAGAGCGATCTTAAATATTATTATTATTATTATTATTATTTTTTTTTTGACTTTTAAAAGAATTAAACGAAAGGACGTTAGATTATGCAATAATAGTAGGAGTAGAAAAGTTTTCTTAGCAGACAAGATACTATTGTAAATAGGCCCCTATTCGTGCAATGCGCTGACTGTCAAAAAGTGATGGTGGTAGATGGTGGCCTCAGCCTAGTAGATGCGGGCCCAGCCCCAGTCCACAATTGTTGTGCCTCTACTGCCACAGCTACGGCGAAAATTGACTTTGCCATATTTCAGATTTAAGCTTGCGAACACACACTTGGTGGTGGTCGCTATTCGTACCTACTCGGCTACTCATGCGAATATTTTTATAAGATTTAATTATTGAATTATTAGTGAATTATCACATACGGAGAAGGTTTATTAATTAAAATCTATCTGAAATTATTTAATAAAAATTACTAATGCGTGGAAACGGCGGAAAAGGAAAGTTCGCAAGGGCGTATGTTTGTTTACGCCCTATTACGAAAGCTTAAAAATCCTAAGCTTCGGAGTGCGAGTGACAAAGCTTGATAGCCCTTATTTCAATAGCCTTAACCTATATATTCGTTGACTTCAATGGACGACTTAATTAATTTATTATATTGCTTAGGCGTAACATCGGCAACACCCGAGTATAACATTGTGATTTCTATGGTTTTTCATTGATTCCGAGATATGGAGATTAAATTGTAACATGGAACATGAAATGAGTTAAGAAGTGTGATATGCATGGATCAAGTTTATGAAACGAAAGCAACAGGATACACAGACGTGCATATCGTTTAACAAGACTGGCGAATATATAGCGCTATTATCAAGCTAAGGCCTAATATGAATGTGAAGCTATTAATAGCAGTTTGCTTTCATGTGGCAAAGGAGTCGCATGGTAAATTTCCCCAAGTAAGTATGGTTGTTGAATTGATTCAACTTAATTATCGTGAAATCGACAAGTCGGAGACCATACTACGGAAACTGGTCTAAGCGAATCATGTATGTGGCATCTATGTGATGTAGGAAGCTTGAGATTCTCTCGACAACCGATCAGATCTACTACAGAGTTCGATGAGCAAATTAATATGAAACTTATTATCAAATAGTGCCCCTAAAAACGTCACTGTCTCTTCAGTTTATTTAATTCAATGAAGTATTCATTGTTTTTTATATTTATTTTGATTAAATGCTAGGATATTGATTGAACACCATCTAGCCATGTAATCATCATCTTTAAGACGGTAGACTTGTTAAACTTGTTGGTGTAAAAGCCAACAACGTTACATATCGCTTGTATTGTAAGTGGTTTCAAAAGCGCTACCACTTAAGCTCTCAAGTATTTTCTGTAATAACCAATTAACTGCAATCAACTTTTTTTAAGGATTGCTAATAATGGCAAGTGTTGTCGAGACGCAAAGCGTGTTTTCTGTGCTAAAGTCTTTTGGGAACAAATTCAATTTTTCCAATATTGGATTGAAATGTCACTTAAGACCAAAAACGAAAGAGTTCTTCAAACAATTCGGTATTTTAGATCTAAAACGTACCGACCGATTTTGAACAACAAATGCTATATGATCATGGATGGGAAAAATGATACGAAGTAAAGTACGGAAAAGCACTGTACATCTCTTATATTAGACGAGAAATTTTGATGCTCAAGCTCTTATCAAGCTTGTAAAAGATTCTGTGCTACAGGTAGTTTATCTGTGTATGTGTGTATGTGTGTATATATATATATATATATATTCTCCATCTAATACGAATGGATTATTGAGTGATATTAGGAATAAGAATATCTAAACTAGTACAGGAAAGAATGATTTAAGTAAACTTATCGATATATATGATATCGTGTTATCGACTGTCTAGCGATGATCATTAACTCGGAATTGACTTTATCTAAGATTTGCTTTCGAGTTGATTCGCGTCAAAAGGGGTTCATAATCATTGCACGAAAATGTGCTTCAGTTAATTATGCGATTGTAGCGATCAAATTTTCGATATAGTGGTAACACATTTTCCCTATTACAAGACATGCTTAGCGCTAACAGAATAAAAAAATATCGAAAAATTTTACGACAAAAATCGCATTCGTAATCATTACCATAGGATTGCTTGGTTAATACATATCGAGCAACCCTCGTGCAACATTTCTATCTCTTTAAAGCTTTAAAATACATTTTCGAAGTTTAGCTCAACAATCCTGCTCTGTAGCTGACTCTAACCGTTTATAGAGAAGAATGTTTTCACAGTTAATTTTGTTCTTTTTTTTTTTTTTTTTCTTCTTCTGTTTCCTTTTCTTATTTTTATATATATATAAATATATATATATATATATATGTATATATGTATAAAATAAGTCTGCAAAAAGTAACTTCAACAAAAATGAACGCGTCTTGGAATTTATTACGTGCAAATATAAATAGCAGCACGCAACGTGACATTACCATCCACCACCATCCCTAAAACATTCACACATGTATACTATGCAGCTAACAAATCTGATAACGTTTTACTGCTTTTTTCAGCAAAAAAAATAAAAATAAAAATAAAAAAAAAAAAAAAAAAAAAAAAAAGACCACAAGTACTATACTCGGTATAATGCTAACTGACAAAGTCTTGGGGAGAACCTTTTCTTTTCTTGTTTTTTTTTTTTTATTTTTTAGATATTTGTGCTGCTCTGTGTTTACATTTCGTATAAGTATTCAGAAAAGCACTCTATACTCTCAGAAGAGATTGGTATCATTTTATGACTTAAAGCTAAACAGCAGAACTATTGTAAATTCCTTCCATTTCTCTTTTCTTAACTTTTGCTCTAGACTAGATGGTCTGCCATCACGAATCTGTCAGAGTGTAACAACGAAATCGAGTGATAAATGTTGCTTGGCAAACACAACATTTTAAAGTAGTTTCTGTTGCTATTTATACGTTTTTTTTTTTTTTTTTTTTTTTTTCCTCACTTCCTTAACTATTCCACGTTGCAAACTATATAGTAATACTGGTGCACACTCTGCGTGTTGGTGTGCATTCAACAACTTACACTTTCGCAGGATATATAAATAAACAGATTTGTCAAGTCATTGTGTATTTACTTACAATCCAATATATATCCTATTATCTCCGTAGCAATATATATATATATATATATATATATATATACTAGGTGGCTTACTCGCATAATATCTGATATATAAATGTTCTTGTGTAAGTATCTATGGCCACGTAGCACGTTTTATAGAGATTGCTGTAATTTGCTCGCGTCGCTACTGAACTTGAAAGCAATAGTTATTGAATAAGTTCAAAAACGTGTTAAAAGATTGCAATCGTATTGAGGGGCTTAATTTAAATTGAAAAGTGTTTATTTAAAGTTAAGAGCATTACGAACTGATAAACATGCATAAGAATGTATGATGATATGAAGGGAAATCATTTTGTAAAGATTTCAAGAAAACGTAAAGAAAACAAAAAGCAAAAGAAAAAAATTATTGTAAAGCAAACGCTTGATAATTGCAAGAACTTCAACGGTACGAAGCCTATTGCATAAACAGGGCCCAACAAAAATTTAAATACACTTTTCCGCCAACTTTATGCAAACAAAATTCGATGATAATTTTTTTACGGAATTTCGTTGATTTACGAAACGAAACATAACTCTTAACCTTAGTACCTTAACTGTACAATATTTACACAACAATCACAAATATAGTATCGAAGATATCACATATATATCGGATATGTTAGATTCTTCTTCTTTACTTAGTTTATAAATTTGCTCGACTTAATATTCTCACAAATTCACTCTCAAAATTTTATGAATAATATCCGAGCTAGTTTTAGATGCAAGTCATCTCTTAAGTAATTTTCTTAAACTCAGTTTAAAAATATTCCTTACTTTGTTAGGACAATTGCCCATAGGACATGGACAAAGAAACGTATTCAATACATTCCGAGATATGTAAAAATGTTTTCAATGTCCGTTGGGCCTTTATCATGTTCCCCGTTAAAAGAACATCCATACATACGCATTATTAAAGTATCTTATATGCCTCCTCTCATTAGAGTCGAGATCAAGTACCTTGCAAGCTTTGCATGCCTTGCTAACGTTGATCCTGTTCATCTTGAAATCTTCGCTTTCCTTTCAATAGCCTTCTGACGTTCGTTGCGAAACTTACTTACACTTAGGGATATCTTGCAGGATATGTGAAATATTTACTCATTACTTACGATATTTTTTTTTTACCTTTTCATGTAAAGCTACAAATGCCCTCTAACCAAAAACTTATTGCTTTCTGTTTTCGAAATTTTGCATATAGACAACGTGGACATATGTTTGTTTGTCTGGTATAAATTTCCGTTGCTCATAGGTATATCAAAGTATAAAAAGATGGAGAGACGCTTGGGATTGTTGTAAAGAATCTATTTTCGGTCGCCAAAAACTATTTAGTGAAACTATTCCTTAATTTGATGATGATTTATTATATATGTAAGCAGATGTCAAATTTTATCCTATATCTCTTTCCCATTGTGGGAAATTGAGCTGGAATTGCTTGCTGAGTAATTTTCAATTGTATCGAAAAATCGTTTTAAGTTCTCACTGGACTTTTGTCTATTTGAACTTTAAATTACTTTGTGCAACATCTTTCGCAAAAGTGTAGAAAGTCCATTGTCCTCGAGACTGAAAATGTTTTGCACAAAATCTTATAAAGGACTTTCCAAGTGCTCCACGTCCAAGCCAACTTAATCATTCGCGTAACTTCAGCTGGATTTTTTTTTTTTTTTCATTTTAATTCAGTTAAAAATTGAAAAAACAAAGTGTCATAAAAGACATTCATTTGTTTACACTTTTATATACACTCAGCGATAGCTAATAAATAACCGAAATCTATATCGTACAAGCATCAATATTCAAGTTACCTATGCCCGAAATTGCGGAAAAGTTGAACACGTTATAAACGTGTAATGAATCAATCAAATGCAGTGGAAAAAATTTATTAATACTGATGCGTATGTAATTTTTGCTCAGACTGCAAGAGCGGGGTTATTACTAAAGCAAACCATTCTGATTCGGTATGCGATCGCCGTTTATTAATCGGTCTGTATTAAAACTTTTTCTTTCAGAGGAATGCACACAAAATTTATCTCCATTTATATATGTATACATATATATTTTATATATAATATCGTTTATATAAATAAATGTTTTTTAATTTGATTTTAAAATTATTTTGTTTTTAGGCTTTACTTACGAAGCAGTCAAACAAAATTTTATATTAATCGAGCATGGTTGCATGCAATTTTCTCTTTTCAAAATGCCAACACACACAATTATCAATAATGTTAAATGAATGCATCAACTTCAATAAGCAAAGACTAGAGTTACATGCACCTACAATTAGCTGCAATTAATTTAATTAAATAGTCTATGTTGTGCGGTGATGGCCTTATCCCAGATATAAATTATTTATAATGAAATTTTCAATTTGAAAATTATATTGCCTATCTTAAGTCATTCCTTTTAATTGTATTTTTATTGCCTACTTCTTAGCACATATTACACAGCATCCTTAATAATATAGGAATAAGGCTTTCAAATATGAACATTTTTATTATATTTGAAAATTGATCATAGGCAAGCTTTGCTCATTTTAAAACCAAGAGCCAATTTATGTTCGACAATATCCAGTAAAAGCGTTCGCCATCCATTATCTGTACTGTAATAATAGCAGTGAGTTTACAGTTATCGATAAACTATATAATTTTTCTAACTATCGAACTGTGAAAAATCTTTCGATCGTAAAGCTGATGTCGAGCAATATATACAAATTACGATCGTGTCAACTCGATGTGGATAGATATCAAACGATTCCCGCTCTTATTATATATATTAAATTTAAATTTACAAAATTATCACTGACCGCTTAGATATTAAGAAAATTATCTACAAAGAGTTAACAACGATATGTAACATTAATTCACTTTGAATCAATTTCAATTTTATTCATTAGCTTCTTTTTAAGGAGATGCGTCATTTTTTTAAATAATTTAGCTCAAAAAAAAAAAAAAAAAATTTAAGTGCCAATAAATCTCTCACGGCATGATTATGAACAATAGTATACTCTTATAGATGCTATAACTATATAGTACTGTATAGGAACAAAGCATAGATGCAGGCGTACTTATCAATTGTAAAAAGTGCTTGCAATCGCCTTAAACCCCCCTCGGGCTAACAATCATTTTAATACTGAGTCGCAACGAGTTTTCACAACTTTACCGAATTAACAAGAAATAGCCTCGATGATGATAGATGTTTATGTTCAGGCACGATTAAGTTCATCGTCCGTTCTGATTTAGCGAAACGAATTGTCTTATATAGATATCGCAATTTTCGCGTGCGGATAAGCTTATGAAGGAAGACTACGTTTTTAATGTTAAGTTACGTTGAAAGGTCAAAATAGAAAATTTTACACGAAAATTGAGATATTTTATCATAGTTCCGTTTATTTTATACATATATGGCGCACTTGGTAACAATCCATTGCTGGAAACACAATTAAGATTTCCATTCCTTTTTTTTTTGTTTTTTTTTTCTTATTCGAGCAACCACCCAAGGGATGTATCATATTCGCGTAACACGATGAGGATTAGACAGAGATGAGGTAAGAGCTGTGACCCAAGTAACCTCTAACGCACTGAATTTTGAGCATGCGGGCACTGACTTGCTAATCGCTAATCTGCTGCTCATGTAGTTTAGATATCAAGTATAACTTTTTAATTATTGATCGAAATATATTAACAGAAATATATTATTATACGTGGGACGCTGTTTATATTTCTAATTTAATAATAATTGCAAATCAACAAGTCGCCATTAATAATTGCTTTATCTACGACCTAAACACCCTTTCATTCATTCGAAGCATTTGTAATAGCATTTTTTGCTATTCAACTTGAGCCACATCTAGAACACGATTTTTGAACGCATCAACGGTTTCTGCTGTCGATGAAAATCGCTGTCCACGAATGATAAGAAAAAGTCTACCGACCAACTAATTCTAATCTTCGAGCGTTTAAACAGTTAGTTGGTAGAAGAGATGTGTAAAAGCTTGCATTGTCGTAATGAAGACCGATCCGACGGCGTTTATTTCTTTTCCTTACTTTATCAAAGATTTCCGGTAAACAAATGATGGCTGTACCGCTCAGAATTGATTGTTCTATGTTCGTTTAAAGTCACTGTTGCTGACTTCCATACGCATAGATTTCAATTTTTGACTATTGTTGGTTGGTTGGTTCGTTACAAAATCCTGAATTCTGCTTACAGAATATATGTTGTATTAAACTTTTAAATAAGTTCCGATGAAATTGACAATAATTTAAGATTTAATGAATTTTTTTTTTTTGTTTTTTTTTTTTTTTTTGTTTGATACAACGGTAATCTGCGAAAAGTTATACGTTAACCGTATCTCAATATACAATAGAAGTACATGTGCGCAAGTACAATAAACATCTTCGCCTATGTTTTTTTTAGTTTTCACATCTGTGTATAACGGTTATTTTCATTTAAAACATTTTAAGTGAAAAATTAACTTAAACCTTTTATAGGTATTCAGGCTTTAGATTCATTTAATCAACGTCATCATCGTACTTATTTGCATAAGCTCTTGTCATGGATATTCATTTTATAGATGTACATACATACACACATACACACACACACATATATATATATATATATATATACTTGCATTTATTTATAGCTGTGATCTTTGTTTTTGTTTTTGTTGCTGCTGCGCGTATATTACAACAATTTTATATGCATGTAGACTGCTTTACTAAATCAACTTGTACAATAGCAGGCAAGCAAGCAAGCAAGCAGAACATTGTGCGAAAAAGTATGATGAGAGTAAAACTATTAAAAGCATTAAAGTATTTGATTAAAACTGAATGATGTGTGTGTGTGTGTGAGAAGGAGATAGAGAAAGAGATAGAGAATATATAAAAGCAACAACAAATAACAACAAAAATAGCATACATCATACAGCAAACGTAACTTTGTTGAATGAATTCTCTCTATGTGAGTGGGTGGCATGCAACAAATGTTACAACTGAGGCGAAACACAGGCACGACTCGACTATTCGCATATGAATAATATAAAGGGAGTATGAGTCTGACAGACATTTAGATAGACAGACAGATATGTGAACGTTGAATTTTATTTTTACTCAAATAAAAATTAATGAAATATATAAACGATATTAAAAGCTCTTCAATGTGTTATTCATGTGCTTGAGTGCGCTTATGCCTTTTATAAGCATGCGTAGATACAGGTTGGTTTTTGTAATGTGCAAAAAAAACAAAAAAATAAAAAAAAAAAAAAGAACGCAATGCAAACAAACACATGTACGCATCTCAGAATATGTTTTCAGCACATTTTAGTTTAATTAACTTTAATATAATTTTAAGTGGTCTACAACAAAAGGTAAATTTTAACAAATTGTTCGGTTGAAAAAATGTTCCAAAAAAAAAAAAAAAAACGAGAAAAAATGTATAAGTAAAACGATAAATGCTTTGCACTTAAATTGAAATTTAAAAACCTGTGTAAGATAATATGAAAACTTTTTTCTTTTTTTTTATATTTATAGTGCAACAACAATAACAAAAATTTAACGTTGTTTAAAAAATATACATATCATATCACTGTTACTATAGATACGCACGTACTAATACACACGAACATATATATATACATATATAATAATAGACCGTTAAGAAAGTATCGAGCCTATCAATATTCCTATTTCTAATTTTACGCTTTGCGGCTTTTCATGGCTCATCTTGGATAAGCAATTAACTGAGTGCAATTTGCAAAAGACTGAGGTCCTGACCCTGCAAGATGTGACGAAGAAATTTTTTTGCTTTGTTTCTAAAAATCCTGTTCGAAGGACGTTGACGGATCACGATGCTTTTGCTGCCCGAGTAATGTTCCTTAGCATGTTTGTACGCTAACGCATCTTATTGCGGGATTTTCTGCACTTTTTCGACTTAATCCTCAACCCCATTTTTTTACCTCTTTTAAATTCGTTATATTTAATTAAGCAGCAAGTGGTCCGATCGCAGAATTATATTTCGGATACAGATAAAGATTCGCTAAAAACGAGTTTTTAATGCCAGGCTTTCTTTAGATGTGTTGCAGTGATAAGGCATTTAAAGTTTGGATTCTTAGTTTAATATCACGGCTACTTATGGTAAATTGTTTTATTAGACTTTCGCTGTAATTCGTCGTTCATTGTGAACAAACCAAACAGGCGTAGTTGTTAACCATTCTTACTTTGTCTGTATAAGTCGTTGCAGAAACTTTATTCTCAATCCCCTGCGCATCAACTTTTACACGTATGTCAATTATCGAAAAAGTTTCGACCCCAACCCTCAACGAAGCGTATAACATTTAACATTTTGGGTGTATTAACAGGGTATGGTAAGCAAAGCGCTTAATACTTTTTAGACTACTTAATAATATCTATACATATATATATATATATATATATATTTTATCTTATTTTACCTCGACAAGCAAGCTTTTATTTTGTTTTGATTTTTTTCATTTTTTTTTTTCATTTATATTCATTTATTATACACATTTTTTCCGCTGTTGTTGTTGTTGTTGTTGTAAGTGTTATTATTACCACGAGGGCGACTGTAAGGGCTGCTGATTCTATCAGAAAGTTTCTGTGGCCGTGTTTTGCGCTGTAAATGCAGCTTAAGCTTAATTTGACCACATTTAAACATAACCATGACATTAAGGGTCATGCTGGCTGGTGTAATACCAAAGTATTGTGTTTCATTACTTTACACTAATAAACACTCACATTCATATATAGAATGCATGCACACACATACACACATACACACATACACATACAGAGACACAGACACATATACATGCATATGCAAACATTTCTATACACACTTCTGTACAGATTACTCATTTGCTTTCAATTCTCTTGTGCTTAAAGAACAGTACTAGTTATGCATTTGTTTCTATGCTACACGTTAGTAATTATGTTGTACTTTTTTTTTTTTTGTGTACATACTCATCGTGCAGTTGTGAATGCATTATGTTAGGTATGCATTATATATATGCCTCTGTCCATTACTATTTGCGTATTTCGATTCTGTTTGCTTAGACAAAGTTTCATTTTGATAAACGTTACCTACCTGGCTTTGGTCAGAAAATAAGAGAAACGTATTGATATTAAATGTTACAGGTTTTTAAAACTCTTTCCAGTTTAAATGACCAATTCGATAGAATTTTCTATTATTTCTCTCAGTATACTCGTTACGCTTAACGTAAAAAGCCAAAAAAAAAAAAAAAAAAAAAAAAAAAAAAAAAAAAAAAAAAAAAAAATTGGCAAGGATGCAAGAAAATATTATCCCTTAGCCAGAATTTTCCCCTTGAAAATCATTAAATCATTAAATGCATAAATTTCTGTTTTCAATAAATAAAATTTGAAATCAACGGGGAAATGCGTGTAGTTAACGGGAAAAATACAAAAAGAAGAAACCCTATTAGGAGTTTTTTTTTTTATTTTCAAAAAAAAAAAAAAATATATATATTGTTGTGCTTTTACATCGTCATGAATTTTTTTCCCTCCTTGAGTTCTACAAATCAATTGCACAATACTACAATAGTGAAACACTTGAAACATAAATAATATCACTCGTTACGTTATAAAATATTTGAAAATCAATAAAACAATTATTTTTAGCTTTTAAACGTAGACGAACATCGCATTTGCTATATTAGCGCTTTAGATAGATAGCATAGTATACTTCAATCTCTTGATTCAAAATATATGAGAGTTGCCCAGTTGCCAGGCATGGGCGGCAAAGTGTGACATGCCTGTCTAGGTTTTTTTACGCCTGTAAACTTTGGCTTAATGAGCCATTGCTTAGTCGCCCGATTATATCAGATTTCAGATTGGAAAGAGGACCAATCAAATTATTGCCGAACTGATCAAGATCTGACAGTTGCTTGGAATGCCTTCGGCAATGGAGTTCGTTTTCATCAAGTATCCAGAATGTTTTATTACGGCGAGGTCCAATCTATGATAGAATAGACATTCGTATCATTTACGGCTTTTGACTCTTATACGACAATAGCCACATAAGTAGCTATCCATCAAGTCCACTTCTTCCCTGTGAGTATTACGCTCTTTAGTTGCTTATCATTTCGATAGACAACTGGACACTGGAACAACGTTGTTACCTTTCCACGTCATCGTTGAAAAGTCAACACAATCATGGAGAGATATTCTTTACTCATAAATTCACTTACGTATTGTCGTCTCATAGCCAGACCCAGTTGGCTTATAGCCAGACCCACTTGTGGCTCTTTTTTGGCAAATATTATTTCAGAAAATGATCTATTTTTGTGGAACACATTTATTTGTCTATCGAGAGGTGTTGACTTATGGGAATAGATGCAAATGCCTCATTTAGGACACACACATTTAGACCATACACATATATTTAAATGTAATTTGGATCATCTCTCGGAAGATGTTTTACATAATGTATATGAAAACATCAACTCGTGAGAAATGAGTATGAAAATTATTTAGCCATAATGTAATTATATAATTAATAAGCGCAACGGAATTACTGAAAAAAGAGACATCCGTCTAAAGGGCCAAGTAGGTAAACACTCGCAACTAACAACTCAATGGAACGACATGCGGTACAGTTTTCATATCGATAGCCTTAGTAGATGCTAGTGCTTTAAGACTTTAATTTTAGAATTCATGCCTTGATTCCTAATAATAATAATTAATACTTAAAAAAG
>NW_023998414.1:794814-824829 GCF_014805625.2 Glossina fuscipes
TCTCTCTCTCACTCTCTCTCTATTCAAGACTGAGCTACCTATTGGCATAAGTAATATATTGTGGCATGTTGTACACCTAGCTCTTCGTTTTTAACGTCTACACTTGCTTATGTGACTTAACGAGACGTGACTCGATCGCTTTGCGAGCAAATTTCAACAATATCCGAGTAATTTGGGTCCTACTATTCTATGGCATGCAGGGTGTGAAAGAATAGATATGAGCCAAAATCTCCCCACTGGACGAGGCGAAGCTTGTCCAACACCTCCCTATTTAATGGTCCCTCGCGATGCGACCATTTGCCAGATGTGAAAACTCTGTCGTTCCCACACATGTTATTTTGCAAAATAGTGCAACTTTCCGATAGTTTCTCTATGGAGACTTCCCATTCCGAGAAAGGACATGCTGCCAAGTTATCTTTCCATGTTTATAGCAACGTATTTTCAACAGAGGATAACCTTTTTGAAAAAAACACGCAACAAAGCAAATGTTTCACGCACTGTGGGATTTGTGGTGCTGGGCTGTTGAAAATATATGTCATCCACGTCTCTAGCATATATTTCAAGAGTCGAATTAGCAGAATTTTTGAAGCACTACGACCGCCAACTCAAAAAACCAAACTATAATTATCCCGGCGGCAGAGGTTGCTTCGCTACTCTCCTTAGGTTTTCGCAGTCACAGAAGAGATCAATTTTGTTGTATATGTATTTAAACAGATAAAAACAAAAAAAAAAAAAAAAACGCTGTAGTGGGATACGGCCCTCCATTGAATACCCTACACCATTTCGCTTAAAGCAATTATTTTTTAAATACGCGTTTTATGGGAAGTGGTCTAAAAAGCGATCCGAAAAAGTCGTCCGAAAAAATGGTTCACCCGAATAGCGTTCGTTCTTGGGCCGAAACATGTAGGTATAGCAAATTTCATCAAAACTACAATTACAACGATACTAGATGGACAGACGGACAGACCGTCGGTATCTGCCAACATTATAAACGGCGGATCTATCTCAAGTCCGGACGAGTTTAATATACTGTTGTATCACAAATGTGGCATAGTGTAAAATGATAGTTTTTTAAAACCGTCATCGTATCGATGCACTTTCAGTATCCAATCAATGAATGTGCAGCGAATGGATCTGCAAATCTCTTAATATATATTTGTTCGCATCAAATGTCATCACAACGATAGTTGTATATTAAGATTTCAAAATGACACCTCCCTTCTATTGCGAAACCCTATGTATATATAGTAAACAGCAAAACTTTGAAAACATACGCTTAAGTCACTTTCAAAATATACGCCTTATGTATGTCGCGAATCGTTTTTCGTTCACTTTCCACTGCAACGTCCAAAAACTTTGAAAAGAAATATAAGCCAAAAATAGTTATTTTTGGTAACTTTAACGTTTTTCTTGCAAACTTTCCGGATACCATAGCGTAGTGATTTCCGTCAAAAATCAGTGAAAATGATACCAACAGAAGCATATGAAACGCTGTGGAGAGAATACTTGATATATATATATATATATATTTTTTTTTTTTTTTGTTTTCTTTAGATAGCTAAGGCGTATTCGTCACTAATAACTCCAACAAATCAGGTCGCTTTTGTCTTACTTAAGTGTTTAACAGGAAGCAAACGTAAATCACTTTGTTTGTTAAAAATATGAAAAGATTTTAGAGGCATAGGAGATGGTATGTTTTTATTGCTAGCAAAGCTTGCATATGATCTGATGACAGCAGCGATAAACCTTACAAATCAATTTTGTTAGTTTTTTGCAGCATCTGTACCTGTCTCCGCAAATATCAATTTGTTTTTCCATTTTCTTATGTAATATGAGAGAATGTTCCCTGTACTCCGAACACAGAGATGGTTAGAAATATGGACCGAAAGGGAAACGAATAGTACGGAATGACGGCCGTAGACTAGTGGGTATGCATCCAATCGAAAAATGTTACACCTTTACCGAGTAAGCACTCGGTATAGGTTTGACCAAGTATGGGTAGAATCGCGCTGGAATTGAAACCTCGTTGGCACCGACTCGACTATGCGGCCTATGCGTCTACGAAAATGTAAGAATATTTCGGTGTTTGGCTACTACGTAATGATCATCGGCTAGTGTATGCTACACTATATGATCGATTTTCCACAAACAGTTTTATATCAAGAATAGATTTAACGATTGACAGACTTTATGGTAGACCTTTCTCGATGTTCTTGCCATTGCTCGCCTTTCCACACCCGTTTACATAGCTTCAGTTTCATAGTAGTAATTCGCACATCTGGCCACCTCCGTAACTACATTTTGCTTGTTTCATAAAGCCTTTGTCTGCATTACATGATTATAAACATTTAAAAAACTATAGACACAGTAAAGTTTACATTCCTCTATAGTCATACATGTAATATATATATATATATATATATGCATATGCATATACATTTATTTGTCTACATGAATTATAATAGTAAACACCTGCCTGCACACTGTTCTACAAGTTTTTAAGTTAGATTTCAAACTTTGTCTTGTGAAATGTGAACGGTATTCTTGTACATGTCTGTATTTATTGTTATTTTAACAACAGTTTTGTGGTAACAACAATAAATACAATTAAAAGTTCTCCTGTTTTTTTTTTTTTTTTTTTTTTTTTTGACTAAATACTCTCTAGGGAAGGTTATATTAACTGGATTAGAGGATGGGTAACAGTCAACTGCATCCGTGGGAAACGCTCATTTATTTAAGCTCAGAACGGAGGCATTAATAAGCTTGAGCAATACCTAAAATACCTAGTCACCTAAAAAAGAAAACACAGTTCCCGTAATAAGTTCTGAAGTGAAGTCATCAAAAGCTGTAAAGGCCATGAAGAAAAAAAAAAAAAAAACACGGAATTCGGCGACTATGAGGACGAAAATGGTAAAATATTATTAACGCGTCAGACTTCAAGGCTATGCCACTAAGAGATTGAGTTCATTCAACGAACCTATTGCTAACCTAATGCTAACCGTACGCTGACACGAGCCTGGTAAAATAATGTCATTTAGACATGGGTTCAATTCCTGTAGCTCTGCTTAAAAGAGATTGAAGTGTAATTAACATAACTATATATAAAAATCAGGGTAAATGATTAACTTCAGACTTTCAATTGATGTTTCAATTGATGCCAAAGGTTATCACAATCTAGCTTTCATCGAATTGAATAAGTCGCACTATTTCAGAAAGCGGAGAGATTGAAGTTTCAACAAGAAAATGTCTATCATTTCTCTCCTAATAGTGGGCATTAAAACATTATTATCGCTAGCCTGATCGTCTCAATCTTATCATATTAAAGAATTTAAGAATAAAAAGAATTTTTTTTTTTTTTTTTCAAATTGAAACTAGGATCTAAAAGATTCGACCAAAGTCTAACAGACAAATAATTGTTTCGTACATTTCGTTTAACCTGCTGTTAAATCGGATATCGTATAATGGGAAATGAAATGCATTTGGGAAATTTTCCCAAATAACAATTAAAGCTAAATGGTTATAAAAAAGAAAATGTCATAAAATTTAATATGTTTTTCTTTATACTCTTTACATATATCATTTATAGGTTTTCTGATCGAGTCTTGTGTTGAAATAATCTGCTTACAACTGTTACAACTTGTCAAAATTAAGAAATGCTCTTGAATTGGTTAACAAGATGATAAATCGAAGTTATTGCCCCTGTTGTCTACAATATATGATAAAATTGTGTTTGCATTTAAAGAGCCAGCAATACAACATTATACGATGGCATCTGTTTGTAATATTTTTATTATGCAATTGTATAGGTAAGTATTTCACGTACTATCTTTGTATATAACTTTGTATATATATATAGTATAATATATAACTTTGTATGGATGCGTTTATGACTGGGCGTGTTTACCTATGTTTGTAGGCATATGTATATGAATATGTATATATATATATATATATATATATATATATGTATACCTATATTTATGCGCGAATGTGTGTATGTGTGAATGCAAATATATATGTATATATATATATATGTATAGATATATATATATATATATATATATATATATATGTATAGATATATATATATGTATATATATATATATGTATATATATAATTATCAATTTCGATTTATGTTGCTCGATTTTGGTTTTATGCAACTACCACAATAATAACAACCACAACAGCCAGTCAACATTATACAAAACAATAATTTAGAACAAAAAAAAAAAAAAAACAAAAAAAAAACAAGAAAAAAAAGAAAATATTTAAGTTTTACTTGTGCTTCATCAGTTTAATGATTTTTGTTTTTGTGTTTTATAAAACCTTTCTCTATTTAAACTACATCATCAATTGAATTGAATTGAATGTATGAAGATTTTTGCATTTCCAACAAACTCTACTCCTCCTCCACTTACTACGCATCTGCTGCTGCTGCTGCTGCTGCTGCCGCTACCGGTCTTGCATCGTCTTCTACTATATCGGTCACCGCAGTCAGTGCATTCGAACCGGATTTTGTTATACCATTGGAAAATGTAACTGTGGCACAAGGGCGTGATGCCACTTTTACATGTGTCGTTAATAATTTGGGTGGTCATAGGGTGAGTGGCGATTCGACACCAGCTCGGGTATGTATCGGTTTTAAAATGCGTTCAGATTTTTCCCTTCTAATCAATATATTTTTCCCTCTTATTTTTTTTTTGTTTTTAATTTTATTTTTCCTTTTTTTTTTCTAATTAATTTTGAATATAACTAAAAGAAAGTTTCTAAGTTTTCTCTAAAGCACCTCTTTGCACCAAAAACAAAATAAAAATAAAAAATAAAAATGAAAAAAAAAAACCTATACAACATATTTCAGTATATAAATTAGAAAATCTCTACTTCTATTACAAAAAAAAAAAAAAAAAAAAAATCTTGCACCAAAATGCATCAAAATTGCACTAGTTTTGCATTGTGGAAGAAATGATAATTAAAAGATTTAAAGTAAATAACAAATTTATAAAAAGAATTTTTTTTTTCCTACAAAAACACGTCGGGCGGTGTACATCTACGGCGATAAAAATGATTAATGAGATAAAAAACAAAAAAATTATGTCCGTCCGGCAGGCGAATTATGAATGAAATCTTCGGAGTAGTGCATTTTTGGAATAGTGCCTTCCTTAATGGACATCTCATTATAGCGCCCTAACAGTCAGAACAAATAAACGCTAATCATAGCGTTAGGCTCAATACTTTTTAGTATTGAGCCTTTCATATTTAAAAAGTTTACATTTATGCTAGGCGCGTAACTTGAAACTGATAGACAACATTCAAACATAGCAGTTGCTTTAACAATTTCCCGAGATCGTCTATCCTGGGCGTTAAATTATGGATTTTAATAAGGAATGTTTGAAAAACTCTTACTGTCTCTCACTGTATTCTAGGATGCGGTGAGCATTGAGTAATTGCCACAACCAAAACATGTTATACATGCATACCTCTATGCCAAGGTGGGAGACTGAGCCTATTTCGCAACTCTTAATGTGTTTAAGTCAAACATTCGATTGCTCCTACGTGTTCTTTCACGAATATCTAAACGATTTGCACTTTCCATGATTTCGATAAAAAACCGAAATCATCGCAAAATTCAAGAAAGTCTTTTCCCAATTCGGATGCGTAACCGAGTAGGCAAGAATCGCGACTAGCAGGTCAGTCTTCGCGGATAGAGTGCATTTGGTTGTAACTACGCTGCGAACGCTATTAACCGCTGCGACCACTACTCGCTAACTCTATATCTTTCCGAACTTATTTCTGGCCATCACTGCTACGCTCGTAATCACCGTTGGATTTGCTTCAGGGGCCTCAGATAAATGAAAAAACTAGCATGGCTTTTACAATTTAAGATGTCATGGTTGGTGAGGTCGGACCTATGTAAATCGATTTATTTATAATCTCATCTAAATGAAGAATATATTTACAGAGAAGGATATCCTATACACTTCCACCTTACGGCATTGAGTATAAAAACTATTCATACCTTTTAATGTTTGTTCTCTCCTCTATTATTAGCAGATCGTTGCTTATATAGTAATGAGAAAAAAAAAAACAGAAAAAACACAAATGAAATTCTTTTAAATTAATTAAAGTATTTTTAATCGATCCACAAATAATTACAAAAGCGTGTAAATATTGAACAGCCAATAAATTCCCTTTATCAACAAATTATTATTAACTTTTGTTCGTTCATGTGTGTGCCCGTGCGCCCATGTGCGAGAGATGGCCGTATGTGTGTTTATTCCTTTTTTGTTTATTATTTAATTAAACAAAATTTTACAAAATTGTTCATTTAGTTGTGGGCTATTCATTTATATACATATTTAATAAATAAAAAAAAAAAAAAAAAAAAAAACAAAATTAAAAAAAAAAAAAAATGTTTACTTTTATAATAATTATTAATTATGCCGTATTTGTTTTGCTTCAGTTTTTCCCTATTGTGTTTCAATATGAAACGTGTTATTGTGTTTGGTTTACAGGATATTTATGGGCTTCAAATGCAAACAATTTTCATATATTTAATAATCATAATAAAATGTCAATAAAATATTGAACATTAATTTTAAAAGAAACAAAACAATAAATTATTAATTCGCGTTATTATTATTATTATTATTATTATAATTATTTTTATTATTAATATTAATAACAACTTATATATGCACTTATTTAACATTTCAATTGTCTGCAATTCATGGATGTACTTATTTATATAAAAAAAAAAAATAAAAAAAAGTAAAACGTTAAACTTTCTTCTTTGCTCTAATCCATCGCTTACCTAAATCGAAAGCGAACTTCCATTCGACTATGTTAAAAACAAATTTCGATTTCTTTATATTTTCGTTTGAAAAAGAATTTGTTTACTTTAGTACGAATTTTACTTGAAATGTAGTAAGTAAAATAATTTTTATAATTTTAGAGCTATAAATAAGTAATATGTAGGTCAATATAGATCAATCTTCGTATGAGTAGCCGGACAGAGAAGGATCGCGACAACCAAGTCAGTGTTCACCTGTACAAATCTCCTATCAATCGGTTTCCCTTCCCTCACTCCTCACTATTATCGACTAAGCGATCTAAAAATCTAAAATCTTCATACCCATCGCAGAAAGCGGAGATAACCACTTGGCAGCAGCTAGAAGGAAGCTTCAAAGGCTCCATGAAATATATTTTCTTTTGTTCAATATCAAATTCTCCAACGATTGAAGCATGTCAGTTCCATTCGTCTGTCTGCCTGTCTGTCTGTCTGTCTGTCTGTCTATCTGTGTTAAACTAGATCCTATCGGCTCTAAATTTGGCAAAAATATTGAAAGTTCCTACTGTCGGCATTGAAAATGGGCCAAATTCGTCGGAGGACATGCCCGCTCTTTGCATTTCTTGCTCATAACTCATATTATGCAAATACACAAAGTTTTCATATACATACGCCCAACTCCTTTTTTATATACGGGTGTCTTTAATCCGATTTTGGTGAGCTGTTTTACAAAAATAACAACAAATATACCTTTTGACACGAATATCTTGCTCTGGCATGAATCAAAATTTTGACAATGTCTTCGGGAAGCATCAAAATGCAATATAAGGGGGAAATACCGTGATCACCGGTTTACGTTCACACATGTGTTATTGAGTTGGTCTACAATTGGGAAATGCCCGAACTTATGATCAATTTTTCTTTTATCCCATTTTAAATCGAGTTGAGGACCGAATTTACTTGTGTTCGCAGGATATTATAATTTATTTAGACCAAAGAAATAAATTCTAGGATTACAAATAGGATTATCATTAGCAACTAAGACTATCGGCTATGGGTTTTAATTAAAAAATCAAAAAAAAAAAAAAAAACTAACATAGGCCGTTAATAACGTCCGACAGTCAGATATATTTACTGATAATAGCATTTTTGGCCCATTCCGCAATAAACGTACACGCTTGATATCAAATAGTGATGAGTGCGATATTGATGTTTTTTTGTATATGTTGTACTTTTGGACTGAATTTTCATTGTGCACTAATATTAATTTTTTTTTTTTTTTTTTTTTTTAATAATGAATTGTTTTGCTTTATACATACGTAAATACGTGCTATATAAATACGTAAAATATGGATTTTATTATAGCTTTTTTTGCACGCTTATTTTTCGAAAATATGTAGAGATTTTTTTATCTTCCACGGTCTTTTATAGTTGTGGAACATAACTCCAAATTTACTAAATGCCGCATGCATTTTTTTGCACTATTTGTTTTGGACGGTTGCTTAAGAAACTCGTCTACCGTGTAAAAAAAAAAACAGTTAGATATGTTCTGCAAAAATGAATATAATCAAGCTAACCATGTATAGAAGTTTTGTTTTTTTTTTTACGCTTTTTAGAAATGAGTCGGATGGGAATATAGCATCCGGCAAAGCTGAATATAAGTAAAAAATTATTTGGTTTTTATTTTTATTTTGTTTATATATATTTGTATTTTCTGCACAACTAATCGTGTAGAAAACAACATTAAAACAGTCTCCTAAATGTAGGCAATATGAAATTTTCATAGAAAGTTTTAGCAAATCTCAAGCACTTTCTTGATTTTAGTGTAAGGCATTAGCATATTAAATTAAACTTATCAACAGATAGCAATAAATTAACAAAAATAAATATTGCAAAAAATAAATAAATATATATATATATATATATATATATAGTTTATAATAATGTGGTATAAAGTTTAATTATTGCAAAGTAGAATATTTCGAACATTCAGCATAATTAAATAAATAGAAAGAAAATCTCATACTCATATTGTATAACGACGACTAAAACAATCTTGTTAAGATAAACACATACTTACTTTTATGCGTCGGTGCAACCGGATGTGGGAATATTATGTATATACATATATGTGCACAATTCATTCACATTCAGCACACATATATATATATATATATATATATATATATATATATATCTATGTAACCATATGTACAACACAACAACCTATACCCAGTATTCGTATGCATATATGATGATAATAAAGAAAACATTTATTTTCTATTCAAAGATCATTAGAAAATTGTGGAGCAACAGAAAGTGTGCATATGCCGTATAGCATTAAAGGTTGAGGAACTTAAAATCATGTTTATTTTTGCGTACATTTAGGTCATTCATTGTATTTGATGTAGATGGGTATACACAGTCATACACATGCACAGTAAAACTCAGATAAGAGCGAGGAGTATTCATTCTATCCAGTAAAGAAGAGCGAAATATGTAAAATAATAATAATAATAATAATAATAATAGGAATATACTTATATGACATCGAAGTTTATATACTGAACACTTGCGACGAATAATGGAAAGTTGATTAAATTTTAGGTACTAGGAGCGCCCATAAGTCTTTTAATGAACCCGAATGATCGAGATCGCTTTAACACTTACTTAATTCGATATATATTTGTGACCAATGTGAAATTTCGGTATGGTGGTAATATTATTAACCCTACCCTACAATACGAGACAATATAGTTTTTAACTGCAAAAATTTCGATATTCGATTTATTCTTATACCCGCCCTTATCTATTCATTCTATTTATTGATATATATATTGATATATGTATTGTGTCTTATCGTTGGTAAAGCTATTTCTAGTATTACAATTTTCATATTGCCATAGGCTTTTTATTATGTCTTGTAGAAAGCATCCCTTCATAATTATCGAGTATGCATTTATCACCTATTGCTAAGCATTATGCAAGCGGATACAGGTCCCTTTTTAACGCATGCCTATCGCCCAAATTTTTATACCTTTGCAAACGTCTACACCAGATGGACGGATATAATACACATATATAAATTTATAAACTACTTGACATTTGTATCCATCCAACTCTTAAAAACGATTTTAGTTTACTTAAGTCTGAATATGAAAGGAGTTAAACAATTCGATATCTGGACGATGATAGTGACAGTGCTATTGATGAAATCAAGCAACCAACCAACCAACCGACCAGCGAACAAACCAACCAACCAACTAACCAACCAACGAACTAACCAACGCTATAACATGTGTTTTCATATGTCTGCATATGTAAACACACATACGCATGAATATTTGTGTATGTTTTCGAATTGTAAACATACAATGCGACAATTATGTTCAATGTTCATTTGTCTTTTGTTGTTGCAGTTGCAGTTGGCAATTGGCAAACAATACAGCATATAGTGTATAATATAGGTATGTACATGCGTGTATATGAAATTTACGATAAATGCAAATGTATGTTTAATTTTAAGAGTTGCTACTAAGTATGTGTGCGTGCCGAACGGCTTACCAATATGGCACGTACGTTTCGTTCAACATTCCAACGGAAGTTTTATTTTGTGGCCTAGTCTCTCATAAACAGTTATAGTAACAGCAAAATGAGCCATTGTGTTGTTGAATAATGCATGTGGCACGACCAGACTAACTATATAGATGATGATGATGATGATGATGATGATGATGATGATGAGATGGGGTGGCAGTGGTGGTCCCGATGATGCTCTTATATGGGGTGTTGACGGGCGGTAGTCTCTCTGGATGGATGGATGTTTATGTTTGTCTATGTTTTGCTGTTTCCATCGTGTACATGTTAATTGAATTTTTGTTAAAATTTTCCAAACTAAAAGTAGAAAGAAAATTTGTTAACAGGTACGTTCCATTTGCGTTCGTATCTCTGTGCGTAATTTGTAAACTTTTTTTTTTTTTTTTTTTTTTTTTTTGTTAAAAATAAATATTAAATAGCTGAATGTTTTGCAAACATTTTTACCACTACGTTACGTGTCAGAAGCCCATAAATAATCTTAATAATAAAATTAATTTTTTGCTTTTTCAATATTTATTTAATTTTTTTTTAATTTTCATTATTATTATTTTTATTATTATTTTTTGAATGTATATAACGTTAAGAATAGACTCAACATTAAAGCTAACGTTAACGTTAAAGATCACGTTATGCAACGATGAGTATTCACATGTCAAATTAAATATAACTGTAATAGTGGAGTTTCGCTTGTGAAGAATAAAGACAAGCCTGAAGCATAACTTGGAGCATGCATACTGGGCTCGATTGAACCGAAATAGTTAATTATTTTTGCGGTTCCGTTTTGAAAAAGATCTTTTGATAAGATGTGCAATAACTTTGTTATGTAATCGTTTTTTATTCTTGTGTCGTCGATTGCTAAGCTCATATGTCTCGGCCTCGAGACATATATTCATTGCCGCCGTAGTCGTCGTGCTTGTATTAAATTTATCCATTTTTAATATTTAAAAATATAAATTAAAATCCATATGAAATATATATAGATTATTTAACTTGTGTATACTCTTAAGCGAACGCAATTCTTATTCTTGCATCGATTAGCTCTCTAAATATCTTAAGAATTCAAAATTGATTGCTGAAAGCAATCACAGCCATTTCACAAAACCAAAAAATAAATAAATAAATAAATAAATAAATAAATAAAATAATAATAATAACTCCAATCGATCTGAAAAGCCATCGTATCCCCTTAAACACACATACAGTCTAGCTAGCAAAACTAATGAAAAGGTGAAAATTTCAATACAAGTTTTAATTATTAAAACAAAAAAAAAAAAAAAAAAACGGAATGATACTAATAAAGATTGTCTAGAAATTGTGCCTATGAACAGAAAACTTCCCAGGATCCAAAATATACTAACGAAATTTTGCTCTCGAAACAAAATTGAAAATTGTTTGCGAGTAATTGTAACCGATCAGTTTGAAAAAGTGTGTGGACATTTTTTGTTTTTTTTGTTTTTTCATTTTTAAGTCCACTTAAAACTCTACTCCGCTTGAGAACAACTAAACACAATTTGGATGAGAAAACTTTTGCAATTTCTCTACGAAGACCATTATGGATGGCGAGACGGTTAAGCGCACGCGAGATTTTTGGCTTTTTGTGAATTCAGTTTTACATCATATAGTGAGTCGTCAGAGAATGTTAAGCAAATGTTGGCCAGATGGGGCAAGGCTCGTATTATTCACGTTAGACAAATCGAAACTTTGCATTCAAGCTCTCGCAAGACGATACCTCCGCTATTGATTCTATATTCGAAACTCGTTATGTCAAGAGCCAAGTGTGTCTTTACTCTCATAGTTCTTAAGAATCTCAACAAATGCAAAGCACAAACTTACTTGATGTCAAATCGTTCTTTATCCATCTTAGGTACCATCATTCTTTTAATTCAATTCAAATAAATTTTGTGCTTCCAATTCATCCGACTTCTAGGGCATATGGCCGCGAGTCTCCTTTTGTATCTTATCTAACACAAAACTCTTTTTGGTTTCACTAATGTATAGCCAGTCTTTCTCAATTTCTTTGGGAATTCCATAGACCTCTTACCAATAATGGGACGTCCGGACAGAGCTGGACGTATCTAACTTAACGTGAAAGTTTCCAAAGCGCCAGCAAACTATTTATCTTCACTTCCATCACGAATGTTTTCAAAAAGCTTACGAAAAGCTTTTCTCCTCACTTCGCAAAATAGTTTTTTTTTTTTTTTCAAAATCCACTTACTTCCACCTGCCTGAACAAAGAGTGACAATTTGCGTTTTTCTTACCTACGGACGATCCGTATTCATATGAGCTAATTATGCCGTAATAGGGAGTGTGGTAATAAAGTTACGAGCGGTTCTAAAACCTATTCTGTTGAGAGAAAGGTCACGAACATTATCCTTAACTTATGGGTCAAATACTTTGCAATTTTGCATATTCACCGCCGAATCGCAAAATCTGTGTATACACTACGCATATTATTATTGTTCGAAACACCATCATCATGATTAAAGTGATTAGCACGAGCATCTGTATCGACGGTGGTCTATCTTTTCTCTATCTCCTGTCAGCATCAACCGTAATTTCCATGAAAGGAAAACCGTGCATTTTTACTCACATTTAAACATTCACTCGCATAACCAATGAAAATTTTTGCATAATGTTTATAAGATTCCCACGAGAATATAATGAGTGTTCCTCAAGTTTTGAACAATTTTTATACCCATGACATGAGGACGCGCGCTGAGTTCAAAAACTTGCATACACTCTACTATATAGTAATACGTAAACGATTTTGAAAAATGGTTTGAAATTTTTACTGATTTTACGTTGTTAACGGATATACATTGAAATGTGCAACGTTTTTCAATTGCAAAGATGTAGGCAAGAAATGTGTTTCAATAAAAACCAAGAGTAATGTTAAACAGGCTTAGTTTAATCGAGACAGGGCTTGCTCTATACAAAATTGGAACTATAATGGACCTTATATTGCGATATGTTCTGGCGAGTATATCGCGTTACGAAAACGGTTTGAATTACGTTGTATCGTTTGAGTGAGCGTGAAAGCCTCTTAGAAATGATAACTAAAGGAAAAAAATCTAAGAGAATAATTTTGCTTTAGAATATAATAAGATTTTAGGTGAAAGATAGATAAAAGAAATTTTTTCAATAGATGTTTAACGTTTTGTATCCCTATCCCCGAAAGATGAGGGATATATTCATTTTTTAGGTGTCCGAAAACTACATATACATACATATATATATATATTTATATATATTTTTTTTTTTTTTGAATAGCACCAAATTCTTCATCGATTTAAAAGTGTCCATCTGTCCGTCTGCGCAAACATTCTGTTGCAAGCATTCTTCTAGCCGAAAAAATGGACCTTCAATGAGACCTTAAAATTGCTCATCATCCTTAAAAGCAAAATTATTTGCAGGAAATGCCGTAAACTATTTTTTTTTTTTTTTTTTTTATCTCTTTCAAGGCTTATTGAATTTTCACCCTAAGCTAACTTAATTTATTTTCGTTGCTTTAGGTGCATTTTTTTTTTTTTTTTTTGCACTTTCAAACATGCATATAACATGCATTGTTGTAAATGCCGCTCGTTGACATCGATTTTCATACACTTTGATGCACGGCAAACGACAGCTTGTAAGCAATTTTAACTTATATCGTATAAGGATCGATTCCTAAGCTATGTATACAACAAAATGGCTGAAGCAATGAATGCATTAGATATGTTTCATAAAGCAGAGAACTGACTTCTATTACTCCTACTACTACTTCAATTTGACTTATAATTCCAATATTTTTATTTTATTTTTTTTTTATTTTAGGTTAAGTGCTTTTCCGTTGATGTTTCTTGATAAATATCAGTTACCTTTACATATATAAATTCTAAGAAATTGTACGAGAGATGTAGTTAGGTATGCTTGAGGATTCTAATTATATTTGTAAAAAGATGAGAAATAGATTTTAAGCGTGAGCAACATCATCATTAATATCATTACAAATATATTGGGTTGGTCGGAAAGCCATTTCATTTTCTCTCATCAGAAGATTTAATTGCATTTATTCGCAGCCCAGTTTACATTTAACGCGCACGATTTTCATACATTTCCTAGATGACGTCATAGTGTGTTGTGCGGGAAAAAGTTCAGTTTGATGTGATGCATTACCATGTATGGGAAGTTGAAAACCGCATTTTCGGCATACTTTACGTTTATTGCAAGCGAAAAGGTAAAAATTGATTGATATTCAAGAAGCAAGAAAAAAAGTTATTTGATGCGTATGGAGGGGACGAATGGACGGAACGCCAATACCAAAATTGGTTTGCATGTTCTCGAAGGCCCGTAGGAGCTGATAAAAACAAAATCAATTCAAACCATCTGACATGACACTGACCAATGAGATTCTCACTGAAAATTCAAATGTATTTCTATTGCTCTTGATAAACTGTTTATGGATTATAAAGAAATTGACTTTGGTTTTGGTTAGAAAAAAAAAACGAAATATCTTTTCGAATCTCCGAAAAAAATAATGAAAACGAATTTCTAAAATATATCTAAACATTAAAAAAAAAAAAAAAAAAAAAAAAAAGGCGAGCGAACAAAGCCGATATGACTTGAATCATATAAGCTATTGATGAAAATCTATTTTCAAATTTTATTACAATTGCATGAGAGTAGTGGTTACGTGTTTTTTAATATCGCCAATTATTTAAAAAAGACTACAAATTTTTGAATCAGAAATCTATTAAGAAAATTTGATTAAAATTTTACATATTTTGGGAAGACATGAAACGTAAATAGATGGACAACGCATTGACAAAATATAATCGGAATAAAAGTAAATGAATAAAATTAGTAGAATTTTCAATTTTCAATCTTTCAAATGAAAATATATAATTAAAAAAAAATAAATAAATAAATAAAAAAAAAAATGCAATTGTTGATATAATAATAAATAAACCTTTGACAAAAAGTGTTCATAAAATATTTTCATTAAAATTATATTTAAAAATGTAATAAAATACATATATATTTATATGAAAATAATATAGCAAATCGCACCGGTACCTTTTGCACTTAAAAATCATTTTGCACTCTTTGTTGCTCTCTCTCTCTTTAGCTATTTATTCGAATTACTTAAGAAAGTGATTTCTTTTTTTTGTTTTATAGTTTTTTTTTTTTTTCATTTATGCTTTATAATCGAAACTTGTTTCGTTTTGATAAAAAAACATAATAAATTAAAAAAAAAAAAAAAAAAAAAAAAAAAAATTAAATAAAAATGATAATAATAATAATAATAATAATAACGGTAATGATAATAACAAATGTAATAGTAATGTAATAATAATCATACAAAACTTGCAATTGTTTTATTATTTAAAAATGAAATTTAAGCGCACAACTTTAAAACCGAAACAACCATTAATGCACCATTAACTTTTCTATGTAGAGCTATGTAGTTAAACAAAATTGTAATTATTTCCTATATATATATATATATATATATATATATATATATATATATGTTCATGTATGTATATATATTATTTCCTATACATCCATATATGTATAGATATTATTTCCTATGCGCGCGTGTTTGTGTGCGTGTGTGCGTGCGTATGTTTATAAATGTATTAATGATTTCAGTGTATGTATTAAACGTACATAAACTCATACTTACACACATACATACATACATGCATGCATGCATACGTACATGCATCCATAGATGAATAGATATATGTCGATATATATAAAAACGCATAATATACATGTAGTTTTTTTTTTTTTTTTTTTTTTGTTGTATGCATGCGATCAAAATATTTACAAGTGATAGTTATCATATATTTAAAAGCCTACATTTTTTTTTTTTCGCATTCATTTATATATATAAGAAAAAAATTAGTAAGAAATTTTTTTAGTTATAGTTTTTTCATAGATAATGCTTTGTAGTTCATTACTATTTGTTTAATATTATTTTTATTAGGTTTTTTTTTAAAATTTTTTTTTTTTTTTTGTTTTTATCAACGATATAATATTTCAAAGTTTGTTTTCATATTATTGCGGGTTTCATTTACATATGTTCGTTGTTTATTTCACTGTGTAGTGCACTTGATTTTTACACAATTTGTATACATTGTTTTACAATGATCGTAAAGTGTGTAATACGGAAACTGAAGGATGTAATAAGATGAGCTGATATTTTTATTTTTTTTAATCCCATAAAAGGAAAATTATTATTTTTTTTTTAAATATGTACGTAAACATATACATACATATACCGAATGCATATAAATACATATATATATAGACGCAGGTCAAACAAACTTACAACTTTATACTGATCGAACAAAAATTTTAAAAAGAATTTTTTTTTTTTTAGACTATGTCTACCTATCAGCAGAGGAACTTTTATGTAAATGTATTACGTAGGTCGATATGAAATTTGAATTTATTCATAGATCATCCTGATAGCACGTATAGAGTATATATAGACAATGATAAGCAATCGTCATATCAATATATATCGTAACGTAAATATACATTTTCTTACAACGAATATGTCGAATTTTATTCGAAATAAATAGAATTCGCCGATAACACTTCAAAGAAAGGAAATCTTTTTCGCATCTTAACTGGGAACCATAAGTTACTCTGTTTTGAGGAGCCCAGGCGTGAAAATTCGTCGATAGATCGACATCGAATGTGAAGCTGAAGTACTTTGGCGGGAGAACGATCGTTTGCGTTCAGTGGCGACCATAACAGCTAAGCTCGAAAAGTTCAATTGTCGAGAAAGATTAGTCAGACGGAACCGATTAATTTAAAAGTTACATGGAAGTAATAACAATCCTGCATCACATAGAGAACCAACAGCATAGACCTGTAGTACTACATATAGAAGTTTGGACATGGTCCGAACCTTCTCATCTACGCAAGATGGAGCTGGATTCAACTCCTCTAATTGCTTAATGTCGTCGCAATTTTGGGGTAACCGTAGCCATCACGTTACCTCCGAACGTTCGTACCCAACACCACAAGGCCACTATCGCTCTCGTGTCGACTATCCCTAGACGTTGAAAAACGTATACAGCCATTCTCTGCTCATGCGACTTATCAAGATCGATATTCTGACCCACGTCGATTCGTAGTACCGAACGTAATGTTTTACGATTATCGCCATTACGTCACTTTTGTCCCAATTATTCTTGCATTTAGATTACCCACGTATTCTGGTGTTCCATCCAAAATTTCACTTATTGGTCTTATGTGTACAAGGAACAGATGCCGCACTAGCAACGTCAAGCACGCATTCATCACATTACTGCTTCTTTAGCCTCCTCAATAATACTGAGATAGGTGATAAATCTTGGACCTGCATTATAACTGGCTGACCACAAAGTAAAGAAATCTGCAAGCAAACAACTTCCGATAAATTCTTCGTGGTCGGTTCCCATCACCGCAAGTTAGAATCAGAGCAGTGTGGTCAATATTTTACATGACATCCGTCCATCCGTCCGTCCATGCAGCGAAATCGGTTTGCGATACGTTGGAATCGTCGAAACTCAACTGAGAATTGCTAACCTGTGCTGGCCACTAATCAAACTGAAAGCCTATCAATTAACACTTATTTGGATCGATGGAACACGTGCGTGCCGAGTAGCTTTTGACATTTCTCAGAAATATTTGTAAATGACGCGATGACTGGCTTTGCCTCAAGAGAGTACCCCGCCCGTGGCTCTCGCAAATCGTCAGCCAGATGGGAAAAGTGTGTTACTAGAAATGGGTAACACTTCGGATTACTATTTTCTTGCACACTTGGTACACACTTACATAGCCAAATAGATAAGAGTTTCGATCATCAAGTCGCTATTTGTTGATCTAGATCTCAATGCGGTTTGAACACATTCATTCACAAGGCTGAGGTCACTCTCTATCCCTCTATCTCCGCACCATTTCGTGACCATCTCCGTGTTACGCATGTAGGTCTGATACTTAATAGCATACGTACACCATTGTAAATCTTCTTATCGCTGAATTTTATCCATTATCGTCAATTGGTTTCCCACTTAATTATTCTTTTCAATTGCGGACTAAATCCCACTCCGTAAAGTTTTTTGTGTCAACGATTATTTAGTAATCGATAATTGGTTTTCACAAAATATTTTTACAATTAATTTTATTATTCTTTAATAACTCATGACTTTCATTCTTTTTTTTTTTTTTGTTTCGTACGAATAACGAACATTTATATTATCGCGCACTACACTATTGTAGGTCCAAATACTAGAAATACATTAGTAGTGATACATATATTTTAGATGATTGGTTTATGATTTCTTACTTTAAGAGATCCGTTTATTGGATGAAAGTGAGAAGAATATTTCAGCTTTTCAACTAAGATACTTGAAAGCTGATTATATTACACTGATAAGAATGAGAATAAGAATTGTACAGCACTCCAATTGCACTCTATACTATTGTCTCTCTGACAATCTATTGTATTCGAGAATCCCTTCAAAAGTTCCGCTATGTCATCCTAATAATAAATAGAAGTTTTTGCAGTGGACTAGTGAATCGGTTCTCGTTAACGATACTTTAACGATACATTAATACGCTTGCATGTATTCTAATCATTTTTTCATCAATCAATTTTCCATCATTTTCCTCAAGTTTTTCCCGTCTTTCTGGCAACGTGACGATACGATGTCGTAAGAACTATATTGGTTTGGCAGCGATCCAATAATCGACGCATGTCAGCCAAGCCAAGCTGCATCGATCTAAACAAGTGGCAATTAGAAGGTGCTGTGTGTAGAGAGGACGTTGGTGCGCGGGGGAGTTGCAACAATGACAAGTCTTGCAATGTGTGGAGGAGCAAAAGGATGACTTTGCGTTTGTTAACCGCTATTGCTGGTCTTTGTTGAAACAAGAAGTCGTTCAATTTGTTTAATTGATGTCGATAGACATCTGCAGTAAGACTTTTGAACAGTTTTAGCAGCTCAGACTTCACTAGACCTTGCCGATGCGATACCATGATATGCATAGCAAAATTTTATGGCCCTGAATATTCGGTCGCTTCGGTCGCGATGAGGATGACTCTCCTGGACTAACACATGACCTTTTTGCCCTTGGGATTGTCGTAGTAAATCCACTTTTCATCGCCAGTCACAATACGTCGTAATAAACTTTTCTTTTTTTTTTTTTTTGCTTGGCAAGCAATGGAACCGGGATATTGAAACACTTCAAAATGGCAGCATATAAACGTTAAGAAATCGTTGATTCATCAACTGCTAAGCTGAGTTGGCTTTTTGTTCAATAAGTCTTGCAATTCATTGCCATCGAACTATTTTTCTCTTCCAGCCCGTTCTTTGTCTCTGACATCGGAATCATCATATTTAAGCCGTCGAAATCCAAAACGAACAATTGGGATTTGCTGGAGTCGCATCACCATAAGCTTCCCAATGTATTTGATGGGCGTCGGCAGTAGATGTTTTCAAATCAAACTACAAAAGAAATGGCGGCCGTTTCCAGCTTTCCATGATTAGCAGCTGGATACACTGAATAACTCACTAATACTAAATGCAAAATTATTATTTTATATAGACGATGGTCAAAATCATCGAATTTGAAGCGTTGGGCACATTGACATCATTTTCATCAATATATGTTCTGATCAAAATACATGCAAGGACTTAATAATTTAATACATCAATTATTGTTTGTTTTCTTTGTACTTTAATTGTGCATTGTACATAATGCCACCTAACATGCCTATTGTCTTTGCTCTTGAAGACGTATAACATTGATCTTAGGTGTTAAATATAGTGAGTCAGTCCTTGAATGATTTTAGTCAATTAGCATATCTCTTGAAGATTGATTGGCCAATGCCAATCAAGACTCTCAGGTTTGACTCTCTTGTGTCACAACTGTTAATAACATATGTATGTTAATGCGAAATTCGTTCACTCATCTATCTACGCACGGTTGCTATATTTGAATGAAAGTAACATGAAATGCTATGATAATTAAAAATGAAAGCAAAGTGAAAATTTTTGCCTCACTATATATAATACACTTCAAGTAATTTATTTAAATGTCAATATCAAAACAAAAAAAAAAAAACATATAAGTGTAGATAGATGATAATACGATCACAACTTTGATTGAAAAGAACTGAACTTTATTATCTTTAATTAGAAGCTTAAATGACTAGGCGTCTTAGCCTCCTTGGGATATCGCATTTCCGCTAATTTGTTTTCTCAACGGATCGATATTGTTTTGAAGAGAAAACTACGAATTTTATTTGCTAATATATACATATATATATATAGATATATATATATATATAGATATATATGTATATAAAAAGGTTTTTAAAGCATAAAAGGTAATGAATGAAATGATTGTTTTGGCGGATTGTCTGCTTGATATGTTTTTATGATAACAGATATTATTTATCGATTAGGTTAATTTAAATCTGTGTTTATGTACATGCATGTTATATATATTAAGTAAATGCTTAATAATGTTAGCTTTAATTATCAAAAAAAAAAAACAAAAAACAAACAAAAAAAAAATATCTCTGCATAAATTTTATTAATTGGATTACGTTCAATATTGCACCAATTATTGCACCACTTTTACATCTTATTTTTCCTTTTTATTTCCTTTATAGATATTATTTTTCGTTTTTGTCAAGTTCGTTAGTTGTATGTTTGTTTATATATAAATATATATATACATATATATATGAATATATATATATATATATATATATATACATATATATGAATGTGTGTGAATTTCAGCTCACATTACTTGTATAAATGAAAATTATTAATAAAATGGAATTTTTTGATTATTCGTCTCTAAAATAATTTTTTGCTCTTTTCTATCTTGCATTGATTTTTTCTTTTTCTATATTTTTTTTTTTTTTTTTTTTTTTTGTTCGCTGTTGATTCTCGTCGCAATAACAAAAACCCGGTATGTCTGGATATATAAATGCAATGCGACAAAACAACAACAACAATAAACACTGTGGCAAAAATCACAACGATTTTCCTAATTGCACTTGTTTCCATATTCTTTTAACGAAATCCCTTAAAACCGAAAACGAAAAACAAAACAAAACACCCAAAATTCAACCACAAACAAAAAAAAAAAAAAAAACAAAAAACAAAAAAAAAAAATACAAACAAATGTTTGAAACGATATATTAATCCATGCCGCCAACATTACTAAAATGATACTAAAAAACGACAACAAAAACATCGAATACGAACAACGGTATTGCAAACATGATGGGAAATGGCATCGTATGATGGTTACGAAATGATATTTGACCACTACCAACACTAACAATAACATGGTATGGATGATGGCTGATTGTGAATATGTGTCCATACTAATGTTATCTGACTACGTTGCCTGGGTCATATTTGACTTGGTTGGTTGGGTTGATTGGTTGGCTGCTTGATTGCATATGTGTGTGTGTATATTCATTCTCGTCTACACTGCCACTATTACTTTACTAAATATATCCACAAATCGATTTTCAAACGAAAATTTTCGTGGTGTGGTTTGGCGAAATAAACAACGATGAAATTCTTGTTATTTTTTCTCTCCCTGCCTGGGTGGTGCTGCTGCTGCTGCTGCTGCTGGTACGGTTTGTGGATTTGAAATGAAAACAAAAACTACGGAAATTGCTAAATAAATGCTGATGACTGACTCTAACCAAACGGATGCCGACAAATGACTATTTTTATAATGATGAACAATGATAATGGACGCTGACGTTGACAATGACAATGATGCTGCACGATAATGATGACGATGCTCCTATCTAAACTGGCATTGATGATCATAAACTCGCTAACGTTTCTTCTTATTCGGCTTTCAACTATATAACTCTATATATATATATATATTTCAACTATATATACATATTTCGTAACCAAACGATATACAAACGGTACACATCAAAATGCAATTTAAAAACATCTGGCGAATGGTTAAAACCTTGAAACTCTTCATAAACGTTGAATACTTGATTTACATTTACTCTTACTTACTGTATACACAATAAAACATGAACATCTTTTCGATGATCTATATATAACTCAACAAACACATTTCATCTCTCAAATATTAAAACGAAATGACGATAAACACAAAAAAAAAAAATAAAAAAAAATAAAATAAAATATCCTTCGCGATGTGAATATGCGCGATGTTCGTCAAATATACCGTTATATACCCATATACGCCGCACGCTTATCACGATATGATGTATAGGTGGCTTGGATTAAAGCGGACGCCAAAGCAATTTTAGCAATTCATGAACATGTGATAACGAACAACGATCGATTATCGGTGACACATAACGATTACAATACATGGACACTAAATATACGTAACGTCAAAATGGAGGATGCCGGCAAGTACATGTGCCAAGTTAATACAGATCCAATGAAAATGCAAGTAAGTATTATATTATTCGAATAATCATATATATGATATGATATGATATGATATATGATATATATATTGTGTGTGGAAACAATTTTTTAATAAATTAAAAGTTTGACCGAATTCTAATCAACCGTTGACCGCTCAAACCATCTATAATTTTTTGTTTTTTTTTTTTTTTTTACAGTAGAATAGCGTGCTGTTCAATTAGTAAAAGCATTTTTTAATTGAAATATTCAAATAATATTTCCCTATTGTATGCGTCAACAAAGAGAGTAGAGAGAACAATCTATGTGTAAAAAATTGTTTCCTTTCATCAGGGAACGTTCTATCAGAAATTTATTTTTACAAAAATTGTAAGCATTTGTGTTTTGTTTTTTTTTTTTTTGTTATTAAAAAAAATACCTTAAAACGAGAAATTTAATAATAAATAATATATATTATTTTTTATTCAAATTTTATTTAGAAATTATTCAAGTAATAAATAGAAATAAATACAAGCTATTTAATGCTTTAATCAAATCTAAGAATTTTTCATATTGAGAAAATTATTGTTCGTACCTTCAACTTTATGCTGCTAAGATTTTAACATAAATCGTTTTATTTGAGCTGATTGCTTAAGCCCTGATAAATTTACTCTTTGGCTTTTCATTGATTTCTCATTATCTTCGTGTTAGAGGTTAATCGAACTTTTAAGAGCATTTCCACAAGCATATGCATAAATTGCAGCATATTTGCGATTAATCAATGTTTGCTTAATCGTGCACATTTAAAGCTCTTTTACATGTAAACGAAACCATACATATATATATATATATCTGATATATATATATATATAAATTTCTATAGTTTTATTACCATATTTTGTGCATGTTTGTGATAATATTATGCTTGCATTCATAAATGAGCAGTTATCGGTTGTTATGTCAACTTTATACAGAGCTAGCGCCGTTAACGATACTTCATCGTCCTGTCAAGTATTTCTTTCTTACTTGTCATTTCGCCATATAAAAGGATAATATTCGCTATTGATCCTTGATTCCTTTTGGTCCGAATTGACTTTTGCCCTTTGCTTTCGCCAGTTGATTGCCAATTTGATTCTGGAGTGTAGCAATAAGTCCATGTTTCATCCATTGTCACATATCGCATGGGAAAGTCTTGTCTTGTGTTGCGCCTAAGCAGCATCAAGCAGCGCTTTGGCTCGTCGACACGTAGTTGCCAAAAGTGAGCAAATTCGGCTTACACTTCCTGGATAAATGTCCATGAAAAATTATAAATGAGTAAAGTTATGTTTTGATACCTTTAAGGTGTCAGCTATCTCAAGCTACTTTAATTTTCGATCTTCGGGAACGATTTTGTGCACCTTTTGCAAGTTTTTTTAGCAATAACTTTCCGATTCGGGCGGAGGCAGCGTTCGACATTATCGACATCCATATGAATTCGTTTTAAATTAGCAAACCAGTCAGTCTAGCAAAGCATGGCTGATTGAATGTTTGATGAAGCGTTTAATCAATCGATGAAATTCAGAGATTCGCCTTGTTTCGAATATAAGATATGTAGCGTCACTACAACAACGATAACCTCTGAATTATTTATCAGAATGTTATGAATTTTCCGAGTTGTAGCGTTTGAAGGCTAATAGTGTCAAAAAATCATATCGGTCTGTCAACAGTGTTCCTGTATATGTGCAATGAACTGAATATTTATATAATATATATAGAAACCAATGCCTCTCTCGAAAACATAAAACTTGTGAAAATTGATCAAGTAAAGGTCATCAGAACATATTCGTAAACAAACCAAATTAATTTTATTATTCTTTGGTTCTCGTTAAGTCGTTCAGGGTTTTATTGCTTGTTCACCTACTCCTCCCTCTCCCCTCTTTCAATCACTCACACTCTCTTTTTCTTTTTCTCTCTTTCTCTCTCTCTCTCTCTCTCTCTCTCTCTCTCTCTCTGTCTGTCTGTCTCTCTTTCTCGCTCTCGCGCTCTCTCGCTTTCGTCTACTTTCCTATATATCCGCCTATTATGGAAATTTTCAAATTCAAAATCATAAAGCGTAAGACTGAATGGAGAAAAAATTCATGATGCCTAACAAAATTTTGCGACAATACGCCCTTTAACAATCATGAAATCGAAATGAAATCGCTAATAATTGCCCATAAAGACTACATATACATTACGCCGGCTATCACTGTTTTAACAACGTTAAGCAAAATTTTATGAAACCATTAGTCTTATCGGCTATCGTTTGCTTCGTTTTTGACCTTATTATCCTATAGAAATTGCTGGCTCCCATCTCGATTTGACTTTGTCAAAATATACTTTGTAATTGTGAAGCCCTTTAACGTAATTGCTCGTTCAAGAAACGTGTTAGGGAAAAGTTTCAATCGATATGGCCGTTCTAGAAAGATCTTATTCTATCCGTGAGAAAACTTTTTGTACATTCATAAGAAATTAACTTTCATGTGTGACTTGTTATCTGAATGTGTAATCCTTAGGATGGAAAGGATGGAAGGCCAGAAAAACATTATTACAACTTATTTCCGTGGTGTGAATAAGACAATGTCGATATATTTGAAATACGGATTCAAGCAAAGGGAGAGATAGAGAGAGAGAGAGAGAGAGAAATGATAAAATATTCGATGCGTCGATGCGAAATAATTTGGCTAAAAGAGAAATCCAATGGTCGTGTCATCTCTAGAAATGTTGTTGCAAATTAGCCGAAAAAAATCGAATGGCGTTATATTTATCCCTATGGGATCTCATTAAATCGTTTGTCTGCTCCAATAAACTATAAACGTCATAATCAGAAATCATAAATGGACAAATAAATTCGATTTAACGTCGACAAATGATTGGGTGAAAGTTCACGTGAAAGTTTAAGAATTGAATTTTAGAAAGACTCCCACAAAGATCGTAAGCATGAGTTCGTGAATAAAATCACTTTGCAATAACGTTTTTTTTCCTCATTTCAAATTGGAAAAAGTCAACTTTCGATTTAACAAACTCGTATATAATTTTATGCATATAAGCTATTATTTGGGATATTGGGATCAGCCCTTTGCTCCACGTGAATATTGAAACGTGTTTTAAGAAGAGAGCCGTAGCAAAGGGAATTTAAGGTCTCTGTCTATCATCACTTTTGTAATTTCAGGCAGAAACCAGCAGATGGACATATTCTTTCGTCCTTGGTTTTAAAAATGTGCATTAAAAAAAAAACCCATTGGGAATTAGGAAGCGTTTTTTGAAATCCGTTCGAAATTTCGAGACGCATTTAATTTAGATTTAAAATGCAAACTGTGTCAATGATGCGTATTCGGCTTAATTTCTCTTATTAAGTGAAAGTAGACAATGGAAACGTTACGGCCAAGAATAAATGACAAACTCTTCCGATAGTCAATCCTCTAATCTAATGGCGTCGAACTTAGTTAAAAACATCAAAGCAAACAAATAACAACAATTCATTTGCAGGAACGGGGCCGGCCAAGGATATAGATAGCCGAGACAGACAGATTGATACGCATTATTGGCGCTTATCTAAAAAATAGCTTTACATTTTTGTAACTTTACAAAGGTATCGAATTGATTGTGTATATTTGACGCATTTGGCGACAGTTGCACATTGTGAATGAGAAATTTTCGTAACCCTTAGTGTTACAGCTAAAAAAGAAGAAGGTAAAAAAACAAAAAAAAAAAAAATCATATATTGTCACTGAATCAAAAACTATTGTATGGAAAAAAAAGTCAGCAAAAAAGGAAAGAGTAAAAAATAAACGAAAGTGGTTATATTGTCAAGTGTTATGCTAACAACACAAAGGCATGACAGAAACAGCAGACCTAGAAAATGGAATACGAAAGCACGGCAACTGGCTCCGACATATGAATACACTTTGAATATTTTATACGATTTTCGCTGTGTTGCTCTGATGTCATCTCTCTTTTCTTTTTTTTTTTTTGTTATCTACAATAGCCATATATATATATATATATATAAATAGATGTAGCCATACGTAGCCATATACACATTTATAATATATGTATACATATTTACTCACACGCACACACACAGAGAGATGCACAAACGCACCCATATACTCTTTTATCATGTGTACGCGGATTCATTTTGCAGTTGAAGAATTTTAAGAGGTGAATATCAACACCATTCAGACAAGAAAGGAAAAAAAAAAAAAAAAAAAAAAATGAAACAAAAAACAAAAAACAAAAAAACGTACAAGGGAGACAAGGAGACGGTTGGTTGCAATATAAACTGAGAACGGCGGTGATGATTATTTCAATTTTTGTTTCATATCAATTTGCATTGCACTGAAGCAGCCGTATAATGAAATCATACTTTTACAAACTGTATTAAGTGAAAAGCAAATAAAACATGTGTTTACTTTAACAATTCAAACCACACTTGCCATCATTCCGTATATATGTATATATGTATGTATGTATGCATGGTGTATGATATAGTTATGTATGGCCTATATATTGTATTACTGACTTTATATATATATATATATATATATATTTATTCTCATATGCCACAAATATATCGAAAAGTGCGGACATTCCAGCATTGCCAGCAATGTGACAGTTGAGGTCGCTTTGTATGGAATCGAAAGAGAAAATAATTTAAATAAATAATAATAACAATAATAATAATAACCGTTAACGCATTTAAAATGGCCTAAATGTGAAATTTATTATGTTTTTACACATTCTGTGCAAACAGGCATTCATTCATTCATTCATTCGCTCATTCATTCGCAGAGAAATTAATATGTTTAAATATTTCACAGCATATAGCATTTTAATCGTTGTTTCCTTTTGGTGTGTTTTTCGTTTAATAAAATTACAAAAGACAGCTATGCTGGAAGTTGTTATACCGCCCGACATTATTAATGAAGAGACATCCGGTGACATGATGGTACCCGAAGGCGGCTCAGCCAAATTAGTATGCCGTGCTCGCGGTCATCCGAAACCAAAAATCACATGGCGTCGCGAAGATGGTCGAGAAATTATTGCAAGAAACGGTGCCCATCAAAAAACGAAAGGTATTTAGGATCAATTATTTAATATTTAATGAACAACATTTTATAGCAATGATCTGTTGTCGTTTATGTGCTATATATACATCATATATCTGAATGTGTGAATTAATTTCATTTTGCATACTTTCAGCGCTGGCTGTTGAAGGTGAAATGCTCACCTTATCGAAAGTTACACGCTCTGAAATGGGCGCATATATGTGCATTGCATCAAACGGTGTACCCCCATCGGTTAGCAAACGTATGAAACTACAAGTTCATTGTAAGTATTCATTGCTTATCTAAAAACTCGATTTCATTTAGATGAACTATGCTCCCAGAAAATTTTACGAAAGCTAAACAAAAAAAAATAGTTCACTATCACGCAATAAATAACATTAGTATATAATTAAGCAAACACCAGTTTAACAGTTGCATCTTAACTAACTAACTCCTATTGTGTAGTGCTTATCGGTTTTAAAAGTGAACCTTAAAACATCATTACATAAATTTCGTGGGATGAAGTTTACATGCCGCCGGTATTGACAAATCAATATGTATGTGCACATAGTATACATGTTCCAACGTATATTACGTGTCAAAATTTCATGGCATTGCCACAATTAGTTTATAAATTCTAATTAATTTAAGTGACGCCTACTTTTGTGATTTTGAAAGCAATAAAAAAATCCGATTTTTCCTCAACAATTTCGATTCGTGTTTACTTCACTTAAATACCACTTACTAAAACTATATAGAATAGATTTCGAATTGAACTTTTCAACATTTCCTAATAGACATCATCTCAACATTTTTATGCCGTAATAACTACGAATAGATATGCGCTGCGAACGAAGAACGTCACCTATAAGTAAAATAGTAGGTGTGGAGTCCTTGTGTTATTTGATTTGTTTGCGATTGGATAGCTCTAAAAGTCAATATTATAAGCAATATTGAGGCATTTAATGAAACATAATCAATCCAAAAATGCATTTGAAAAGCATATTGAATTCCTTGCCCATTTAGGGAACTTTCCTTCTACAAACTAATATTATCTGTAGATCAAGATGATGTAGATGTTGCTCTTAATTTTCCATCGCGACATCGCGGAATTGTAATAATGTTACTCGTCTTCACTTCATTTGATTTAATCAATAACGCGCCGCGCACGGACATTATGATCACCTTTTGCCCACCGCAATACAGGTGCATAGGGAGACAAATACCGAATCAAGTAAATAAATTTAAAGTCAGATCATGTTCAGATTACTTAGTTTGAAAGTATGAAACTTCTTTAAATGATATACGACTTGAATGATATATGATTTAAACTTAGCCCTCGTATTTGGTACATGTTAGCTGATAAGTGAAAAACTTATTATTTCTTTGACTATTTTACATATATATGAAGAGGGTGCTTTGTTGAACATTGCAAAAAAGGCATAACTTCCCCCCCACCCCCCCAATGGTGATATGTAGACTACAATGTTTATCGTTCACAGTTAGCTAATAAATTAGTTCGGAATTATTTTTCCTTACACTGCAGGTACAGTATTGCAATTGTACGAAAACGTCAAAGACAGTTTAATGGACTTCCTCTGCCAGTGTATGTGTAGGAAATTTTCAAATTAAATATTTTCCATAACTTTAGTTTTCATACGAACAAATTTGTACTTTATGGGGGCGATTGTGCACGTAAAGATGTTAGGTTTAAATATTTTCACGCCAAAGATTTTGTGCATTCGCACCATTAGCTGTCTAAGAAAAGTATAAAAATAAAAATAAAAGTAAAAAAAAAATAAAAAATGCAACACCAACAGTAATGTTTGTTATGTTTGGAATTTCCTGTATACACACATGTCTTCAACTTATACTGATAAAAAAAAAAAATAAAAAATAAAAAAAAAAAATAAAAGAGAAAAAAGAAAAAGTTTCTTATGGTTTTATTGCTGTTCATCGCAGTAGCTGTGTTATGTGCTGCTCTCGTTGGTTACTTTTATAAAAACTTTACCTTTACTTTTTCCACTCAGGAAACTTTTCTGCGTCTGTAGTTGGAAGTGTATGTTAACATGTTGAAGAATGTTTAAAGCGGTTTATATATATATATATATATATATATATATATATATATATATATATAT
>NW_023998414.1:824839-836469 GCF_014805625.2 Glossina fuscipes
TATATATATATATATATATATATATATATATATATATATATATATATATATATGTGTGTATATACATTTATACACCAGTCAAGCACTCGGGTGGAGGGTAGAGAGAGAGAGGGAGAATCGAATGGAGAGGGTACATAGAAATATAAATCAAACGACTTATTGGCTGTCAATAACGCAAGCAATTCATATAATGCACATTTTATAATAAAGAAAATCATAAATAGTAACAAGATCAATAAATTGTTATATAATTTTGCATTGCAAAACGCTTACATGAGCTTAATTTCGTCCGAAGGACAAAGAAATCAGAATTTGTTTGTGAAAACTTTAAACCCAAACGTTTAGTACTTACCCACTTAAGTAGGGCTAATCTTCTAATTGATCAACTGATCAGTGACGAGAAAGTGCACAAAATTAAATTCAATTTTAAATCATTCAAATTGCTTGAAGCTTGTAACTTATATGCTTATGTCATGCATGAAGGTCAACAGTTTCATCTACCGTAACTAATTAACTAATATTTCCCATTGGAGTATTCAGTTGAATGAACTCGAATTCGTGTTTATTTATTATATGATCAGACGAAGAGGGCAGCTTGACACTGTATCTATCGAAACGTGAATTGGATTACAAAAGAGATAACGCTACCAATTTACGCATTTGGGGGATTCGCGATCAGGTCGACTATTTAGTTAAAAAAAAAAAAAAAAAAAAAAGAAGAAGAAGAAGAAGAAAAATGTAAAGAAAACAGAATTTAAACAGAATGACGATATAATGCTTCCGACAAGCTTTGATTGATCGCGAGAAATCCTTTCGGTCATGCAAATTCTCTTCTAAGATGTTCATTGAATTGCATCTAATTGACGTTTACCTTCAAGTTTACAAAGCCATTTAAATGATGAAACTTTGAGTGGTAATAACATCTTGATATCAGATCTCACTCCGTATACGTATACAATACCGTAGAATAGTGTGGATGGAATAATTATTTCATTAAAAGGTTTGCAAGCTTCCTAGAAGCAATCTCCATCCTCTTATGAAGTGCACGCACATCTTTTTTTATACAATAGATACTTACTTTCCTTAGAAATTCGTGAACCGAAAAATACATGCGATATATGGCAAATTTTGGGAACACTTTTCACAATTTGGAAAAATCGTAAACCGCTCAAAAAAAGTAACAATGATATCCATATTAAATATATTCATAAAACAACAACAACTAATTTTTATTACAAAAAATAAATAAAGAAATTGCGAAAAAATGTGAAGTAGTGTACAGAGAAAATTCAGTCCATAAGTACAACATATAAAAAATAAAAATTAATTTCGCAACTCATCATCGCTACTTGATAACAAGTGTGCACATTTATTACGAACTAAAGCAGAAATGCTATCATCAGTAGATATGTTCCATGTCTCTAGCACAAATGTTGAGTCCGAGCCAAATGAAGAATGATCATAGAGTTGAGTTATTCCCCCTACTACACCAAATCACTACGACATAAGTGGGCGTAAATCGACCCATTTCTGATCGCTATATTCCGTCAATTTTGTTTAACAGCTGTGCACATAAGATTCGTGCTCGAACAAAAAATTCGTGTAAAAAAGTATATTTGTCGTTATTGGTCAATTGTGTTATATCAAAATCAGATGAAAATGACCGTGTAAAAAAGGATTAGCTGTTTACAGATCCTTCATCAGCGTTATGATTTTGAAACGATTTAGGGAGATCTCTCTGTTCGCCTGTCCGTCTCTTTTCCTTTCATAAAAATAGTGAAAATTCTTATACGCCAATTTGTCTTCCAAATGGGTCAAATTAGTTCAAATATGCTCTCATAGTCCAGCATATATTTAAAGTATTTATTTATATGCATATGTATAGAAGACAATAATTGCAACTTACCCCTTTAAACGCTATAATCTGTTGATGGGTCTACAATACTTGTACAAATGCCGCTCCGATCCAAGACTATAGTGAAGTACAATAGAAAATTATATTTTCTACTTGTACTCGTATTTAATGGAAAAGTGGCAGGTTGACATGGTTCGACCACGGTCGCATAGAATTTTCTTATTTAATTTTATTATGAAGAAAGCATAAGAGAAGTTTCTCTCGATAGCGTAGTAACGTAAACTTTCCCAAATATATGACAGAAGTTTATGGCTTGCATTGTATGAGACAAAGGAGGAGCTGCATTCTGTTTAAACTTCGTTTATCTACACTGCTGGGCTTGCGTTAAAAGCAGATTCCTTTTTGAAAAACATTTTATAAAAAAGTTTTCTATCGTTTGCGGATACCACAAGAAGTTTGGTCTTCTCAATCACGTTAGACTTAAAATAAGAAAAAAATGTACTTTTTTTTGCGCACGGCACAGCATTCATGATGTTTAACCTTACCTTAAACTTAAACTGTCCTTAAACTGGTTTGCGAACGGTTTCCATAGAAAGTGAAACATGGTTTCACTTGCAAGAAAAAGCTAAGATAGGATTTCCCCAAAAGGCCAATGGGCATGCGTTGCAATTGTTCAAATCTATGTTTCGACTGGATAGCTTCGCACCTGACTTGTCCACATTTTTCTATAGCTATCTACGAACGATCTAAATAAGCTTGTCGATTCCATTTTTCGAGGAAACGTCTTGGACTCTTTTTTTTTGGAAAAAGTGCGTGCGAAAGGATTTCCGACAACATTGTCGAAGTCCACGTTTTTGCCGCTCCATACGGAAGTTAATCGGAATATGGAATATCTGGAGAATGTGATCAGTGCTGGAGCATTTCCCATTCTTGAGCTACATGCGGTCTAGCGTTGTTGCCATGGCAAAAGATTTGGACTCCGTAATTGGTCAAAACTGAATACTTTTCAGACTTGTCGAGCCCAATAAGTTGCTTACAGTGGATGTGTTCATCGTAATGAATTGGCCGCATCAGAGTAGCTTGAAGTGCCCTAAAATATGCATTTCTTTATCGGATACAATTCAATATTTACGCTTTCCCGAAATTCGTGCATCGCAATATCGCCGCTGCATGCAACAACCAAACGGATTGAGGACGAGCACCTCTTTTCTTATATCGATGGATTAAAAATCATATTATGAATCGTCTGTCTGTCTCTCTGTCTATCTGTCTGTCTGTCTGTCTGTCTGTCTGTCTGTCTGTTCGTTTGATGTTGGTTCGTGTATTTTTGTGTTCAACCTATAGACCGCAAAATTTTTACGATATTTTGACAAAATTTCATATACAGTCGTGTGTGTTGTTGACTCAAGCATAAAATCTATCAAAAATGGATTCGAGCGAATCACTTTAGCGACCACTTGACATAAGAAGCCTTATTTCGGCAATGGTTTATGGAAAACTTTGAAAAACATTTCTCCACGAAAATCGCTAAGTGATGACATTATCGCATTCCAAATTGTTGTGGGAGATTTGGACGAGACCTTTGACAGATATAATCAGGCATAAGCTATTGACAAATTACTGTTGAATATTTGTTGAATCTTAATCCAACCAGAGTGAAAACAATGCTGTTCACATTATGATATTTTCCCCGTAGATGAAATTCTTTTGCGATTACTATTATGATTTCAATTGGTAGACAGACAACTATTGTCACTCTAATCACGATATATATATATATATATATATATATATATATATATGCAAGGATTTAACATATCTGATGTATTTTGTGTAGAAAGTGAAAAATAAAAAGTTTTATGATATTTAAAAACCAAAGCCGATAAGCACTTTCTTCCCAACCTGTTGTGTGCGTGTAAAAACAACACATACTTATTTATAATATTATTTGCGTAAAACTAAACTAATATGTTCAACTTTTTTCTTTTAATGCTATCACAAACTGTATTTAATCTATACAATAAAAACAAATGATGCCTTGCCTTGCTGGATAAGTTTATCATAGACGTATAGGAGACAAATGTATTCAAAAAAGAAGGAAGAAAAACCAAATGACAGAAATAATACGTAGTTATAGAGGTAGAAAGGGGCGAACAAGGACATATGCTATGCCAATACAAATACATATGTTATCACAATTACACACATATGTACTATAAAAATAAACTGTGTCGTGCGTTACAAGAAAGAAATCTCAAAAAAGTCAAACGTCATAGAACAATTTCGACTTAATGTGTTGAGAAATGCGAACAAGAAGTAACAAGAAGAGGATAAAAGTAGGAAAGGCGGGTCAATAATCAAATCATTGTCACATACATGCTTATGAACGAAACCAGCAGATAACTGCAAAATAATGATAATACTATATAGGCTAGATATAGATAGATATAGACTAGATGTAGATATAGACTATGAGCATGTATTTGTCATTAGCATCGAATGTCGACCAGTTTTCCAGTTAAATGTTTCCCATAAACGAAAATATATCATATCTGTTCATATGCACTGAAGTACATATATAGATATGTATTTCTATTTGACGTAAAATGATAATGCTAATCAACCAGGTCTGTTCGCCCATTTCTCTCTTCTCCAATTTCTTCTATCAAAACTTTCACAAACTTACTATTACGCGTCACGTTGACCGCTATATAGCTTAAGAGAAAAGAGGTTTTTAACAAATTTTTTTGAAATGAAACGAAAGTCAGAGCAATAATAATATTCGGGGCGGTTACGCAGTCTTATAAAGAGAAAGGTAGTTTTGGAAAAATATTAACACTGGGGCTTTTCTCTGAAAATATCTTTAACGCAAGGGGCTTCGTTGAACCTAAAAAAAAAAATTTTAAAAAAAATAAAAATTATTTTTCCGGTAAAGTCTGAAGAAGTACGCAGTGAATCTTAAAAATGCTGGGTCTTTGCGCGATTGACGCGTATTTGAATGGAAAATTTCCGCTTTCGACCAAATAAAGGAAACTATTTTCTTAATTAAGAATACTAACCAGTATACTAACTTATTGGAAGAATCCTACTTATTGCTGTAGAGAATTTTGTGTTCAAATTGTACTTTGCAAATTTTAAGGCAAAAAAATTGAAAATTGTCCGAATTATGCCGCCTATCATTCATCCTATCAAGAAGTCAAATTTGTTGACCTTTTAAAACTTGGCCACACCCAAAATTATCTTTTTATGACATTCTTCGCTATTAAACGAATCATATCAGCCACTGACACGCATATATAGAACTTGTCGCGTGTAACGCTTTCCCTGGCCATAGCTGCCTGTCCGTCTATCAAATATTCGTCGTCTATTGACGAAGATTTCACGATCGTAATTAAAGTGAATCCATTAAAAAAATTTGATGAATGTAATCTTTCTTAGGTTATATGTGGTGTGCCTAAGTGAGGTTCACTTGAAAATCCTGCAATTGGTTAAAAGTATGGTAGAAAATGCAAAAATGAGTTCATATACGAGCTGCGTTCACAAAGGAGGTGCATTTTACTTTTCTCCGATAATATCCACTTTGTCCGATTCAAAGTAATCCCACTTGGATATATTATAATAAACTTGTGTTAGTGTCAGTGTACGCTTTTTGGTATGGCCTCGAGCTCTTCCAGCGACTACACCTTTATATAATTTTGACTGAGTTAAGATGAATGATAATATTTACAAAAACAACATTTTCTTTTTTTTTTGGTAAAACAAAACAACAACATAGCAATCCTCATCATGCATATTTAATTTAAGTAGCTCTACGGCACACAGACCACTTTTAATTGGCTGACATCAAAAATGAGTCTTTTTCGAGTTCACTCTCAATCTCAAACCTACTCTAAAGTATTATTGTTCATAATAGCTTGACTAATGAATATAATGTCTTTCTAAAGATATTTGTCCGGGAATTAAAGAAATTAAAGAAAATTCTTGGCTTCAACGGCAAATAGTCGCTGTGGAGTTTTCGAAATTTCAAGGGAAAAATTTCGTTTGTATCATGAGTGTTTGTTTTTTTTTTTGCATATACTCTCAAAAACGTAAAGCATCTATTGCGGCAATAAAAACAAGCTGTGACTTTTCAAAATAATGCCTTACAAGGTAAGTGGTTGAAAAAATGATGGCAAGACGGACGGACAGATAAGCTTAGATCGATGCACAATGTGATTCCGGACTTGATCGCCATGAAATGGAATGAAAGGTGAATTTATCGCAATTGGTTCTACGTGTCGTATACGTGCGCACAAACTTAATGCATAGCAGTACGACAAGTAATTCAGAAGATAAGAAAATAATTTCGTGAAAAGTCGACAATGGCGTTACATTATAACAAACTTTATTGCCAAGGATATGCATTTATTAGCCGTTTATTATTATGACAGTGGAGCAAACTTAATATGTGTAAGCAATTTTTAGTCAAAAAAAAAAATAAATAAATAAGAAAGAAAATAGACATGCCTCACTTTCAAAATAACCGGATCATATAATAGATTGATTAATAATGAATTTTATAGCAATAGAGCGACAAAATGTACCGACAACATCGGGATATCATATCGCTTAAGAGAAAAATGAAACAATATATAACACACATGCCTACATACACAGAGAGAAAGCGAGAAAGAGAGAGAGAGAGGGAGAGAGGGCGTAGTGAATCTAAACCATCATCATTTCCCTTCTGTTGTTTTTGTAAACAACAGTAAAAGTTTAAACATAGACAATTATCTGTATGTAATCGATTTTATAGACAAATATTGAAAGTACCACCTAAGGACATAAGTAGACAAACGATAATAAGTAAACATAAAAGTAAAGCAAATCAACATAAAATAAGCGTAAAGGGAACGCTCTTGTCATGCCGAATACTGGATAAATGCTTGCATTTTTTTTTTTTTTTTGTTAATCTAAAGGGAGTTTGCGAACCATTTTAACAAAAACACTTATAAAAAGTTAATATACATATATGCCGGATGAAAATATATTTGAAACTTTCATTTTATTTGCATTTGATAACGAGGCAATGGGGACAAATGGCTCCCTGTCGTGTTCACTTTAGGTTAAAAAATAAAACAGCATCACTTATGTTGAAGCTCACTTATGCAAGCTCACTAACCCATCAACGGTCATTACAATTAACCAGAAATTTGGAATGCTAAGCAATTAAAATTGTTTGCTTGCATAGAGTGCTATGGGCAGAGTTTTGGACCTATTCACATTACAAACAACAACAAAAAATATATGGTATGCGTTTTTAGCAAAAGGAATGAAAAAATCGGATTCTTTATCGGATATTATATTCATGATGAATTCACTACAAATCATTTGTAAATGATAATGAATTTGTTTCTCAATTAGAAACCAACAAACTGTCCAGTAAAATATTATAAAGATCAGTTCATAGTCTTACGATTTTTTACTATGAAATTAAAACAATTAAGGAAATTATATTTACGCGTGGCCCAATCTCCTATGCCCAACAGTTTTGTTAAAAAAAAAAAAAAAAAAAAAAATGCATTTTCGATAATCTATAATAAAGAGCGGGCACGGGCGACTTGTTCGATTTGGATACCATAGTCTAATCCGTAGAATATATGTGCAAGATTTTTATGATTGTTTCTGGTCTCGTTTATGTGCAATGAGTTGAAAATTCAATATTTTTGCTTTTGAGAACAAGAGTGTTCTCGCTTTATATTATTGTATTGTGGGCAAGAGGAAAAATTTAAATGTATAGAAGGATGTGTGCGATCTTTCTATTTCGGCAGTTGGAAATGATAAATTTTTAGGATTTTTTCGATGAATGCCATTTAGTCTAGACTAAAGAAATCAAAAACTTTGAAATATGAGCAGAACATGCAGTGAAATTGATAAATATATAGAAGAAGAAAAAAGTGGAAGAGAAAATCATTGGGAAATAAAAAATAAGTTGAACACATCAACAGCCAGTTTATTAGCATCCGGAATGTAATGCCGACGGACGATTGGCATTCACGAGCTCCTCCCATTCATATCAGCTTTCTACGCATCTAAGCGAATATATCGTGAAAGAGATCTATTGTTGAAATGTGCTGGCAATTCTAATGTCTTTATTCATTATCGCATATTACACGGCTATATTGAACAAAGACATAAAGACGTGATTGCTTATAATACGCGCTGAATGTGCTTCTGAAGCACATACGCTTTGCTCTATTAAAAGTTATTACAATAGCAATTATTGCGATTGTTTGTTTGTTTGTTGGTTTGTTTATTTAAAAAAGTTTATAGATAAGAAATTTACATCATTTTAATTGAAACTTAAAGAAGAAGCAACAGATTTCAAATTGATTTTAACATGTACCACTTGCTTAACAAACTAATCCATTTTCAATTAAAATCGCATCAATCTGCTGCACAAATCGAACATAAATTATTTTACATAGATATGTGTATATGTGTAGAAAAGTACGGAGAAAAGGAAGAAAAAAAAAAAAAAAAAAAGAAAAAGAAAAAGACGAAGAAGAAAAGCCAACAACTAAACTGCTACCGGCAACTGCAACACATTGACTGTTGAACTCCGAAAAGGAGAAAGAATGCAATTTTTTTTGTGTTTTGTTTTTTGAAAACGTTTTCCAAAACTAACAGCTGCGGTTGAATTCAATTTAAGAATGTGAAGAGAACGGAGATTTTTAGATAAATTTATTGGAAAATAAACAAAATACCACAAATTTATTTAAACATGTAGTTCTTGCTTGCGTTTGTATGCATTGTTCTCTTTGTTATTGTTTTTGTTTTTATTTATTTATTTTTTTTTTTTTTATGTAGTTCATCCGTTGGTACAAGTGCCAAATCAATTGGTGGGCGCCCCGGTCTTGACAGATGTTACTTTAATTTGCAATGTGGAGGCCTCTCCGAAAGCCATCAATTATTGGCAAAGAGAAAACGGTAAGTTTTACTTTAGTTTATATATATATATATGTATTCAACTAGAAAAATATATTTGTGTGTGTTTTCTTCATTGTCATGAAATAAATTTTTCAATTTTCCACTTGGAGAGCAGAGAAAAACCATTTTTCATTTTGCCACAATTTGTCTTTATTAAGTTCGTGCTTAGTGACTACAAGCCAAAAACAAGAGAAGAGTGAAAAGAAAATAAAAGCAAAAAAAAAAACAAACACTGGGAAGAAAAAAAAGTTTACTTCTCTCATTCATGTGATGGTAAACCTCATTCTTCATTAAGCTTTAAGCAACGTGGTGTTTGAGTGAGCAAAAAAAAAAAAAAAAAAAAAAAAAGGGGAAAAAAAAAAAAAAAAAAAAAAAACCCAAAAAAAAATATTTTTTCTTTCTTCTTCATCTTGTCAAACGAAATGACACGAGTGCATATGACATTTATTGCAAACGTGGCCACTATACTAGCACTTGCTCTTACACTTGCAAGTCATGTTGATATATCCACAAAATTTGTCATCTCTCAAATATTTAACTCTTATACAACCATAATCGTTTAATACCTGATAACATCAAAAGTAATAAATTTTCCTTTCCCCCTTTTATCGCTCGTCGTTCGTCGGTCGTCGGTCGTCGCTCGTCGCTCGTCGCTATTGCCATTATTTTCAGATTATTCGTGATTGTATGATGACTTGTACTTGATTACGATTTTTCCCCCTTTATCAGTTTATAATAATAAATCATAATAGTTTCTCTGTTCCTTCTTTTTCTTTTGCTTTGTTTTCATTTTATTTTCATCTCTCTCTCTCTCTCTCTCTCTCTCTCTCTCATTTAAAATTTTGTAAATCGTTTAAGTGGAATTTTGCTTTGTTTCTTGTCTTCAGGCGAAATGATAATTGCTGGAGAAAGATATGTATTAACTGAGAAGGAAGTCAATATGTACGCCGTCGAAATGATTTTACATATCAAGCGTTTGCAATCAACTGATTTTGGTGGCTATAAATGCATATCGAAGAATAGCATTGGGGACACCGAAGGCACAATACGTTTATACGGTAAGCGTAATTTATAATAAAAAACGGATTTTAAAAAAAATCGCGAATTAATGCGAATTAAACGGGCAGAAGGCCTTTTTCTCCATTCTAATGTACCTCTCGTTACATTTTGTTATATATTATTTTATGTATGTAAGTTTTGCTTTGAGAAAGTTTCCAAAACCTATTCCCCAAGGCCCAAAAAAAAAAAAAAAATTAATAAATAAATAAATAAAACAAGTTATTACGATAGATATAAGACAAGTGAAAATAGATGAACCGACAGACAAAACCTAATTTTAGTCGATTTTACGCCTTTTCATCTATGAACTTTCTTTCTTTTCTTCCTTACCCATCAAATCGACAAACGTATTCACTTTAAGTTTAATCGCAAAGACGTGACTCGCAAATCGCAAAAAGAAAAGATATAGCATATATGAAAGTGGTATAGACCAAGAAGAAGAAGAAGATAACAACAACATACCAGATAAAACCACCAGATAAAATTTTGTCGTCTTGATGGTTAAAAAGAAATGATAAAAAGACGATATCGGGCCGCGTCACACCGTAAAATACCCTACTTCATCCTAGAGCTATTCATATAATGGCTTTTCAAAGTAAGGCATTAGGCGAGATATCGGTGAAAAAGTGATACGATACCAACCATTTTCAGTAGTGTTCGCTCTTAGGCCAAGGCACGTGAGTGCACTAAATTTCATCAGTGTAAATTGAACATCGAAAACAAGACGGACACACGGACAGACGAACAAATCAGCTTAGATCGACCCAGAAGGTCATTCGGGGATGTATCGGTATAATGAATTGTGGTTCTATCACAAGTATGGGGTGCAAAAACATATATATATATAAATGCCTTCAAATATATTTTTTCGCTGATCTGATCTTTGCTTCAGATTTATATAATTTGCAGTATATAGCATCTCTTCAAGTTATTTCAATTATCCATTAAATTATTTTGACTATAAAAAGAGTTCTATTGCGGCTGCTTTAGATCACTTGTACGAGTTTTTGATATGAAAGATAGTCTCCTGAATATCAGGCATATATGTTAAATCCAATAGCAGCTCCTTCAATGTCAGCATCATTTTCTTCTCAAGTTTTGCATCCAATTGACTTAAGATTCCTTCGAAATTTACTGTACGAACTTAAGTGACATATTTCATTTGGATCCATAAAAACAATTCAGGTTTGACGATATCAATTATTTTGAATACTATTATATATGCATTATAGGCGTCCGTAGCACTAGTGATGATTAGATAGAAATGGGGAGGAGATAAAGACAGAGTGAGCAGCCAGTGCTTGGGCGATGTATGCCCAATCGTTAAGTATGTTACGAGGTTTACCAATCGAGCTCTCACCCTATTAACTACAACCATAAGCCAGGTCCGTGGATCTGTCGTTGTCTGAATAATATGAACGGATAAATGTATAACAAGTTGTTTGTAGCTTATTGAGATGGACTAATAAATTCAGGGAAAGAACTTGATTCGACTGCGTTTTCCATGTTAATTGAACAAACGCTTCGCTCATCTTCTCAACGCAACGCACTGTTTTAAACATTCCAAATACCCTTTATGATGTCGCGTATTTCTTTCCCACGCCTTTTAAGATTAAGTTCGTATCATTGGATTATGATTTTTAGTATAGCGAAGAATTTTATTTACAATCCTTAGGTGAGATTTATTTACAAATTATATACAGGCACTTGTATTTACCACCGTTTTAATGCTTCTTCCTGGGATCGG
>NW_023998414.1:836479-860462 GCF_014805625.2 Glossina fuscipes
AATTATTTGCCCCTCACGATATTTTGGAATTCTCGTCAGTGATAAGATGCGTTAATCTTTATATTCACTAATTCTATCGAATATTTTTAGCTTTATTTTCGCCTTCAATATGCGTTTCGAAAACGAATTTTATCGTCGAACAATTTCTGATTCGACACTGATAAAAATCATATACATTGTCGACATCTCAGTGCTCAAACGCAAAAATTGTGCGTCAAGTTTATTTGAGGTCGACTACTGTAAACCAAGCCCCCATCTTGACCGTTCGAATATTGCAATTCAATGCACGTGACTCGATCCATTTTTTTTTTTTTTTTGCTTTTCGCAAATATTCCGCTTCTATATATATATATATAGCATGTTAGAGGCAAGTTATTAATCTCTAATTTCATTGTTCACATTTTCGTGTTAATCTTGTTGACAATGAGGAGGATATTGTAAATTTTCATGTCAGCAAGTACAGCATAATGAATCTATATTCAGTTTTATTATTCTCTTGCAAGTCGGAAAGTCATTTAGTTTTCATGCAGTCATTTTATTAAACCCCGCAGCATTACGTAATCAATTTAATTACAATTAAATCTCCTTTTTGTTACAGAGATGGAGCGTCCCGGCAAGAAAACGCACAGAGATGAGGATCTCAATGAAGTTACGGTGAGTTTAAAGGCAACGGTAATTAACAGTAATTGGCTTAAAAGGAAAACGTATAGTTAACATCACACTTGACTCCCGTATAGTGACATTAAGTATCTTATTAAGATAAATGTAATTGAGAAGAAACAGCTATACGTAAATCTGAAATTGAAATCTGAAATATCCGCTAAAACGGATGCACTATTCTCGTTATTTCATTTTCAAGATCCATTCTTATAATGAGTATGAAACGAGCAAACGAAGAGATAGGACTCGGCGCACTTGTCGTGATTTTTTAGTTTGTCGGACTGGCCTACGCTCGATCTAAGGATTAAAAACGATCAGATAATGCTTTTTCGAAATTTTCGATAAATTTACTCATACAGAAGAGAAAAGTCTCGCCTAGAAGTCTGTTTCATTTTGCCCAAAAGGCATATGTGAAGAATTATCTCTGAAATCCTTATTACATGCGTAAATAAATTAAGCATTTCCTCGAAGAGCGTTAGCGTTTTCAAGGTACGCAAGTGCAGGACGATGGGCGGCTGCCACAAAACAAACCGCCAACAAGAACAAAAATATTTGAATTCCCACTGTGTCCTTATATTTATATATATATATATATATATTAGGTGTGCAAATAAATTTTGCGTTTTGAAATTTGTTGCTTTATAAAATGTACGTGACGCGTTCCCTCTCACCTAAATTTTGCCTATATTATAGGTAACTTGGATATTTCTGCTTGCACGGTATACGTTTCAGTGTATTAGTGTAAGTAGTGTTTAAAAAGATGAATGTCATCCATGGAACTGCATTTTATTCCGCTTCAAACTAAAGAAGAAAAACTACCAATGTAGTCCGACGTACCGAGGAGTAAAAATGCGGTAGGCTATCAGATAGTTCGAGAGTAACTCGCGAGATTTCTTGCAAAAAAAAAAAGTCTTTTCTGGCCTGTTTCTGGACAAAAGTAATCCAGAAAGTGATCTATCTTCAAGTTGGTCTGAGAATCTCTTCCAGTTACGGTATATTCTCCAGATTTGGTCTCTTCTAATTATCGCTGGTTCAGATCGATGCAATTGTATTTAGCAGAACAGTATCTCTGTAGATCTCTGAAGATCTGCTAAAAAGGAACCGGCGCGTATTTTACCTTGGTACCGCAAAGTTTCTATCGTCAGGGCATTCACAAGATGTCCAAGAGGCAAGCAAAGGGATCGCAGATAGTGTGTATAATTTATAAATACATTTGAATTTATTTGCACACCTACAGTAGAGGATAGTTAAGAGGAGTAAAATCGTTTTAGAAATTCGGATCTCATTATAGATCGTGTCCTATCTACGTGTCCAGGCTATCTTTATCTTTATGTTGTTGATGGCGAATGAGATCCTAAGTAAGCGATGAAAAGAAATAAAGCCAAGTTAATGAAATTTATCTCTTATCTTGAAATTTTAATGTTGAGAGTATTTTTTAGTAAAATTTCAAAGCCAAGCCAAGCCAAACATATTAAAATAAATGTAAAATAAACTGTAAAGCTACTCTGCTTATGGTATATGTAGTTATTATCTCTTTTTGTTCTTGTTTTCGTTTTTCTGGTTTTTTTTTTTTTGTTTTTTTTTTTGTTTCTTTCGTTCTTAAAATGTTATAGAAAAATGAAATTGTTCTTAAAGAAAATAGACATGAAGACAGCGCACGCAATCAAAACGGTCGTCTGTATAAGGAGCGCGGCTCTGATGCTGGCATTTATGGCAGTTATGCATCACATACACCCACCAAACAATGGGAGCTTGTCAAATTAATAACAATGTCAACATTAATAGCACTGTTGACATCAACACGCAATCTATTCTTATTACTGCTACCATTATCGTCAACAAATGACAGCAATCAACGCAGCAATAATGACAGAGAAAGGAGAAAAACTAAAAGTCATTTAAATATAAATGCGAGTTAATAGGCCAATCAAAGGCAAAACTATGTAATTAATCAAAATAAATGATTGCAACAATTAAATTTAAAATGTAATAAAACGATGATAACAACAACAACAGCAACAGCAACAACAACAACAACAACAAGAATAGCTTATATATATATATATACATATATATATATATATATATATATATATATGAATATACATAATACATGAATATTGTATATGCGCAGGCAAGAGCAGTGACAAATAGTGAATTAATAAAATTTAATTGAAATGTATTTATATATACATAAGATTATAAACAAGTGTTAATTGTATAAGAAAAAGGGGATAATCAATCATAAATGAAAACACTCATAGAATCATAAATACATATACACATACATATATACATCTATTGATGTTTAAATGCATACTTGATAAATACAGATAAAGACATAAATGTTTCTAATAAATTAATCAATTAAATGTTACCTCGTTATGTATTTATAATAAATGTGACCGAAAAGAGGAAAAAAAAAAAAAAACAGAAAAGAAAAGAAAAACATTAAACATGTGAAGCATAGTGAAGATAATAATCATGTGAATGCTATAAGAACATGAGTTATTATTATTATTATTATTATTAAAGTAATTATCAACAATTTGTTTCCATTTTTTCTGTTTTGCTTTATTTTACTTTTGCATTTAGCATTTAAATGATTATAAATTTCATTCTTATAACGAATTAAAAATATAAATATATTTCCATATGGAATTATAAACAATTCATATAATTAACGAAGAAGATAGTAATGCTTGACTCGCAGCATATATGGATGGATTGGCTACTTACTCAAGCAGCATCTTAAGCAGTTTTTTTTTTTTTTCTTTTAAGTTTGCATCCTCCAAGGAGCTGTAACTTCAAAATGGGTTTTCTTTACTCGAAATCGATCATAGATTAGTAGGAAATATTTCAGCAAAATTTTGACTGCTCTTTGAAATTGTGTGAATTTTTCTAGTTTTCTTGCTTACTTGTTAACAGCTAAGATCGATTTGTTGTTTATTTCAATTTTTTTTGAATTGACTCAATAATCCATGAGTGCAATCTTAACTTCCTAAGAACCGGTAAAGAATGCATAGACAAATAGGGAATAGATATATGCGGACGTAGATAGGCGGACGTGCGGTTGAATAGACAAATGCTCGTACACTCTAATTGACATACAAGCACACTAGGGGACATTTACACTAATGAGTTATACTATAAGACGGGCAAGTGAATAGATGGATGGACAAGTAAATATGTAAAATAAAAAGAGTATGTCACGTAAGTAGATGAACAGAACCACATGCAGGTAATAGTGAATAGTGGATGAATTGTGATTCGAAATGTATTATTGACATTAGCAAAGAAAACCCGGTCATTACAGCGAATTTCGTACACACCAAGCTGTGCGCTATGGACATTGTACTCAGCAAATCAAATTGATTTTCATATAATGAGAGCAAGTAAATAATGCTTAACATTGATAAGCCATCAAAGATTGAAGAGCCACCAACATTGTCCCTTTATGTCACGGAGCAATGATTAATTCTCCGGAAATCCCTCGATCATGTTAAGTCAGTTCTGTAAGTCAGTTCTTGTAAGCGGCGTAATCTTACGTAAATCGAAACGAGGGATACTCTACAGCAAAGACATTTTAGTGCAGCAAATTATCAAAGACAATGTTAGCGATCAATAATAATGAATATATTTCATCTCGATACGTGATTCATTTTGAAAATGCTGACGATAATAGAACGGATTTATATGGACTCTGGATGTATATGGATTTTATGGATAATTTTTATCTTTACAGCGACAAAAAAAAAAAAAAAAAAATAGAAAATGTTATTGAAACATATTTGCCATAAATAGATAAAGTGTAAAGCATTTCGAAAAGAAATATAATACAAAATATTTATGACAGTATAAATATGACTTACTTCAATAAATAAGAAAACAAAATTATTTCGTCTCTCTTCGCTCACTTATTTATAACAAATCTTCTCTAAGATTTAAATAAGCTTTTTGTACAATTTAACAACCTATAGCGATTGGATAAATAAATTTAAAATTGTGTAAATAATTTGTATGACATGAAAAATATAAAATACAAAATAAAAAGAAAAAGAAAAAGAAAAGAAAAAAAAAAAAATAAAGAAAAAAAAAAAAAAAAAAAAAAAACAATTAAATCCCTTATAATCCTTGTAAATAATTGCACTTAAAATTACATAAACTATAGATTGAATAACTGCCATTTTAATGTTACTTTTCTAAAAAGTCAAGAACATTAACCAAAATATTATAAATAATAATAAAAAGAAAAAGTTAGAAAAACTTTTAATTGAATTATAATAATAATAATAAAAAAGCTAAGCTCCACTATCATCGACATTACTAATTCCGTAAATTTCCCTCTACTTTCATTAAAAACAATAAAAAAGATTTTCATGACATGTTTAAGAAAATTTTGCAAAATTTTACTTTACGTGAAATTGACGCAATCGATTTTTAAGGGAAAATCCATCTAGGGATTACCTACGCATGCGATCGTAACAATTGCGGTTCGTACTCAAAGAAATTCATGCGTATTATAGGGAGGAGGGAACTACGTATATATGTAAGATATATTTAAAGCATTCGAAAATCACATATAATATGCGTGTATTTTACATTTAGAAATGATTGAACTCTGAATTCGGTTGAGTTATTCGGTTTGGCCGTCCATTGAAATCATAACTGCGAATATAAAGTTTTGTTTTAAAAAAAAAACAATTATCACTTACCCAAAACTATCGTAAAACAAGAACATTATAATCTCTCAAGGTCGACCATTAAATATCCTATAACTGTTCCCCTACTACAATTATTCGTGCGTTCGTTATTGGTTATAATGCCAAAGATCAAGAATTTAACTTTATTTTCGAGCAAAGGCATACTTTTCGGGAAGACCAGCATCATGCAGAACACCCAAAAGATCATATGAATGAAATGATTCAAGTGTAGCAAATCCTAACTCATCTCCTAAAAATTTGTTTTTATTTTTCAGTTTTCGTCATAATAAACTAGAAATTAGACTTTCTCTCTCTAGCTAGCCCCCTATATATCTTAGGGTCTTAATAAGTAGACCTATGTGGTCCATGCATTATTGTCTTTACTGAATTGCAACTAAAGGCCAATATTCAGAATAAAACGTTGAAAAATTAAAAGTTTTTCTGGAGGGTTTACTAGCTATCTAGAATAGAAATTTTATGGGGAGTATAGTCCAAGAAATAGACCCATATGGTTCAAATTTGATCCTAACCTAATTTTTATGCCAAATTATTATCATTACAAAATATTAACAAGTAGACTTTCTTGATATATAAGGGTTCGCACTTCCTGAGAATATTTCCATGCGACGTTAAGGTTAAGTTTTTTGTCAACTTACTATTATGAGCCGACTTCCACTACAAGACATTGAAAAATTACACCGTTTGACTATATAAACATTTTTATAGTTTTTGTGGGAACGGTTATAAGGGAGGTAGTACGAAAAATTGGTCCATCCAATCCAAAGTTTTCACAGCAATTTAGAATATATAACTATTATCACTGAGAGACTTTTGCCGAAAAATTTTAAAAATTTGCAACTGGAAGTGCAATTGCAAGTGATCAGAAAAGTTAACCGATCTGAACCATTTTCAGCAGAATTTGTTCATGGGTCAAAGCACATCAGTGTACCAAATTTCAGCAACGTATCGCAAAAATTACTATATGTAAGTTGAACACAAATTTAGACGGACCAAGCTAAGACGGACAGACAGGCTTATATCGTTTCAGAAAGTGATTGTGAAAATTCTTTTGAGTGTAACATACATACGTCCGCATACACTTGAAATACCCTGCACTACAGATGGTGTAAGGTTGAAAAGCCATATACAGATTGGGTCCAGTCCTTCGGTGTTTTCTCTGTTTTCGATTATTTTGAAAAAAACCAAAACAATGTCACGAAAACAACTGTGACTCAATTAATAACTCAATGAATGATCGAAATGTCATAAGAATTTTCGAAAAATCATCTGAATTCGTAAACAATGGCAACATCTACCTATGATCCTGTGAACTTATTGAGTGATTTGTTATAACTACTTGGATGAATCTTCGCTTTACATAGCAATCAATTCAAATATTGCATAAAAAGGGCGCGGTTTGTACATGATTCCTTCATCCCTCATAATTCCTTTTTAAGTTTTTATAACAAATTCTTTGCTACTCTTTTAGCGAAAATTTCTATATAAGCAGTGTAAGCAGTTGTATGTAAGTCAGCGATGTCTCATATTCGCTTAAAAAATAGCGAAAAATAATTGAAATTTTTTGCATTTATCATATAAATAATTTGTTAAGAAATATATTAGATTATTATTAAACTTGATGCTCAAAGCTTAAAAACTTAAAACTTAAGGGGGAAAAAAAAAAATTAAAAAAAAGGATACATTAACACAAAGGTTCTCATAACCAAAGACATTGACATGCCTACCAAATATTTTGTAAAGCTATCATTAGAGCAAAGTTATTAAAATAAATTTATAAATGTGCCAAACAACAACAACAACAAAATAAATAAGTACATAAGTAATAAATAATATAAGAAATGAATAAATAAAATAATTAAAGTTCTTAATATTGTTGTTGAATAAGAATATTTTTAACATTTTTGCTTTAATTTAATCAAATAAAGTATACGCCGTCGGCCTGTCTTACAAGATTTGAGAAGACTCGGATTACGGATACCCATGGTACAGTTAAAAAAGGACTTTAAGCTTAATATCATATATGCCATAATCAACAAGTCATACTGCTTATGAGAATGGCTTGCTCTACATTTTAGCCTCACTTTCTTCATCATGTTGTAAGGAATATCGCTTTTTTATATATATTATTTGCCATATAAGCGATTAGTAAATTCATCCTGAAATTTATAGGTTTTCCATAATAAGTTTAAAGTAGTAAGTAAAGAGGAGTACAGCGGTCATCACTAACACCACAGTACAGCGATTCATATTACGACGTTACACAATAACGTTTTATACGGAAGCGGTCGAAAGGGTGATCTAGTCCGAATCATTTTCATAACCATTCGTCCTTAAGCCAAAACACACAAGCTAATAAAATGCGGGCCTATTTCCAGTCCTTCCGCATGTTGCACGGCTGCGCGCAAACTTAATATTGTCTTGTATCGCAAATGTAGGTGTAGGGCATGAAAAATGTTATGAAAAAATTCGTAAAGCAAGTAAAGCAGGTTTCCGGTTTTCCCTTGACACAACTGATTTTTTTTTAAATTTTTTAATAATATATATAAAAATGTAATATAAAATAAAGTCGGAGGAAAAAAAGTTATTTTTTTTTCGAATATATTATGATTTACTTTTAAAAAGTTTTACTTATGCGAAAGTGTGATTTAATATACGCACATTAGTAGCACTTTTTCCTTTCCTCCTGGTTGCCAACGAAGAGGCGAAGGTATATTAATTTCGTTTTTCGATTTGCGACATCAAGAGGTACCCATTGGAAATTTCAGAAAGCTTTCGCTCAGTTTTAAGTCGGGATCAAGCTTGAGAGGAAGCGTCGTCGACCCTAAAACTTGTTGTAGCTTGCAACGTAGACAGACCAGACAACGATTTACAATACGCTATGAATATTTATTGCTGCAAAAATGCTCCCAAGTAACCAATTGACATAATGACAAAAAGACAACAAAAATAAAAAATTATTCAATTTTTATACGTTTAACATGACGAGTACCTACTTTGCAGCTGTGACTAATAAAAATATTCTCTTCTTCTTCTTCTTCTTCTTCTTCTTGTTATAGTTTAGTAATTTGAATGTCAGAGATCTCAAAATATAAAATATGTAAATGTTGTCTAGAAATTTAATTTCCTAAGTCTGCCCATTAAGAAGTAAGAACATTGCCGTCAGACAAGGCCGACCATTAAGTTTCTTCTTAGATCCTTCGCCTGGTACAATCGTTCACTCATTATCGTATTAATAGAGGCGTATGGCAATGGGGTCCAACAAAATGGGCTCATTTAGTTCAAAGTTGATTCGGATCATATTTATGCCAAATTACTGGCATGGACATATTTTTATCATTAAATATTAAAGATTGCAACTTTTTGGCATATAAAGGTTGGCATATGTCAGCCATTTCATCATACTTAATCCGAATTTTATAGAGCTAGGCTTCACATCAAATCACTCTTATGAACCAACAATTTTCATCATCAAATATAAAAATTTGGCCGCTTTTTCCATATAAAGGCTTATTTTTGATGAGAGGCTCAGATAGTCGAAATTCGGTAAAGATAATTTCTATGTTAATTACTTCGCCACGAAATAATGAAAAGACGACCTTTTCTACGATATAATAAATCAGTTTTCGTATTTGGGGAGGGTGTCAAAAAATTGCTCTACCCGATCCAAACTTTTAACATCAATTCAGAAAACCCGAATAGTATTACTTGGCAATAGAAATTGAATTTTTTTCTTTTACATAACGACTTTTCCAAATAATGGGAATTTATTGCAAAAGTGATTCGATCCAATCCATTTTCAATAGAAAATTACATCAGCGTCCCGGACTTCATTAATATCTTTTAAAAATTGCAATCAATAAATTTAACGCCAAAAATATAATGGATAGACATCCGATGAATAGACGGTCATATGGATAGGTTAGCTTAGATAGGTTAGTTACAATAAAAGACGGGACTATATTAAGTTCTTCTGGTTATTACATACATTCGCACAAAATTTAATATACTTCGTACTGCAATTTGTTGTTAACAATAAAGCTGTAAAGGTGATTGATTAGATGAAGCGAAAGCCGAGAACTAAGAAATTAGTTGTGTGTGTGTGTGTGTGTATGGACGTGATGGGTATTCAAAATTCATTGCTATAAGCGTATGCAACGTCTCGACTCTTTTCATATTAAGCAATGACTAAAGTCAGCATTTTGTTTTTGTTTTTCAAGCATTCCAGTTCCAATGTCCAGTTTTCGTGCATTGCATATTTCACTTAATGTTATTTAGAGAATAAGAAAAAAAAAAAAAACAAAAAAATCAGAGAATAGAGAAACCCTTTTGATTATTATTTAATATTATTACGTTCTCTGTGTAGCAAAACAATTAATTCGTATTTAAGTTTTAATTTGTGTGAAGTAATTCCTTAATATATATATATAAAACTAAAAAATGAGTCCTTCAAGGAGAAACACAGATACGTATATTGAAATGAAATTAAAAATTCTACATAACTGCAAAGTATTAAATGTCTACAAATATACTCGTATACATTCAAAAAAAAAAATTTATATACATGAACATCAAGTTTATAAACTAAAATAATAAATATGGCATTGAAAACGCCTCAAACGAATGAAGAAAAAATAAAATTTATAAACTAAAAATAAAAGAAATAAATAAAACAAAAACTGTTGCTGCATTATGATAATATATTATATATATATATATATATAGACAAAATAAACAAAATAAAAACAACAATAAAGAAAATAGAAAAGAAAAGAAAACAAATGCAAAAATAAAATAAACAAAAATTGTGTAAATACTATTTATATTGTATAAATATACATATTAAATATAACAAATTAAAAGAGAAAAAAAAGGAAGTAAATAAATATTGAATAAAAACAATGAAAAAAAAAAAATAAAAAAAAAGCGAAAAGTAAATAATAAATTGAATAAAATTTATTTATTTTTAACAACAACAACAACAGCAGAGATGAACTATATAAACCCAATTATAGATACATCTTTGCCTCTGTAACCGATGGTAATGGTATACAGGCAGGTAGGCCTCCCGCGGACCACAAAGTTGCTACAACACTCTCATCTATTTGCCAACCGCAAACCTGCTTTGTAAAATTCCATCGATTGTAATGAGTTTGCTTCGTTTTTTAATCTACATATATATATATATATATATATATATATCTGCAATAAGATTCCTAGTACTCTTGTGAATATATGGAATATAATTTAAGCAAAATATTTAGGAAAACTATATTTCCCATAAGTCTAATCTTCGATAAGTATTTTTTGAAACTAAAATCAAAAAATTAATAATTTTTTTAATTATTGTCATTGGATCGATCCACTTCATACTGACCATATATATAAAAAGAATTTTATATTAACACCTGCCTTAATAATTTTGACTAATTATTTTGATGGAAAGGTAATAAGACTCTAGCCTTTAAATCGGTTAAACTTTTCCTTTCCCTATTCCCTATGATGACAATATCTATATATATATATATATATTTGTAAAGAGATAGGATAAGTTTACTTACTATCATCTCGAAAAAAATAGAAAACTGTATAGTTTTCAATTCTACTTTATCGCCTTAGTGCAGGAGCTTGAGACGAGTTGAATTTTTGATGAAGAAATTTCGAAAATCCAACAATGTATATATGCAAGAATGCGGATGTTACCGCAACGCCAAGAGTTGTCTGCCACATAAATTTCGGCCAAAAAAAATTCATAGAAACGATGCACAACAATCAGCTGACGTTCCTTGTTAACCCCTTCAGGACATGGAATGCATATTGCAGCATACGTCGTATCATACCTATAAAAAAATTGGTCTTACTACTCTTCGCTAATAGCATTTCTAGCAATGGTGGCAAAAAGTGCATAAGAACTTTTACCATTTATCCCTATCAGCACCAGGGCTGCGGCTTAACCGAATAGATAAGAATCACGAGTACCAAGTCCGTGCATTTGCATGTTCAAATCTCAGTGCAATTTAATCATACGCGGTCGCAGCTTCAGTGAGTGCTTAGTTGCTAAAGGCGTAACCATCATCGATTGGGCACACATCCCCTAGGCTATCACTTGTTCTTTCTCCTCACTTCTTTCTGACCATGACTCGGGCGTAAATGGCCAATGTCCCTCGAACCTTTGGTCATTATAGAAAAAAAAAATGAATTCACCATCAGACAGAAACCCCTTCATATTTATATATATATTCTCAAACAATGTAAATGGATCACGCGTTCGTGTTCCATGCTAAAAATATAGTTATGGGCTGAAAACTTTTTCTAAAAAATGAACTTGATTTTACTTTTTTCATTACCATACACACATCGTCACACACACTTGGTCCATGGCGTCGCAAATTCCGATAGATGAGAGCTTCTTAATAAGAGGTTATATACATGTTTCTTCTAATTCCCACTCTGAATAGAGCTACGAACGGACTTGTCGTTTTTTTTTTTTTTTTTTCTGGCACAAAGCCTCGTATGTTTAACGTCCGAAAATTGCCTATAATTCAGTAGAAAACAAAAAAAATTAATATTCTATTATTAAATTCCTATTCGTTATCTTCCCATGATGTTCTTTGTTAACGTAATTAATTTAGGAGTCTCCTTATCACTTACTCTAGAACAACTGACGGATTTATATATTCAGTCGACTTTCAGTTCACTTTCAACTGCGCTTACAAACGCAAAATGGTATTAAAGACCTTGTATGAAATTGAAGGATGAGTTTACTACGCGTCTATTAGGTGATCTGATGCACTAAAGGTTTATTCTTTTCCTGAAATCATTATGTTAGGTATAGAAATAAATTCTTGACATTTTCTTAAAAAATTCAAATTCAATTCAAAAATACTTTTGACTTTTTTAATAATCGAAATATTTATTAGCATTATCCATACTCTTTAGTCGCTAACCGCGTAGCTTACGGATGCTATTACAGTAAAAATTTCGTCATTTCGAAGAACAATTATCATTGCTCGAATTTCGTTCATTTTCAAGTTTTGCGAATCACTAATCTACTGCAGATAATTGCATCGATTTGAACGAATCGTAATCAAAGGAATCAGGCCAGGAGAATGATCCGCATTCGGCTCATGTTGAACACTTTCAAGAGAATGGTGGTTAAGCTTATACAGCTTTTCTAACGAGGGCTTTATACAAACGAAAATACTTAAGCGGGGGAGTGTTTGGCTGCAAAAGAAAGTCTTTTCCTCTAAACTTTATATTGTCTACTGTCTCGTCTTTTCTTTTTTTTTTTTTTAGAACATAAGTCTACTTACTTCTCAATTGATTTAGACAACTTTTTAAAATTTAGTTACAGTTTATACTTGAAATGTGGAATCAATCTCTGCCTAATTTTTTTTTTTTTTTATTATTTTATTCTGATATGACCACTCACCCAGGAGATGTCCTCTATTCGTATGACGCGTATGACACATGTGAGGAAGAAGAAACAAAGAGGTTGGAGATGGTGGCCGCAACCTTGTGGGTGTGTGCTCAACCTTTACCGACTGAGCAGTAAACTCCAGGCCACTAAGTTTTGAACCGGCGTACACTGATTCCCTACTCGGCCTGAACTACTCTGCTTGATGCTCATGGAACAACGTGTATTATTTTAAATAAAAAGTTGCTCTATGAAATATTCTATATATATATATATATATCGTAGTGGTAGTTTAATCATTTGATTTTTAACCAAACTTTTTTATCATTTATTTATTTAACGTAAATAATTTGCTTCACAGACTGAGTATCCTATTAAAATGATTGTCAATTTTGCTTAAAGTTGCCCTTAACTCAATACGAAACTTAAATATTTAAGCTTACCAGCTAAAGTTGTATATATTATAGCGCTTTACAAAGCCAAGGATATAAAAATTCCAACACAAGCAATAGCAGTAATAACAACAACTGCAAATAACTGCTCAACTATTGCAAATATTTATTTGAATATGTTTGTTGTGTTATATATATATATAGCTGAACGCGTGTATGAACGCCTGGCTATATATGTTGAGAAAGTGAAAATATGCGTATATCAGACTGTATTTGGGCGTGTGTGTGTGTGTGTGTGTGTGTGTGGTATTCGTATACATAAAGTCAGAGAGCAAGCAGAACAGTATATGAATCAAGTGAAATATGTGACAATAACATCTACGCATATGTATATGTAAGTATGTTTATTGCTATTCCTGCATGACTCGGCTTTCTGAGTGTGGCGTCAGTGTGTTAAAACGTTACGTATATTATGCTTTGTGTTGTTTTACCCATTGGTATACGGAGTAGTTACAGAGTTTTAAAATTTATTCGTTTTACGAGCCGTTGCAGTCAAAACTAATAAAATGTTTGTAAATATGTTTTAAAGTAAAATAAAAAAAAAAAATAAAAAAGAAGAAGAAAATAAATAAATATAACAACAAAAACAACAACAATAAGAACAACAATGGTTATAATAACGAATAATACAAGAGCACTTTTATGAATAAACAAAAAATTTAGAAAACAAACTTTTTTTTACTTTCTGATTTTTTTTTTTTTTTTTATAAATGCAGACACAGTGGAAAATCCGAGTTTTCAGATTTTTCAGTTCATTTCGATACAAAATTCACTCCCTTGAGAAACTTGCTTTACTAACTTGACTTTTTAATGTTTTTTTTTTTTTTTTTTTGTAATAAAAAAATATGAATAAATTTATAAAAAAAAAATTATTTTAACCATATATGCAAGAAAATTAAATTCGCTATGCAACTAAAATCATTGATACTTTCAAACCCGTATGATAGATAATGCAATGGCAACCCATGACTTTGAAGCGTACTTGCAACAATTCTTAAATCAATATTTATTATGTCTTTCTAAAAAAATTTTTTTTATTTCTCTGTTAATTCTGTTCGCTTGGTCGCAACTGATCGATAGCAGCATTCTTTCGTAAACCTTTTCGCTTCTTTCTAATATAAACAGACACTCCGGGGAATGTCGCCTGCACTTGTAATGCGCTGGCCATCAAAAGGAAACGGCCTGAGAGAAAGGGATAGGAATGGCCGCTGCCTAGTGGTTACGTCGTGGTAAGCCCTCACTATAGCTACAATAGCTACGGATAGGGTCAAGCCGCATTGAGCATTGAATACGCGCAGACAGACGATAGATCCACGGATGGATAAATTGATGACTTCGGATATATATGACTGATGCGTTTATTGTAGATATTGCAAAGCAAAACACTTAGCATATTCCCAGGCCTTTAATGCTAGCTATGAATACTTTCTCGAAATCTCTTTCATAGTTTATCTCAAGTTAAGCAATAAATTTCCAAAAACATATATATATATATATATAAAACGTCAAAAAGCATCGAAAGTAAAATGTTAAATTTTTTGCGAAGAACACACAAGTGCACACTTTACTATAAGAAAATTGTTTTTCTCTTTTCTCGCATTCAAAAACTTAGACTACGTTCTGTCACTTGATAAGTTTTGGGTATAAGTAAAATAATAATCTTAAAAAATAAATGCAAAAATATCGTAACGACAAGGAATGGAAAAGTCAGTAGTACTCCTCTGCAATGCCATTACTGCTCAAATGCTAAGAACGTGAAAATCAGACTTTTGTTTGAAGCGGTCGGGGATATCGTAGCACTATTCGATTTGTTTGAGTGTCTTATGAAAAGCAGATTTAATTAATATTGAATTTCAAATTACAAATAACGTAATATAAGATAAGACAAAAGTACAAACCGATAAATAAAACGACTTTCGATCCGTTATTTTAAGCGGGTCTAACGAATCCAGGCTAAAGTACATGTGCAAATATATATCGATTTTTTTTTTTTTTTTTTTTGCTTATGCGAAAATTTGTCATAGCCTTCATACAAAAGAATATGTATGATGGCCAAAATTATTATGTTTATGGGAGAACGCAAAAAGGATAATCCTTTCGAATGTCATTTTTGTTACGCTCATTAGCTTACAAGCAGGAAGATACTATTCGGTAACTGAGTTTCGGGTTTAATAATATAGCTTCCAAGTGTTTCCAAGTCTCATCGCAAGCAAAAAAAAAAAAAAAAAAAAAATGGCACTCATTCGCCACCGTACTCAGTCAAAATCGATTGTCCATAATCAACTGTTTTTCGTCTTTGACTCAACAGTCAGCAGCAGCAGTTTGGGCAATCACTTGACCCATATCTTGGGTGAATACGTTTACATGCAATCTTCTGCATAAAAGCGTAAATGCGATAAAGCCACTTATTCCGGAAAATCATTACATAGTTTATGTTTTTGCCTCTAGGGCGTATCTCGTACACGCATTTGTTCTCCAAACTCTATTTATGCCTAAGCCTAGCGCGTTAAGTACGCATTAAGTGTTAGGTTTTCAGAATCCTTAACTTTGCTAGGCAAAGTTTTAAAGGAAATTTTCCACAAAATACTGTCAAAGAATACTCAAATTAATGTAATATGCTAATTATCAGGCAAATGTTTGTTACGCTCAAAAGTCCTTTGAGGGAAACTCTTTCCTCTCTATACATAAACATATAGAGTTATTATCCTTAGCATAGTTAAACCATTGCACTTACAATGTATTTACGCTTCATGCACTTTTAATAATTTCAGCGCTGTTATTATTGTTGTTATTGTTGCCTGCTTTTGTTGCTGTTCATTTCTAACAGCGTATACTACTACGTGGAGACTATACAACAAGTCTACTTATAAACGTGAATGTATTCCATGCATCAAACTTCTAGTCTCTATAATCATCTTTCTATATATATATATATATATATATATATATATATATATATATACTGTATGTGTACATCTTTATATATATATAAGTGCTTATATACACGTACGGTATGTCTATTCTTCGTAACACATCGGTCAATAATTGCCGGTACTCTGACAAACAATATTCATATTATTGGCACTGGCACACATTTCTACATTTCAAACGTCATTTTGATTATTTATTTACGAGTTATAGTTGACTTAGTGATGTCACTTTTATTATTTACAAAACAATGCGAATATGATGAAACGATTAAAAACCTTTGTTCCTTTATGGTTCAAAGATTACCGTTCAAACCTGACATTGTCTTGAAAGGTGCTGTGGCACGACCTCTTCACAACACAACAACAATTTATTGGTGACTTGTTTGCTGCTTCTTAATAAGATTTCGCCGACACTGACTGTATGCATAGATATAAAAAAAAAAAAAAAAAAAATCTTGCAAATTGCTCTTGATAATGACATGAAAATGACATTGCCAGAGATAATACGAAGAGCAAATCGCATGAATTAAAATTCGAATTACTACTCTACCCAGTATAGCTTTCAGACCTGGCCACCAAATCTCAAAAAAGATGCTGCAAATAGGGAGAAAGACTAAGAACAAATGATAAGGTGGTCGTTGCGGAAACTGAAGCGTATTTTCACGATCGTAATAAAAACCCGTTGAAAGATTCGAGAAACGTTGAACTCGTAGTCGTGCTCTCGAAATAGAGTACATTGGTGAATGGACTTGGATATTGCAAAAAGAAGAGGAAGCTTTTTTGTTTACTTAGTCCCGGAAATTATTGGCCGATGTCTTCTATGTATATATATATATGTAAATGTATATAGAAATATAAAACTGTCTTTGTTTACATTGGTTTTATATATACTTCGGTTTGGATAACTTTTCCATGTGCATAACAATGACATGGTTCCATTGTGACAAAACAAAAGCAAAAAACAAAAACCTATTTCACTGAAATGTTAGGAAAATTTATTATAGAATATTCAAAAGGAATCTAAAATAATGAAGGGGATAGAGTGTTTTACTCGCTCTTCGTTTGTGCTTTTGCATCTTAGTCTTTCTCTCTCTTTCTTTCTTTCTTTTACCTCTCTCTCTCTCTCTCTCTCTCTCTCTCTCTCTCTCTCTCTCTCTCTCTCATTCTATCCCTCCCGCTCTCTCCCTCTCATTCGCACTCTCAATCTCGCTCTCGCTCGTTCGGTCTGTCTGTCTGCCTAATCTATGTTTTTGTCTCTCTCTCTCTTTCACGTATATTGAAATGTTTGCACAAGTTTCTATTTATTTTAAGGCATGACCCGTAATGGCAACCTTTACAAATTAATGCTTGGCAGACAGTAAAGTAAGTCAATGTATGTACTTTATTTATTAAATAATGCATCTAAAAATACTAGCAGTTTATTAATTGTACAGTAACTTAGTACACAGTAAGTAGGTTAATCAATTTTCTAAACCCCGTATCTTCCTTTGTGTTTGGCAATATCATCACAAATTGAATTCGCCTATGGTATAGACAAAGCGAGAAATTTTATATGCTATATATGTGCATAACAAGCAAACCATTAATAACTAATAAAGCAATAGTTCGGGAAGTGACCGAAAACAATTATCCACAAAGATCTAATTGGTCCCATTGTCATTCATTCATTCATTCGTATCTAAAACTCGGTTAAAGTGAATTTGTAATGCACTCCGCGCACAAAATATTCCAAAATGACGAAACTGCCATTATTGAGGTTACGTTCAACATAACGTTGTCGGCTAAAACTCACTAGCGAATTCCGAGGCAGTTTATGTTTAAAATTTCACAACGAGATTTCTGCATTTGCCTCTGATTTGTCTCACACAATTTCGCTTATTCTGCATTTCACGCCGCATTGCAATTTTTTTTTTTTTTTGCTTAGTTATTGCTATTTAACGCGGGCATGCCGATGCAGTTCCCTAAATAGTACGAACGTAGAGAGGATGTCTTATCGACACACTATATCAAATTTTGACTTGAAAAAAATAAATGTAATGCTGATCAGTGTTTAATTTATGTGAAAAGACCTTAAACCCCAACCCAACAAGTATACTTTGCCCTTTATTATCTGTCTTAGCTTTGAAGTAATCGATTTATGTTATTCCTAGGGAAGGATGCCCATTGAACCTGCATCGCAATAGTGGAAAAAGGAAAGATTGTACAATGGTCGTCATCCGCCCATAAACAGAGTGCTCTCCGAATGAACAAAAGATCAAATGAAAAATGTGTCAAGTGCTTAGAGCTAAAATGTCAAAGCAATATGCAATGATTTCACTTCATATAGATTCAAGGTAGATGCGTTAAAAGTGATGAATAATTGAATTTGCTATTCGCTTCGCAATAGAATCACTGTTTGTATTGTATTGTTACGAGCAAGCCCCGAACCCTGCAGATTTAAGATTCTTACGAATCCCTCCACCTGTAAAATTATTAGTTATAACGAGATAATAAACGAGGGCTCATCTAGCATCCATAGATGAGATTTAGAGAATGATGCCGACCTATCATGCTAAGCAAAAGTCTTTCCTAAATGTCTACGGTAAAGATTCCCGTGGCCGGAGAAATGAAGCTAACGATTTCAAATTTGACGAAAAGATTGGAAGTTCTTGCACGCGGGTTGACATTTAAAGTGAAGCAAATCGATTGAAGGACAAGTTTACAACTCTATGCAAACTGAGAAGGTCTCTGTTTTTCAAAGATATAAAAAAATTCGTTTTTCGCATTTTTTTTTTTTTTTTTTTTTTTTTTTTTTTTGTAATATGACCAATAAACGCTTAGTAAATGTCCCCTATTCGTATAATAAGGTGACCGACAGCAAGAAGAGAAGAAAGAGACAGAAATAGAGAGATGGGGAGAAGTCACTGTATCTACGACCAAAATAGTCGCCTACTCGGCTACTCAAACGAATTACTCATAAACCGCAGCAGATAAAAGCACAAAAATTCGCTCATGTATTCAATGGGCAATGCTGTAGGACCTGTATAAAAATGGCAATAAGCTGATCATATCGATCGGCCAATATTATAATGTGGCAAAGTTTAATTTTTTTTTTCATTGCCTTTATAACGGTGCGGAAATAAACTTCAAAAACATCCTAAAATATATAAATTCTTTAGCAATTTTGCATTCGGAATGCACGTAAGCATGTCCGCCTACCCAACTACGCAGGTGCTGTAAGGGAACGTTCTCCCGTTCGCGAAAGCGAAGATATTACTTAAATGTTTGCGAAAGCATTTGAAAATGACCTAAACGAGAAGAAGGATTCGCCTACCACGACAAACGCTAATCTGCAGTAAAAACGGTGAACACCATTGTTTTCCCAGCTTTTTACTTCCTATTCATAAATTACAACACGTACACCCTACGAAAGTTCTACCCAGTATTATTAGAGTTTAAGAATTTAGTTCTTCTCCTTTTTTTTATTTTTTATTTTTTTTTTAGAGCAAAGTTGATGGGTGTAAGAGGTTCGATTACGACCGAATATAATTTTCTCACTTGTTTCTTTTTTGTTTTTTTTTTTTTTGCTTTTCTTACATCTACCAGGAATTATTTTTGGTTAATGATTTACTGTAATATTTACATGTGGAAAACATATAATTGTTGCAATAGTTAAAAGCTTTACAACCGAGTTTACCTACATTTTAATGTTAAAAAGTATTTATTATTGCAACTTATTCATCTATAAGTTTACATGCACTAAACCAGTTCATCTGTACAACTTTTCTTTATTGCGGATAAGTTAAAATTGTTAAAACAATTCTTCCCTATATATGCTATTCAAGTCAGATTCAAATGACTTCTCCGACAAACTATTCGCTCTTCTATCAGGTAAAAATTCATAATTAGATCAAGCAAAAATAATGGGTGGTGAGGTAAACATTGCAATTGAATACCCTACATCCCTTTATTTATTTTCATGATGATATTCAAAAAAAATTATAACTTTTCTCGGGTCATATCAAAAAATAATTTTTCGAAAAAATGATTTAAAAATTCTATCATTCTTGACTTCATTTATGACTTTTCTGCAATAAGTGAATCTTTGAAGAGAATCGTTTTAAGAACGATCGGGTTCAATTTAATTCGAAATAAGTTACGTCTTTCGATCTAAACATGTCTGTGCGATTTGTGCGTAGATTTACAAATATGAAAACATGAACATCAGATATTAGACGAGTAGAGGGACAAAGAAAACATAAAGATGATCTTAGCTTAATTTTTTAATGATTGTTACATACATTCGAACAAATTCAATATACCGATTTATGACACAAGTAAACCATAAATTTACGCATTTACTTGTAAATATAGGAGGCCACATATGTATTGCTCGTACATATGTATTGCGCCGTGCAATAATTTCATTAGAAAAATTGAACTCTTAGTAATGAGTACACAAAATTCGACTTAAAGCTTGTATAAAAATTTTTTTTACTTATTTTTATTTATATATATATATATATATATATATATATACATATATATAGATTGCATGAGTTTATATTTTTATGTGATTTTTAATCTCTGTGCGGCAATTAAATTTTATTGAGCTGCGATGCTTCAATACCCTAAAAGACTTAACATTTCAACAATCGGCTTAAAATAGTTGTTGTTGTTGTTGTTGTTATTTTTCAGTTGCAAATATTCTCTTTTATGGCTTGCCATTTGTTGCATGAGTAAAAATAAGGGAGACAGAGAAAAGCATACAGTTATAAATATGCATACATGCCGTTCGCCCATAAGGTGTAAAACAAAATATGTGCACGTAATTTATACGTTTGTTTGTATTTACAGTGTTACAATATTTAGATGCATACATAGTTGGTATATCAATTTTTTATAATTGTTACAGGATTTCATGTTCATGCACTTATTTGTCTTCTTCGTTTCATTTTTGCTTTTTTCTTTTTTTTTTTTTTTACCAATACAAGGGTATATACAGTATTTTTAATTTAAAAACAATTGGTTTTTAGAAGAACGTTGATCAACTCTTCGAATCGCATGATTCTTTAAACGCAATGCTCTTATATTGCAGGAATTTCGACAATTGAATGATTCTTGTATACGAAATAAATCTTTTAGCTGAGAGATTTATTGAATGAATGGACACTACTGGACACTGGTTTATTGGTTCTTACACTCAAAAAGCACCTAAGGACACTTATAGATTTTTAATTCATTAATTGATATTTATAATTGTACTACGCTCATAACCAAATCATTCCTATGCATTCTATTGCATTATACAAATCCTATATAATTTAATGATGTTTTTTTTTTTTGCAACTGAATGACTACTGACAGCCTCAATGATGCTTACAATTCAAACATTTATATGAGAAAACTATTCTTATAAATATAATAATGAAGTTCTGATGGTTCTTCTATTGCAATGAGTCGTATAACTGAAAAAAAAAGATTTCTAACATCGAACGAATGGATGGACGTTTCTTATAATTGAATCATGTTTTTCATTAAGTACTTATTAACAGCAAACCCTAATAACCGATTTGTAATTAAGCAATGATATCTTTTATAAGCTTCGATGTAAATAACTTGAACGTACAGAAGTAAAGCAGAGCGCGAATAGAATAAAGAATTCTTACGCCTATCGTCATCGTAGTCGTGACAGGTTGTTAACTATCATCCCAGGTATGATCCCATCTAGTCTTATAAGCCTTATAAGTATTTTCGTAGACATCAACTATGTAGAAATTTGGACCGATTTTGTCATTTAATTCGCCACACCCATAATGTCAGTACTTTATATTCTTGATCGGACGGCATGTATCAAATGGATTAAGTAAAAAAATAAAATTATTCTCAACAACAAAACAAATTAAGATAAATGCATCTTTTATTATACCGATTCGATCGATTCAGAATAATACTCCATATTAATCCTTCTGCCTATTATTCAATATATATATATATATATATAGATATATATCAATTCTAAGCACTAAAATTTTAAAAAGTATTAGCAGGCATGCATAAGGCTAACGGTTTTATTTTACACCCTGTCGCACCTGGGATTTAAACCCCAAAACGATTGAGTTGTTAGTCGAGATCCTTTGCCTACTCGGCCACTCATGTGGTTTTAGGAGGCAACTTATTGTTTTTAAATTTTCAGATATTTCGCTGAAATTTGATGCGGTAACCTGTTTTGGTCCACGGAAGAACGCCTTATTGAATATGAATTAGATCGGTACACTTTTTTACGATCATTCTCCACATTTGGGAAAAAAAACGAGTTTTGCAAGTTTGTTTCTCGATAATCGTAGACTTGTGATTAGATTGAAAACAAATCTTTTTCAGTGAGAGAATATAAAAACCATAAGCCCAAATAGCTTCACTAATTAGATATTAATGCAAACGATTAATGCAAATTTATGCAATATTGATATTTAACATAATGTATGTGTGTGTGACCAAGAAGTCAGAGAACGAAGTCGCGCAAGTCAAATTGCGCGAATGCATCGAATCTCAGAAACAATTTCTTCTTCTACATTGGTGACACGGTGGCCGATATCTGTGTCAAATTTCACATCATAGATAGATTTGAGACAAAAAAGATTTAAATTGATTGTACTTGATTCTTCAGGCAATAGTGTATTGTACATCCGCAAATGGGAGCAAATTCAAAACTTGGTCAAAAATTGAAAACTCTTTCTTAATTCATCAAAAATGTGATGCATTTTTTTGCTACATAATCAAAAATATGTGAACAGTACTGTGCATGTATTTATGCAATAGTTTTAAGTGCCCTTTTCAGTAATAAAACCATACGTAATTCAGGGCCAGTTTAATACAAATATTTAAGGATTTTTCTATGTTTTTTTTTTTTTTTATTTTTTTTTTTTTTTTTTTACTTAATACATATGATACATAAATACCTAAGTTTGTTGTATGCACTCTTTTGTGCATCATTGTACTGATGGTTTTATATATGTGTGAAGAGAGCAAAAGCAATGATTCGTTAACATAATAAAAACCCCTATAAGGTTGAATAGAGTATATGTGTGTGTGTGTGTGTGTGTGTGCGCTCCCGATATACATACTATAAACAACACCATGTAAAACATGAAACGAATAAAAAGATGAATGCAACAGCAAACATATAGTTGTACATAAACATAAAACTGAGTTAAAACTTAACACTAGACAATTGGAAAAAAATTTACAAACGTAAATGTTTGCAAACTGTAACTGAATAAAAAGAAAAAAAAACAAAAAAACAAAAAAAAAACCGAAACACGAAAAAATGGTCACAAATGCTTTGCTAAAGAGAAAAATTTTAATTTTTTTTTTTTTTTTTTTTTTTTTTGTGTATGCGTGTGTATATATATACGTTGATGATCAAAGAAAAAACAACCATAGAAAAAACTTTTCATATAAACAATGCTGAAAATGATAGTAAAGTGCTTCGTATATAAAATTCTTTTAATACCGGCAGAGGAAAAAAAAAATAAATAAATAAAATATAAAAATAAATAAACCAAAATCTTACATGCGAAGCGATAATATTTAACAATTGATGATTTGGTCAACATATTTGGTTTTATCTTTTTTGCAAGGATATTTTAATAAAACTTCTTTACTGTCCTTAACAAAAATAAAAGAGTAAAAAACAAAAAACAAAATATATATAAAAAAAAAGATTGCATTCTAAAAATGCAAGTAATTGTGCATCGTATACTAATTTTTTATACAACTTTTCTATTAAAAAGTGCAAAATTGCAACGATTACCTTACCCTGAG
>NW_023998414.1:860562-1036109 GCF_014805625.2 Glossina fuscipes
TTTTTTTTTTTTTTTTTTTTTTTTTTTTTTTTTTTTTTTTCTTTACTTAATTCGACTTGAAACGAGAGAACAATTATAATTTTATTTAGTTAAATTGTTTGATTTAGTGTTTCGTGCATTTATAAAATAATTTTTATGTTGCATTAAATATTGCAACATATATATCAAGATGATCGTGTATAAAGGCATGAAGCGCTGTTCACAAAAAAGTTTCGTGATCATTACGCTATTCGCTCGTTCGCCCTATATGTCGCTAGTGATGATTATTCGTGAATATGCTTCCGTTATATGTGGAATACACGATACGATCCACGATGTGGGTGGCAAATTGAATCTGTATAAAAGCTTATAAATAAAAATTCGTAACAGCAATCTAGAAATATTCGATAGAAATGTAAGCAACGTCGGCCATTAAACACTATAGACAGCTTCGGTCAACGCAATTCTTCACTAAACTCATAACAACATATTTATTTATTTATATTTATTTATTTATATTGGGCAGTAAGAAAATTGTATTCATTGGGGGTCGAATCTCGCATACCCACCACTATGTAGTCTTTTTACCATATAAAGATTCAATTTCCGTGTGAACGGTTTTATGAGAAGAGATTAAAAAAAAATTTCCTTATCCGATCCGAAAGTTTTCACACCAACTTAGTGAAAGCTGAAATACTATTACTGAGCGATTTTTGCCGCCAAACTCTAAAAATCGCAATAATTTTTTTCATATAACAACTTATCAAACTAAGGGATTATGTTGAAAAAAAACTGATCCAATCCGAACTATTTGCAATAGCGTTCGTCCTTGCAGTAAAGCATGGTAGAGTACCAAATTTCATCCAAATATCTTGAAAATGACGGCGTGTAGGTTAAAAAAAAACTACATAGCCAGAATTTAGAGGGACAGATGGACAGACAAATTTAGAATCATTCAAGAAATGATCCTAAAGTGGGGTCGGGTACAAATGTAAGCCCTTATATAGATTACTGTGTTAAACAAAGTGGTTCGATGTATTTTGATCCATGTTACCCATGGGTCCTCCCATAATATTTTTCTTGGTTTTTTTACTTTAAAACATAACAAACGAACCGACATTTTTTTGTTTTATTCTCTACACTGTGCAGTTATATGCCCATGGGTATATGTATGTCTTTCAACGCGGCCAAGTGCTTCATCTAATCTAGGGAATCACCAAAAAAAGTCTCTTAAGATGAATGCTTGCAAGGAGAGCTAGCTATTACTATACACTATCTACTTTCATATAAATTGCATGAAAGCAAAAAAACTTCTTTTTTTACAGTTTAGCAAACTTCTCTCTTCTAGAACACAGTACAAATCAATTTGAAGGAAATGTTTATAGGCTTTAATGCGTTAACTTGCCAACCATTTTAAGAGGAATTTAAAAACAAATTGAAATATAAAATAATTAAATAATTAAAGAAATTAAACTAATTGTGTATATTTTTTTTTTTTTTTTTTTTTGCATTTGAAATAAAGCAGTGTAACCTCACTATGAGTTCATTTTCGATAATAAAATTGATATACAAAAGTATGTTATTTGATTATTTTGTAGCCTTCGCGGTAAAGTACGCAATTCTAATTGAAATATGTGCTCGCAGATAATAAATTTTAATTAAATCGTCATAATGGCAAATTGTGTATTTATAGTTAAATTTTAAAATAAAAATTAATTTATTTCACCATCACGTAACGATCATATTAAAATTTGTGCATTCCGTTTGTAACGACAATTTACGAGATATGCTAGCAAAAGTTTGTGCTGAATTTTATATAGCATACTGGATGTACGGACTTCTCTCGTATAACTCGATCAATTTCGGCCGCGTTATATCGTTATCGTTATCGTATTATATACAACTTTTTTTTTTTTTGTTTATGAATTTTGTATTAACATTTAATATAAAATAATATAATTTAAGCCTTGAAGTAATATATATAGTAAATCAAAGGCAATCTCGCTATATCGTGTTATAATGAAACCAAGCCTTAAGATGGACGCCTTTTATGATAGCTTAAAACGCGTTCGAAACATACATATATTATCGAAAAGTTAAGTTAATTTAAGTTTTTATATATAAAAAATAATAATATATATAATATATAATTATAAATTAATTATCTATTACGAAAATTATAAAAATATGCAAAAAAGTATTTCTGGCGATCACAAAACTAATTTTCATCAAAAATTACATCTAATCTCAGTTGGATGAAAACCTTCTCATCAATGATAGCAGAGTAAAAATAACAAGAACAAAATAGCAATTGAAAGCGAACGTCCAGCTGAACATATATTCGAAATCGTGTTATATATATATATATATGTATTTGCAAATTCTAGATCGTGTTGTATGGAAACTGTATTTAGCAAGTAGCATATTAAGCGAAGTTCGCCCAAACGCGAATCATGTAAAATTTTCGTTTCCACCATCGCAGTGAATGTTGATAGAAGAGAAGATACCGAAAATCGAGACACTGGTAAGAATTAAGCAACAGACAAATATCTACTAATATGTGTGCGACAGTAAAAATTTGAATCCCTCATGAAACTGTCGCCTGACCTTTGAATGTCGCCCTCATTTGCGATATTATTCACCCTTCATTTGATTTTTGTGTCGATTTTAAACTAATCGACACTGCTTTGTCAGTGAATGTTCATTCTTATGAATGATTATATATATATGATATATATTCTTAGGTTGTGGACACATGCTGCTATATATATATATATATATATATATAAAATGTGATTTAATTTAAGCTCAATATTTATTATTTTTTATATTAATTTTTAATTTGATATCTTGAACTCATTGCATTTGGCATGAGATCGTAAAATCCACTTAACAAATGATGTTGATTTGCATACTGCGAATCGTTAGCTTGCCCGTCATGCATTTGACATTAGAACGAACATATTTACAAACGTTCTCCATAAGGGACAATACTACTTTGTTACTGTTGTTATTAAATTATCGATCGCTTTTTCAAAATTTGCTTATGAAATTTCGTATTTCTTACTTACAATGTTCGTAATTTTATCTCCCTTTGACTTCTTCTTCAATCTATTTTTTCTTTCTTTAGATCAATTTATGTTATCCCGAATAAAATACACATAAGAACACGCTCCGATATCACGTTAAGTCCTGCAAACTACACAAACAAAATCCCTTGTGACTTGGGATGTTGTTCGGAATACAAGGTCTTAATAAGTAAGAAAATTAAATTCAATTTATGCCTATCACTGTTATTCTGTTAAAAATAAAAAGAAAACAAAGAATAAAAATATAATTTACATATTCTATAATATTGGATGGGCGTGGCTGATTTTTGACATTCTTTTCTAAAATAATTTTACGGTAAATTAATATCGTGAACCTGTTCTAGTTTACAAGTGACGACCGAATGACACGGAAAGCAAAGACGTTCTTGGTTTTAGTTGAACAGACGTGAGGGCGTTGTACGCGCGATTTTTGACCTGTTCTGATCAAAAATTTTGCAAAGCCTTTTGCAAATTTGTAAACGGTGTCTTCTTGTTTGCGAACGGAAGAATGTGCACAACAGATGCTACGCAATTAGATAGATGGACGGACTAGCATGACACAACATGTTAAGGTGCATTCCGATTCTGAGACTGGCCAAGAATTTTTATATTTATTCGATTGAAAATTTTGTACTGATCGAGAATATATATACTTTGTGGCGTCTCCGAACTTTGCCTGACTGGGTGGTGCAAACGTTTTGACAAAACAATTATACCCTCCATTTCGTTCGGCGATGGGTATCAAAAAAAAAAAAAAAGTTTACGAATTTTTTCGATTTTTCTGTCTGTACGGTTTTCTTCCACCATCGCTTCTAATTGTTGTATGCTTTTCATACGCGTCACTTTACGTTTCGTTATGTTGCCCAATGTCGATTGTTCTCAATTAAATTTGGTTATGGTTGTATCACGTATTTACAAAGATATCGAATTATTTTTATATTTTATTTTCAATATTGTGATAATCTAAATACAATAAATCTCTTCTCCTTGTTCCTCTTCTTCAATGATAGTCAACAAGCGTTTAGCGAGTCAGCAACAAATGATGATGAGGTGTCGCCTCGTAATAGAAAACGAAGTACTTGACCTGGTCAAGCCTTAAGAAACTCAACGATTAATTTTGTTAATTATTGATTAGTATTTCCTTTCATTATTTATTTATGGGCTTTAGGTTTTACCGTTACTTTCGAAGGTTTCGTCGAATGTTCGCCACGTTCGCCAGGTTTTTTTTTTTTTTCAACTTGAATTTCAATGCCTGGCGATCGCGTATGGTTTCCTTGGGGTTTCCGCCTGGCGTGGCAGAGACACTTGTTCCTCAAATAAAATTGAATAAATGTACAGTTTTCAATAAAGCCGATAACCTGAAATGCTAATGGTTGAAGACTTTAATCCGAGAATCACTTCTCTGAAGAATTCTCAAGCCGAAATATAGATTTCAACTTGAATTTTGGGAATAGGTGGCAATCCAGTACATTAAACGATCCTCAGTGCGGTCGTGTCCATATGTATTTGCAACCATTCGACTGGTTCTGTTGGGTAGAAAAACAAAAAATTGAAAGGAAAATATAACAACAAAAGAAGAAAAGAGAAAAGAAAGAAAGAAAGAAAAAAACAAACGAAAAACATGATTGACAACAAATGTAAAATGGAATATATATAACAGAAAAATTTGTTAATTGAATTAAAAAAATGCGAATGCAAAATAAAACTCGTAAGATAGCGTCACAAACAGGAGCTTAACAAAATCTCAGATTTATAAAGGACTTATGCAAACAAAGGTGACCGATAACGATGATGTAAACGCTTACAAAAGCTAACGAGCTGTATATGTACATAAACACATATATATATGTATATATATATATATATATATATATATACAAACACATATACACATATATACACACACACATATATATATATACATCCAGGCAAATGATAAATATAAATGAGTGGTAAGACAATCCATTGCCATCAAAATAGCAGATTAAGGCAAAGGACTACGCTAATCTGCGTATAGGTAAGCAAAGAAAGCTTTAAATATTTTTATACCAACAAAGGGGAGGGAAAAATGAAGAAAATTAAACACGCGAAAGGAAAATGAAAATGAACACAACAGGATTTTGAATTGACGTTTGCTCAAGTGAAATCCCAAGACTGTAATATCAGGCGGCGTATGGCGTAAGCCCGAAGAAGCTGACTGTTTGTCTGTCTGTCTCTCTGTCTATCTATCTGTCTGCACATACCGAAACACAATTGCAACATAAATGAATGTTTACTTTGCGGTCAACGCGCGAATAAGCGCGAATACATGGGCGGGCGAGCGTTAACACACATACACATTTATGAATTTGCATATCCTCCTCTCATCATGCTCTTACGATAGATTAACTAAAAAGTATTGACCCCTTCGAAGTGAGAATTGACAAAATATTTTCTTATTATTGAAAAATTTTACGGAATCGTGATTCCGAAAGCCCAGCCGAAAAAAAAAAACGACGGAATTAATAATTGAATGATACCAGGCCGGCCCAAGCTCTTTGGAGTATGCGTGAATGTACCATTTTCTATTTTCTATTTTTTGTTGTCTGTAAACACAAAATTTTGCCTAAGATTATCAGTGTTGCCGTTAACGAGTTGCGTCGAGTTGGCAACATATGAAGTTTAGTTTTGCTTCGAAGGAGTTTTTTTTTATTTATTCATTTATTTTATTTATTTATTATTTTTATCAATTATTTTAATAGATTATTTCGTTTTTTTTTTTTGTAATACTTACGAACTGCTTCAGAAATCAAATCGCTTGCAACGGATATCCGCTGATAGAAAACTCGATCGACTACTTTTCCTCATTCCAACTATTTTGACATTCAAGCAGCAAACTGCGTTTCAAGAGAAATATTTCGATCGTTTCGATCGCTGCTACGATTGTTTAAGTGCATTGGATGCTTAAGAAAAAAAGCAATTTGAATATTGAAATTTATAGAATGAAATTTTCAAATCCGGTTGCTTTTAAAGAGAGAAACGTACGAAGCCTTTACAACGTTATTGATGAAATGGTAGCCTGTCAGCCGGCCTTGCTAAGTGTATACACGTTTTTCGCGCCAATCATTTTTTTCATATTTCACGCAAAGTTTAAATGCCAGCCGCCTAGTTACGATGATATGCGCTTTGATATGCTTAGTACTTTTTAGACTAACGGATGCATACAACCGAAAATCATTCTATTTAAGCAGTAAATGAAAGGAATAAGGAAAATTGTTTTAATTTTTTTTTTGCTTCTTTTTTTTTTTGCTAAGACAAAAATCCAATTTAGTTGCAAGTAAAATATTTGAGTTTTCTAAAAATTTACTGCAAATTGTAAGAAAACTTGAAACTGTTGAAAAAAAAAATACAAATACAAAGAAGAAAGACGGAACAAAATATATATGTAGAGGAACATAAGAAAGTAAAAATAATGTGAATTTACTCAAACATCTATATATATATATATATATATAAATATATATATATACATATAAATAGAGAGAACATAGAAAATGTTCGGGCTGAATAAAAATAATATGAACATGTTCGCATACACTCCCCCAAAACACGTTCACAAATGTAATGTAAGGAACTTTTTATTTTCTTTTCCTTTTTTTTTTTTTTTTTTTTTTTTTTTGCTTTTATTTAAGTTAATTTTTCAATTACGTTCTTATCGTCATCAACGTGATACTCGATGTGCTTGTTACAATAACAACACACGCATATACACGTTTCACTCTAAGTTGTCAAACATCGTGCATATGCATGCGTTCACATATGTATACAGCTCTGCTAATACAATTTACCAGATAACATAAATAAAATAAACTACGAAAGCAACAACAATATAAGAACAGAAAAGCAATTGTTAGATTTGACTAGAGACACACATTTTTTTTTGGTAAGTTGTTGGTTTGTTTTATTTAATTCTTTTCTTTTTTTTTTTTTTTTTTGTTTTCTTTTTATATATACATGTATATATATATATATATATATATATATACTTTTTTTTTTTTCTCTCTCTGTAGATCACTTTGAAAAGTCACGTTTCGGTTTTTCTTTTTTATTTTTTTATTTTTTTGTTGTTTTTCTTACCGAAACGCTGTTTGGTCTGTCAGTCAAATTTGTCAGAGAAGACAAATTGTATTGAGTGGCGTAGTGATTGCTTTCATTGTTGCATTAGAATGTAAGCATGGGTGATATGATCTTTTATGTAAATGCCTGTGTGCGTACTTAGGCTTGCACTCAATTTCATTCCATCACTTGTCAATGTCAACATGTAAATTTAAAATATGCGCTAACATATCTAGCTATGCACATAACATTTCGCAATCTAAGTGCATATATGCGAAAGAATGTTTTATACGTTGACTTTTGTAAACCTAGCAAAAATTTAACCAATTCATGCAAAGACTCTTGTAATTTAGGCCATCCATCGACCATCAATTACTTATAATTACATATAAAGTGAATATAAAAAAAAAATCTTATTCACTTTACATGAAGAAAATCGCTACAATTTCTTCTGTATTGAATTCTTATAATAAGTAAGGAAATTTTTGGATCAAGGGCTTCCCATATCTTATTATAATTATTATTATTATTATTATTATGCGTTTCGCCAGAGAAATAAATTCCAAGATTAGCACATCCAAGGCTATCCGGCTTTTATTGAAAATTCTACCCCGCACTTGAGATTCGAACCCGCGACCACTCAGGCTTTACATACGTGTGTTATATAAATTTATTTTCAATTTTTCCTTCTTTAAATTATTTTCATCTTTTTAAATAAATATCGAGCAAAAGATTAAAGAAAAGGAATTACAATATGAAAGGAAAGCAGAAAAGTAATAAATGTCATCAAACATACGTTTAATTGCACTCAAAGAGCAGATCGCTTAAAACACCCCACGCCCAACATTGAACCATTTCTACATTCTCATTACGTACACACACATTTGACATACTTGAAGTTTCTGGCTCGTTCAGTACATTTTCTTTTCAATTGACTCGAAACACCGACTTTTTGAAAAGTCTGATGAATCAGCCAGAAATTTGATGACCACTATGCTGATTCGATCACTGTGACGGTGTTACCGAAGTTAAGTTCTTTTGCAAACAATTTTGCGGCGAATCTTTCATATTCAAAAAATAGCACTTATTAACTGTATATGTATTTGTTCAATTTTATATCAACACTTTCGGATTTTGAAAAATAACTTGTCAACTTCAAGCTCTGGTTGCTATCAATAGATTACTTGCTTAGGGCCTTTGTTTATCGCTCAGAATGAGCCTTTACGCCATTCAAATGGACCATTATTTTTTTTTTTAACTCAAATGTGATCACGATGTGTCTCTCAGTCACATTTTAACTCAAATTTTCTAATTATTTCGTATTGCATTCTAAAAAGATATATATATACATATATATATATATACATTATATAGTAAATCTAACCCAAACTTTACTAAGACCCAAATAAGGAACTTTCTGTTCACATTGGCCCTTTCTTACGCATTCTTCTAAGAAGAAGAAGAAGAAAAGAGGAAGAAGAAGGGAAAGAAGAAAAAAAGAGTGGTAGTAGGAACAGCAGCAGGTAAGTATCAGCAACGTAATGAAAACTTAAACCGACAAAATATTCTGTATAGAGACGTATATCTATCGCATGTTTTTTTCGCCAACAGGTTCGATCGTTCACTACTCAAAATTAATTCATTATTTGTTTTTTTTTTTTCTAGGCAATAGTGTCTTCAGGCATTCCAGCCAAGATCTTAGGTACTCTCTTACTCAGAGTCTTTCATTTGCGTATACAATGTGTGATGTACTTGTCGGTGTCTATTTGATTAAAATTAGAACTACAATCGTGTTATTCTAATTATTAGTGAATAGATGCATAGGGCATATGCTAAGCGCTACAAAGGGAAGGAAGTTAGCGTAATACACGATACGAATGCGCGAGTAAAAGTTTTATGGCTTACTAACGGTCACTTACATATATATATATATATGCTGGACGAGGTGGAAAGAGTTCTGTCATAAGTGCAAGTACTTGGAGCTAAATAGCAAAATAGCTGTAATTAACAGCAAATGCAAAGACCGAATGGACAATGAGACAGGGGGATGGATGTAATCACAGAATGCGCGTTCATATACATATACATATACATATGAGTGTGTAAAAGTTGTTTTAAAGTTAATAACACAATCCAGGTAATTATTATAAAACGATATTAGCCAATTTTAGAAGTATGTATGTTAAACGGGTAATAGGGTGACTATCTCCTATGGATATCGGGTGTTGGTTCTTTATAAAATAATCGAATCTGACTCGTTGACAACATTTTCGCTCAGGGTACCCAGGTAACCAGATGTGTAAGTGAAACCGGACCATAATATGCCTCATCAGAGTATAATCATGTGTGATTAGTTTTCGTGCAAATTTCTTCTGCAAAGACAGAAAACAAATTTGCAGAATGGTCTGCCTCTTGATGTTTCGCAGATTTGCTCGTTGAAGAATCGCTTTATAGACTTTTGATAATGTTTGACGACGCATTTCCTCCGAATTTTTCCGCTCAAATATTTCCAACTTTTCGGCTGCTATTGGAGAAATAGAGAGAACCAGATTGCATATACTTAGCTCAGGGCTTGGATGGATGGCGATCTTGTAAAACAGTAATTTAGTGTCTTGTGGAAGTCATTTATTGCATAGCATAACAGATATGGTTTCTGCCTTTTGCAGTCGCACCACTACGGAATTCATCATTTATTCTCTTTCTTTTTATGATTGTCTAGAAGAAAGTGTAACGCAACGGAGAAAGTATAATGAAATACGAACGCCATCTAACTATCATTTAGATGGAATGGCGGAATGGCATTACGCTTTTCACGCAGCAATTTCCTTATATTCCAATCCTATCCGCTTTAGTCCTATATCTAAATTCAATTACACTAACGACTATTTAAAAAGCTTGGACTTTCCCTTTCTATTTCGGTCAATTCTTGCTTAACAACTTGAAGCCTTCTTACGTTTTATTTTATCATATGCTTGCTAATAATTTCAAATAAAAATACTATAATGCAACCTTTGAGAAACCATGCGAGAGTGCATAAGTTTCATATGCCTCTGAGTAAGGTATTTATGCCTTTGCTATAGATTAAATTCATACTAGATTTTAAAAAGAAAACAAAAAACAAAAAAATATTTGCATACATGAAACTTGTTTCAAATTTAAACGTACGAAGATACATATATGACTTTTTGCCTACATATATCTATAACAATATAACAATTCCTTTTTATATACCCTACACCACTTACAGGCAGAAGAGTGTATTAAGTTTGTTCGAATTTATGCAGTACCTAGAATCAGACCTATGATAGACTCATCTTTTACCACACCGATCGATTCAGAATCAGAATTTTCTAAATCGATTTTTGCAACGCCACCGATCTATCCGTCTTATCCGTCTTGTGCAAAGTGCCCAATTTTCTTTAAACAATACTTTGATGAAATTGCGTACATTGGTATATTTTGACCCAGGCGACGAACTCTCTTGAAAATGGCTCGAATCTGATCACTTTTCCGAACACTTCTCGATAACCTTATAACCAAATTGTATTAAACGAAGTGATAGAGGGCATTTAATGGTAGACTATGTCCCACTATGTGCATGTTTTTTTTGACTTGTTTTACTCAACTGTTACTGGCATCGAGGTATGTGCTAAATATGTCATCCGATTTGTAACAAAATTTACATTATATTTATGCTTATGTAAGCTTATTAGTAAAAATTACTAAAGCAATTCCATTAAATATCAAATAATCAATAAATCTTAGAATCTATATCGCATATATAAATCAGATCAAAACACTATTCTCGTAAGAATTTTTATATTTTGATTCGATTACGTCGCGTATATATTTGATTTTCATTCCGTTGCATTTGCCTTTTTCTTGCAATTACTCTACTCTATGCGTCCGTAATGGTTGTATTCGAAAAAATTTCAATAAGTTTGAGTAATGATAACATAATTATCATAGTAGATATCAAGTGTCTCGGCTTCGATCGCTTCTTTTACTTTCGTTTACAGAGTTTTTTTTTATTGTTTTCTCTGGCTTCTTCTTTGCTTTGCATGAATTTATATGTGCTTCTTGAACGCAAATGCACAAACAAGGCAAGAGCTTTTTCGGTTAGCAAGCAACAAAATCAACTTTTTTTTTTTTTTTTTTAGTAAACTCCACCCTCCATATATATATATATACATGTGACTTTTTCTCTTTATGTCTTTAAATAAATATCATAACAGGATTTTTTTTTTCCTGCAGGATTAAATGCGTATCAACGAAAGAGAAATAAAAAAGGAAAACTTTTTTATTAAAAAACTAACAGAAAAAGACAACAAGTTCGTTTCAAATAACAATTTGCCTTATCATGTAGAAAACATTCGTTTATTTGAAAATAAATTGAAAATATATCAGAAATATTTAATCTGTTCAATGCATAATTTTTATTTAGCTTGTCATGACAGTAAAAGCGGTTTTTCTTTTCTATATATATATATATATATATTTTTTTTTTTTTTTTTTTATTAGATTGGTTGGTTACACAATTTCCCTCAAATTTTGTTTTTTGTTTTATTTTTTCAACTGGCCATATAACTTGAATGGAACGCGGCCATATCAAACGTTTAGCTTACTTGTATATGTCGAACGTAGGTACAGGAATTCGAACTTGTTGTGTTAATTCTGCCCATAAAACAATAGCGAAAGTCGAGTAAAATTTTAAACGCAAGATACTAAAAAAAAAAAAAAAAAGATTTTAATTAAGTAAATTTTCGCTTATTTTGCACTATTTCCACACCAGCTCCATTATTCATATCTTATAGAAGTCTGGAAAAGCCTTTTGCGGAAAGCTGAAAAGCACCAACTACACCGCCGCCGCTTAACAACAACCTACATAAGATAAGAACTGCAAGGCTGCGAGTTGTAAGCAATACTCTGTTAAATTAATACAAGTTTGTTTTTTTTTTTCGAATAATTAGATATAACCTTCATGTCCTTCATAGTCTAATAAGGACTTGGCCAAATTGTTTTCGAAACAATTCATCTTTCAGTGAACTTTTTCATTTTGGATCAGTTCGTGTACTATCGAAACCTTAATCTTGCCTGTAATCCATACTTGTGTTAAATTTCTTCAAAGAATAGATTGTTTTGCCCTGACTACAGACAACTGTCTTAAAATAAATAAAAATAGTTCAGTGAGATGAGAATAAAATAAATAAATATCAACAATGTTTATAAATTTTTAATATGAGGAAAATCATTCTCGCGCCGGGAAAAGCAATCCGAAAAGCCTTAAATTCCTTGTATATGAGCCAGATTTACTATATAAAAGTAATACAACATTTTCGTAACCATAATAAATGCTTACATCCCGGCTAGATATATAAATTTATTATTGTACACCTTTTCAGTTCAATGCTCTCTTCATTTTATTCAATTCCTAAATCATAATGTCATAGTTAAGCCTATATTTTGTTTTAAGTTCGCTTACTTGAGTTAAATCTTTACTGGTTTATGAAAACATACCGTACGCGTTCGATTCTTCCCTGAGTTTGAGTATGTATAGCTTAGACATTGATATTTTTGCGATGTAAGCTTAAGTTAAGTTATCTGGAAGCTGTCGTTCAGTCTATATATATATATATCAAAAAAAAAAAAAAGATGCGGGTGTCGACAAACAGCATTTGAAAAAGTTAAGTAAAACAACAACAAAAAAAAGAACCTAAAGGTAAAGCTATTGAAATTATCACATTAGTCCTATACGTCAATCTTATAACGAAGGCAAGCATTTGTTCATTTCCGACAACCATCCACTTCTCAAAGCAAAGCCGACTGACTACTACTCATGCTCGTAAAGTGCTACAATGCCATCAAATCTGTCACATCGAAGCGGCATCAAATCCAATTAGTGAAACCGAGTGATGGATGAAAACTGGAGAGAATCATGCAAAAAATTTAAGAAAATTATAGAGAAAATCTGTAGTTTTATGAAAGACTTTTAAGCGAGAATTATCGCTTATGCCATATTAGAAATCCAAGTTTTCAGAAATTCCATGCCTTTCCGTTCACAGTTTCGCCCTTCATCTCGCTGAAAAACCTATCCATTATGATTTGTCTTCTTTGTTGTCTCACTTGATGATATCACTTGAAATTGAAGCGGTTTCACTTGATATCTTACAAAGTATTGCGAGGCTTAGATAAAATATTGCAAATCATATATAACGGAGGAGACGTACACCGGGAATCGGAAGGAAGAAGTGTCGACCATTCTGCAGACCTGCTTGCGAATGGCAATAAATTCGATCCGTAGTTTATGAAAAAGATTAAAGTATTTCTTTATATTTTATACCCTACACCGGTTGCAGTAGAAAAATAGCTTGTATGCAACACCCACGATAAATTCGGGATAGATCCACATTTCATTTAGAATCACTTTTTGAATCGATTTCAGCTTGCCTGTTCGTCTGTCCGTCCGTCCGTATGTTTTGTTGTTGTGTTTTCAATCTACAGGCGGTAAATATTGCGAAATTTTGATAAAATTTTTTACGGACGGAAATTATTGAAAAAGGGGTTCAAATCGAGTCACATTTTCAACTATTTCCGATGGAAGTCATTGTTTTCAAAACAATTGTAATATGATTAGCCGCAGGATGGTGTACGATATTTAATGATGGGCGCTATATTAGTCGCCTCCTATATTAGTTGGCACATACGGTTTCAAATGCTCTTTATTTCTATTTAACGATTTATTTAAACAAACAACAAGAGGCTTATATAAATTATGGGCTGTTATTGAAATGCGATTCTTTCTATATATATGATTTGGTTTATTCATTTTTACATATTCATTTGTACTTATACATTTATTTATTTATTTATAAATTTTTATTCTTTTGATTTTGTTGTTGCTTTTCATATAACAATAATTAAAACCTCGCATTTTGTATTGACCTTAATGCTCGTTTATACCAAGATTTGATATTGCGCATCACACACATCACTAGTATTTGAATTCAATTGAAATCGGATATGTTGATGTATACGTGTGCGTGTGCATGTATTTGCATTGGCATCAGAATTTTTATGCTACAACAAAGCCTATTAAAATAACATAAACTAATTTGCTATATATATATATATATATATATATATATATATATATATTCATATACATATATATATATATATGTGTATCAATGTCAGCTGCTTTCAATAATGTAGATATTTATGCGATATTTATGTATATACTTATAGTAAGAAATTATTCACACCTACCGCAAATAGATAGATATCCGTTAGTCGACGTAAAATATCATTTTATAATTATTCGTATTGATAATATGGTTTTTGTTATTTATACTATAATATACGTACGTACATACATACATACATATATTTCTTTTATTTAATATAAATAATTCTGTTTATTTTTTTTTTTTGTTTTTGTTTTCTTTTTTTTGATTTAATGCAACTGCCGTTCAGTTTTGACATTTAAATCTCATTGACGATATAAACTACTTATCGAACATAATTAACAACAGTGTCATAGTAACATCGCTTAATCTGCCATCATATATAGCATGGTATGCGTATGCGTATGCGTATGTATACGAGATAGAACGATACTAATGAATGATTTATGATCTTCAATTATGATACTTTATATGATTAATTCGTATATAAGCTGCTTCAACGAATGCATATAAACGAACAGCATATGCAGGGATTTGGGAATATTCATTCACATGTATGTATCACAAAATTGCACAAATTTTATTCATCATTCAATTTGGCGACAATATTCGATATTCAAAATGCATTTCAAAATGCAAACAATGCGGACAACAAAAATCAATGTTTTCATTTCGCATAAGGCTGTCATAGGAGGGAGAATAAATATCACATTTACTCATTTAGTAATAATTGGTTACTCTAGCGAATAGTTGGAGAGTACTGCTCTTGGGTAATGCTGGACTGTTATGGGCTAATTCATTCATCTTCTTCTTTTTGTTAACTTTAAATCTAATCTAATCAATGGTTCCGATAACGCTTCACGACGATATCTTAATTGAAAAAAAATCGTCGTGATTGTCCTCCTTCCTTGCAATGCGTCTACAATCCGATATATCCCTGCATCAGTAGTAGTAATGTCGACAATGCCGGTCTGTAAGAGATATATGTGCAATATATTCTTACAGACCTTCTTATGAAAATAATGAGTTGAATGAGTTAGATGGGCGTGATGAAATTGTTTAAGAATTTGATTTTGCGAATATAATTGTACGACAGTATGTGAGCGCTTGAAACTTCAAAATACGTTGATCTCGAGATGCAATTTTTAAAAGCGGAGAGCACAACACAATACAATTCTCATTCGACTCAGAAAATATTTCTACGGTCAGTAAAGCATTCGTTCTCAATCGGTCTAAGCTTGTCTGCTTGTCTGTCCGTCTAATTGACGGATAAGGCCGATTGACCTTGTCTGTCCGCCTATACATTTTCATATTCTCTAGTGTTCAAACAGCAGTTTTCAATTTTTGTTATATGATGACAAAATTTGGTATAATAGCGTGCAGTGTTTTGACCCAAGAACGAACCCTATTGAAAATCGTTCGGATCCAGTCACTTATTCGACCACTCCTCGTGCAACACGTTGTTTTGAAATGTCGTTATAGAGAATAACTGTATATGGTAGTGTAAGGTGTTTAACGCGAGGAATCGTCACTTACTATAACGTTTCATTTGCTTTCCATGTAATCATTTTATCGTGTCTTCAAAAGAACATTTTTGTACTGAAAGACGTAGGTAATTAATTTGAACATGTTTTATTATTAAAAGAGATTATTCAAAACACGCCAATCGTTCGAAAGCTAATATATTTAATGCCCCCCCCATGCACTTCACTAGGACTGGAATAGGAATGGAAATCGCTTAAATTGATTATTACTCGCGAGAATGGCTCAAGTGTTGCTATATTTTAATATTTCTCAGATTTAATTCTTTTTTTTTTGTTGTTTTTTTTTTGTCACTTAAATATGCGCCAAATAACTTTCCCGAATATTATTATTCTGCTACCTTTCCGTTTCACAAAAAGAAATTGTCATCAATAACTTATTTTTTGGGCTGTTACAGTGGCCTACGTCCTTCACAACGCCAGTTAACTGGATTCACTCTAGAAAAATAAATAATAAAATACTTTTATTACCAGATTTTCATATATATATATATATATATAGCGCACATGTTGGCTTAGTCAAGTTTACTCTGATAATGACTAAGCATAGTTGCTTAACATAATATACAGAAAAGTAAAGGGCACAAGACATTATGTGTTGTTAAACAAAAAGGAAGATTTCAATGGGATCGTCGGTAATGAAATGAAATGGCAGCAATAAAAAAATTGAACTACAAAGATTTTCAACAAATCTGTTGTGAAATTATTAAACAAAGGTTGTCCGCGTAAGCCTTGAAATTCTTGTCCCTTAACCGGAACTCCATTAATTAAAAAAGCAACAGCATTATCAGTGACAAAGACAAAATTTACGATTTTTATCTCTTGATCGGGCAAATCTAGCAGCCAAAATTTGCAGTCTCGGCACTAATATAATCTTGGGCAGCGCAATGGAAAACTTTGAACTTCAAAAGTATATGCGAAAAAAAAAATATAGGAGGAAATTAACGAAAAGAATCGACATTAGTACTATCCACATTACTCGCATATTAATTCTAATCACGTTCCATGCCTATACCCAAGCCACGCGTTGAGAAAAACATGATCAATCACATAAACAACAATCCGCTTTAATGATGATGATGATGATGATGGTTATTGCAGCACAAAAATGAATCCCTTATATATCTATTGGTACAGTTTGCAATTGCGGGCAAAATATGCCTATGAAACCAATCGTTCTAATATTCGAAGACTCGTTTGAGAGTACCTGGAGAACTTTACATCGATCAAATAGTCAATCAATTTTATTAAAGCGGCTGGACTAACTCGTAAAAACTACCTTTAAAAAAAAAAAACAAAAGCCAAGTACTCCTAATTACTTACTACCTTTGCTCAACCTTTTTTTTCTTGTTTTTTTTTTTTTGTTCATCCTTACAATTTAGTTCTTCTGGTCTAAATAAATAATTGCACTAATAATAAAAATAACTTTTAATAACTGAGACAAGAACTTTTCGTAATTCGATTAGTTCTTAGCAGCTAGTTGCAGTCGTACTGGGAAACCAAATGCATTGAATGAAATTTAATCTTAGAAAGCGTTGCATTAAGCGAATATGACTTTTCTATCTACTTGCTTTTCCTCTAATGTTATACTGATTCTCATAAAACATAAACAGTTAACATTAAAAAAAAAAAGAAAAAACGAAAAAAAAAACTAAAAACACTCTATCCTTACCCTATCCATTTGCTCATTTGCTTTTGCTTGGCTTGTTAAGTCTTCAGCTCTGCCATTACGAACACCACGATAAAGAGCACTTCTACATTAAACAACAACAACAACAACAATAAAATGAGATATTAACACAACCATACAAATGTAAATACAAACATAGATGCATATATATATATATACACAAAGCCATGCACGTGCACAAGCAAACGCATAGAGGCAAAGAATAAAAGTCAAAATATCAAAAACGGGTCTTACGTAAATCAATAGATTTAGTTTCAGATACTTTCTCAGTGCAATCCGGCTGAGATATGTTTTCTGCAAATGCATGCGTTTGACTTTGTTGGATGCTTTTAAAAAGCAAGAATACAAAAAGCAATTGAAAGGTACTAGTATGAGTAGCTATACTGTTTTTCGTTTGAATACCAAACAGAAAATCCTTGCAACTTGTTAGCTTATCCGGTGATTACATTGAGACTACGTGGTATTTTACTACAAACTATACGTGCTATTTATATACATGTGTTTATGCGTTTACCATTCTCTTTTCTTTTTTACTCTTTATTTATCTGCAGTTCAATTTCTTAACGCCAACGACTACTACTACATATGGCATATATTTGTGTGTGTGTGTATGTGTGTGTGTGTGTGTGTGTATATACCTTTTGTACTTTTTGAGTTCAGTTTACACTACATTTATAACACAAACTGCGCTTTTATATATAGTTTATGTTTATCTATAACAATCAAATCTAAAATTTACAAAGTTTTCCTCCTTTTCATTCTCCCCTTTTGCACTGTGCATATTATTTGCTCGCTCAATCAAATGCTTCTTCTATTGTCTTTTCTTTAGCCTGCGAATTTCCTCTACATTTGCTGCTTATTGAACGCAATACTTAAGATAATCGAGATACCCATGTATTATATATAGAAGATTTTTCGAATGAAAACAAAAGACAGGATAGGATAGACCAGCTCGTTTCGGCTCAAGGACGAATTACCATTATCGTTATTTTGAAAAAAATCGTTAAAAATAGCTAAGTAATAGTAGTACAGTATAGTAGTTCGCCAGTAGTGTTTATTGTGAGTATTTGCCTAAACTCGCAACACCCGATGATGAAACACAACGACCTCAAAGAGCAGGATAATCGACTACTCCTGAGATACAAACAATGTTGAAAAGGGGTGTGAGCTACTTTCTCGCTTTTTTCTCGCAGGCATCGCAAACCTATCTGATGAATACGTTTTTGTATTAGTTGCCCATCAACTTTCGGAATAAATAATTACAGTCATCACAATAATGAACGAGCGACCGTACGCAGCAGTAAGGCAAGAGGTCGTTCAGCACGGTAGTCTGATGGGAAATGCATCGTCATCTCAGAAGCGATCTTACTTTAGGCAATCTAACCCCAGAAGTCATCCACAATTTCATGGCTTTTCGTCCATTGGACTTAGGCCAAGTTGGATAACCTTGTACACTGTACATAATCGAGTCATTTTTGCCTTCGGACCTAACACACGTCTCGGCAGGCCATCCGGTACAATAGGAAGAATAATCCATCTAATTGTATCAATCGTATATTCACCATGAGAGAAGAAAAAGTTAACTTTTGTTAGAAAAGAGAGAGAGAGAAAGAGAGAGGAATATATTCCGGTCTTCGAAATCTTAAGCCCTTCTTTGCCGAGTAGTTGAGCAGCTCTAATAAATGTGAGTTTCTTAAAGCGAAACAGCTACCGTTTATAGAGAGTACTACGAAAAGGCCAGGATTTCGGTACGTCTATGACCCTCCGAAAATTTTCATATTTTCGCTCTCCCAATATTCGGATATAGCGTGATTAATTAATTGGTGTCCGCATTTCCCATACGACTGCCCCCGCTAGCCAATAAGCCTCTCTAGAGCAAAAAAATCGAATTTTTATTATATCATGGATAAGAATTTGTGCAAAATAATGATTCGACATAAAAGTTAACTTTAGGAACTTTGCACCATGCAGCTCTATGCGTTGGACTTCACCGCACATCCGAGTTCGTATGGAAAGTAAGCGATTACACGGCATTTTTTAATGCCAGTTCATGTTTTCCGTTCCATGAAAAGAATGCTTTTACAGGGAAATAAGTTAAAGTGTTTCGTATTTTATGAAAAACAAAAAAACATATATTGAGTGAAATAGCGGAGCGAAATCGTTTAAATATTGCAAACTATAATATTTTTAAATGGCTTATTAATGTTTTCACATTTCACCTTTGCATATGTAATTATGTCATTGGTAACATGTTCGGAAACATTTTACATGAAATAATTGCCGCAGAGAAGGGAAATTCGGAATTCCCATATATAGGATGATATGAGCAGAAATGATGAGAGATGGGAACACAAGTAGTTAGGAAGATAGCGGTAGATAAGGAATAGAACGAACATACATCAGTACAAAATCTGGAAGCCCTTCAAATTGAGCAGAAAAAGAGTTACGCCTTCCGCATAATAATTATTTGCTGGCAAAGCCTGAAGACGATTTTGAAATATCAAAGTATTTTTGTTTAATATGACACACACAGGCATCTGTACACATGTGGTTAGAGAAATAGTTGTATGCTTGTTAATGTTGATGGTTGCTTTCTATTATATTTCATATTATTATCTTTTATTTACTTATTTACTTTTATTTATTTATAATCTTAGAATCATGTTCGGCTCATATCATGAACAAAAAAACTTGAAAGAAGTTCAGTTCAAAAATATGACAAGTCTCCACGCGGACTATAAAGTAGATGTATATACTTCTGTATATAAGTGTAAAATAATCATTTTTCTAGAAATCAATATAAAGCAGCATTGTTTTTGTAAGACGGAACTTTGAACTTTGTGGTCATGGATGAAATTAATGTACATCAAGTCTCTCGAATGGCATTTTATGCCGTACTTGCCGTTGAATATTTTATTGGTAGAGGAAAGCTTCGAACCTTGGCGCTTTACTTTTCCCCACAGATTGTCATTGTGGCATTGAGGTCGGGAGACGATCTTGAGCATTCAATGACCACGTCTACACGTATACATACAGCTAAGCACACACCTTTACACATGCACACATGCACACATGCACACATACATACATGTAGATAAAATTCATCTTATAATCTCTCGAATGTATGTTCAAATGTCCAATAATAAAAAGTCTACTCCTCTATACACACAATCTGAAGCCAATTTACCTTTCGTCGTTTAGTAATCTGCGCTTCAAAAAATCTCACAGCGAGTTAATAGCCATTCATTTGATTTTAGTCGTCTCTCTCTAAAAATTAACATTTAGTTTGGACTTAACATATACTTTGGAATATTTCTGTCACATATATGTATGCATGTATGTATGTATGTATGTATGTATGTGTGTGTGTGTGTGTGTTTGTGTGCCTACAATGATAACAATCATTAGAATTTCGTATTTAATATAGTATATTTGTGTATATGTATGTATGCATGCATGCCTTATTTGTTCGCTTTTCATAAAAGAAACTTACTGTCGCCAGAGTTAGCACGAAATGCACGAAAATAATTTGCGCATATATATGCTGCCTGGTGCGTATTTCAATCGTTGATAATATTGTCAATAACGAAATGATAGAGTTAGCATAGCCTCTGGCGCGATGAAATAATTATGATTGTAGTAAAAGAAAAAAGTAAGAAAAATAATATATGTCGATGACCGAATCTTACTGTACTCATCACCGTGATCGTAAAAAATATGGAAAAGACATACATTTGCATACTCTGTAATATGGATATGGATGGATGGATATGGTGGGTGGCTGATTTTTTCTATTTTCAGAATAAAAATGGAAAGTATATTTGTATGGTGAATATGATGTAACAGCTGACTAGACGGATCAAGAATTGATATAATCCATGTCGATTTTTAAGCTTACTTCTACGCATTATAGAGGTACTGAAAAGCAAAATTAATTTTCCCACTCTGCACTATTGAGAAAGTTAGGTCAATTCTTCTCCATTTATGCACAAGTCCGCACAACACAGTTAATAGAAACTATGTTCAATAATAAGCAACGAATATGTTTTTTATTCTTTTTTTTTTTTTAAAACGGAGATGCTAATACTACTTTACGTAGTATTATGGGCGTGTCCTTCAATCGATTTGACCCGGTTTCAATGTCAAGCTGTATGCAAGATCTTTCAATGTTTCTGCAAAATTTGATTTTTGATAGCTTAACGTTGCACATGACACATGGACAGATGGACAGACGGACATGTTTATATCGATTCCGAATTTCATATTGATCAAGAGTACATATATATGTAGTGTGTGGAGTCTCTGATGCTTCTACTTTTGGGTGCTGCAAACGTTTCGGCAAAATGTATTTACTCTCAACACTTGGTTGTGTTGGGTATAAAAATTCATATATGAAGAGAAGTGCTTTCAAGCATTCGCATCAGTTAAATCAATTAGCACGTCATAACCATCTATTTTAACCGAAACTCATGTCAAATTCGAATATTTTCATTTATTTCATATAAATAATTTAAAAGAAAAATAAAAAGCTTCGCATTATCATTCTCCTTTTGAATGAGTCACAATACGGGGGAAGAGCGAAGGAAATAAGCCTTTCTCTCATTTAAATAATTTTTTTTTTTTTTTTTTTTTTTTTAAAAAAAGAGTTAGCGATATGTATTTAATTTAACGTTAGTGAATGGATAAGTGCTTGCTGCCCTACATTTCTTTCCTATTTTGCAGTTTATGTAATTAAATAAAATTCTGTTCCGTCAATAACCTAAAACTGAAGGATTCATATATCAAGCGTTACAAAATGGTAAAAATATGTTGATGTAAACCGTTCAGTGGACTGATTTTGTTTTGTAAGCAACGCTTAACCATAGGCCTGCTACAAAATACCTTTATAAAGTTACTATTAAGCGAGTAACCGCTAAATGTATACAAGAAACACCCCATTACGTATAAGTAACCTTAACTGATGCGGAATCTTACATCCATTCACCACTGTTTACAATAATCCTGTCTTTACGTTCACACAATGAATTCATGTTAGAGATAGCAATGAACTTTGACGAATTGATTATCTCTATGCTCAGAGCCATTTGGGTGTCATTCACTATAGAAGGTATAAAGTAAAATAATGTTGGTGCATACATAGCTTAAAACCCAGCGTACAATAAAACTAAAATAAAAAAAACGAAATTTTTAAGTTCGTTTCTTTTTCCACAAGCAGTCAACATACTTAGGGCAAATATTCGACTTTCTCTGTAATGTGTACGTGTGTGTTTTAAGAGAAGGTCAACTTTTCGAGATAGCGCTTTTATATTTAATCTTTGCGTGCATTGACTGATCAATGCCATTATGTTCATATTTTGCTTATATATAGTATTGTTACACCCTCTCACCGTTTGTGATACAAGGGAACATTAGGTTGGCAAGTATGTAAGGACTTGAAGTAGATTCAATTTGTATTATGCCCATCGATACGGAAAATGATTCTCAATCGATCTAAGTTTGCCGGTTTGTCTGTCCGTCGGATGTCTTTTCATGTAATTTTTGTATTGTCTTTAGCCTATAGGTCGCAATTTTCGAATATATTATTTTGGGCTAATGAAAATCGCGATATCTCAAGGAATCAAATGAAATGCTTTTCCATGTACTCTAAAAGGTGGAAAGCATTTACTAAGCAAAAAAATATATATAAATAAATGGATTTTTGTTGAAAAATTTACAACAGTCCCTTACGCCTTTAAGTTTGTTGAATAGCCTCAACTAAGATGCATTCTGTGCATGAGTTGTGAAAAGAAAGCGTTAATCTAACCGCACGGTTTTTCAGAATGTAGTCGAAAGAAATTTTATTCCTAGGAATTTGCATCAACGTCAAATGAATCCCTTCTAGCTGGCTACAGCTACAGCCTGTTAGCATAGTTGAGCATAGACCTGTTAGAATGCTTAGTCGCCCAAGGTATGACACTTGCCGATACCGTGTTACGCATATAGCTGACATCCCTTCAGTGATTTGTCATATTAGGAAGGAAAGAGAGAGAGTAAATTATAAAAAAAAAAAAACTTAACAACGTCTCCTTTCAAAATTATGGTTTTTTCTATGTTGTTGCAGTTGTTGTTACTTCTTAAGCCTAAGTTTGCCTTATGCGTACCAAAAATCTATAAATTTCGAAAATAGATGAAAATTATCTTAGTTGATTGATAGAGTTTTAATCATTTTTGAAAGTGTTTCGGCGAACAACTTCTTCTTATGTACTTTCATGTCAGATGTATTAACATTTTATTAGTGAATGACGTCAACTAATTACTCCCTTCTTCATATTTTATAGGAAAATCAATTTCTTATGTTTGAGGAGACGACAATCTCCTTTATCTCCAATCTAATCTTTTGAAATTTTCACAACAATAACAACAACAGCAAATGAATCGTTATTATAAGGAAATTATTTGCCGCCTTTGCTTACCTTTTACTTTCGTCATATCGTCATTGCATTACTATTATTTCGTTTCATCGCTTTCATCCTTTTTGCATTTCAATTTTCGATTATAAGCGAACTTCGAAGAACGTCATAGGAGATCATGGATAACCAAGAAAAAAGTCCTAAATCATTTTTAACTTTTCGCAATGAGAAATGCATTACTGAACTTACGAACTTATTCGCATTTAGTTGTAATTGCGTTGCAAGGGGTGTTGTTATTATAAGTAAATGATAAGCAAAATACAAAATTTGAATAAAAAAAACAAAAAAAAACACATTTTTGTCATTTAACATCGTTTAACATCGTTCACGAAACACAATTAACAAAATATTAAATTGATACTATTCTGGAAGCACATGGAAATTACAAAATATCTAACTGAAATGATATGAATGATATTTTGCAAAAGGACGATGGGGATGGTTGAGGGGGGTAAAGAGGCAAAATATGTGTTTTTGCTAACGCATCAGTTTCTCTATGAAAATTTAATTGAAAGCAAATGTCAACTTGCACACGTATGTGTCTTAATTTAAAACTATTATATTTGATAATTGATGTCTGACTGAAAATACACACACACATACACACACACACACACACACACACACACACAATCACATCAGACAAATGCACAAACATATGCTCTCAAGAATACTCCTCATAAGTATAAAGTTATAGTCATAAACTCGTGCATCCATAAGTTATATCAGGCATTATACTAAGAATTCATAAGCATGTAAAGTGAACACCCTCATAATAGGCAATATATATATATATATATATATATATATAAATGCAAATAAACATTTACACATTTACACATTGCATTTTATGTGTACATCTATGAATGTATGATTATATGAGTACAGTGTGTTGTTATTTTTGTTATTATTATTATTATTATTGTTGTTAGTGTTGTTGTTATTACTATTACTATTACTGTTACTATTACTTTTGTATGCAATACAAGCGTAACATGTTCAACAGGAAAACGGAAATGCTGTGCTAAGCATTTATATTTAGCATAACAACAAACATAATATAGAGAGAGAACAGATAGAAGCAAATATTTTTATTCGTATTCTTAGTTATAATGCCACCTTTACTCTTCTCGAACGATGATAATGATGATGATGATGATGATGATGATGATGATGGTCTGTCGATCTACTATATTCAATTCTATACCATATACCATATGTTAGCAGTCAATGTATATTTTATGTGATTAGTCCCAAATGATTCTCTCTTTCTTTCATTATCTCGCTCACTCGTTTACTAATGTTTTTGTTAAGTTCTTTAGCAATAAGAAATTGGTCGATATGTGTAGATAGATAGATATTCATTAAGAGAATTTGTATTATACTTTATGAACAGATTTTGCATAGAAATAGTTAAGGCAACTAACTATACAATTAAATTAATTGAATATATTACTGAATTACGCAAGAATGAATACATTCTAAGAAGATATATATAAAAGAAAAAGTTCAATTTAACAACAATTTCAATGCAATTTAATAATAAATTAAAAGATTTCCCATTAAATCTCTTAAAAAAGGGGGAAACGTAATAATTATTATAAAGTTAAAAAAGAGAGAAAAATGCAATGCAAAGAAAATGCATACCAATCATATCATATCCCGCTGAATGTCAGTATAAATATTCCTACCACACTACTACTACTACTACTACTACTACTACTACTACTATTACTACTACTACTATTAAGATCTGATTGATTACAAATAAAAAATTCTCTTTTATACCGAAAATGTAGAACGTTTGGAATGATCGTCGTCGTAATGTCTTTTCGTATTGTTAAACTTTTTAAAATTAAAAATTTCATTTTTTATACACTCATGCAAAACATTGCATTTACATAAATCAACAATGGCACTTGATTTGCAAGAAACTCGGAAGTCACGTTGCTGTTGTCGCCAATTTTGTGTTAACTTTTAATTTTATTTGTAAATTAATTATGAAAGTAAGTAAATCAAGAATAGAATAGTACAGGCGTAGGTACATATAAGTACTAGTAAAATCATAAATATTTAAATTATGTATTTGGTATGAGTATAAATGCAAACATTGTTAGTTGCGCGCATTCGTTAAATTTTGTGCAATGCAACGATTAAATATTATGTCTGAGGCGAGCGCGTCTATGTCGAACAAAACAGACGGACAGACGGACAGACGGACAGACGGACATACGGATGAACAGACATAATTTTATTAGCACAAAACCTAAGTACGTCCAAACAGCGGGATATTAGAAGGAGATCATTGCATAGGATATTCGGCTGATTAACCTATGCTTCACTATATATTATTGTCATGTTTAATATCATATATGAGCGTTGTTTGTAATCGGGCTTCTTTTATCACTTGGCTCACGTGACCACGTAGCCATTTTTGGAACCGATTTTTAATAAAAATTTAAAAAATATTTCCATTATATAGTGCACAGGTCGGTGTTTCGCAGCTTATCAATAACATTTTAGATGCAATTGTGTTGCACTTCTTTCAACATTGGCTTGATTGGTCTAGCCCGCTTCGGCCTTTCTTTGTCTGGATCAAAATGCTTGAACTCGACGATTATTTAATCAATTAACTATATCGACCTCTTTTACGATATATACACTCCGTCACTCTCGTCAAACACAGCGTAGATTGCATTGAAATGACTTGACAAGATGACAAAATTATTTTCTAATATACCTTATTATGGCAAACACACATTCATAATAGCCAAAAATTTTAATAGATGATTTTGAAATCCGGCAAACACGGATGGGCATATCATGACATATATCGATACAGCAATATACAGTTAACTGAAAGCTAAAGTTATCGAAATGAATAAATCGAGACAAAATTTGATAGTTGCAAATAAGTGACATAACATATAAGAGAGAGAGAGAGAGAGAGAGAGAGGGACAAAGAGAGCGAAGGACATATATAAAGTAATTTCCTCAATCTCCTATCAATATAAAGCATATTCTCCCAAAAAGGCAAAGAGAATTTACATTTACATTGGAAGTGCACTTGACGTATCTAAATGAATGATTATTTGTGATTTATCAAACAATAGTTGGTTAGTGTTATATATAGCATTCCAATGAATAATATATATTTATTTGTAGCACAGGGAATATATCTTGCTAACTCAATTGATAACCAATCACTTTTTTTCGTCTTTCTATATAAGCGAGTTTAAATGACGGGACTGTCTGTATCTGTGTTTGATAGAGACACGAGTGCTGGTCTGGTTTTATTTAGAAGCATATGCAAATTACCTGACCGATAATTATATATGTCAGTAATTTTAAGAATATATATATATTGCATTTTTCTTAAAATATATTTGTAGATGAATGATCAAAATTGTGGCAAATGTCCTTACAAGCTCTGTAAACAGAATCGATTGTTCGGTATACAAATTACACATCGGAAACAGAGTATGAACAGAGGAATTTATTCAATTGAAAGTAAAAATAAAAAACAAAAAAAAAACATCGTTGCTTAGGAACATTAGGAACATGCATTTGCTATTTGTCGCTCAGTTTTCCCAAGATAGAAACCGATACTTCTTTTATGCTCCTTCCCACACATATGAAATGATGTCGATTTACAATAAATTTTGATCTCGATTAATGGCTGTTTAAGCAGCTAAGTGCTATTACAGCTGGTGCCAGTTTTGCTATCGAGCTTAGCTTTAAATGAGCGCTAGACATTAGCTGTTGTTCATTACATTTTGCTATATTGAAATATAACTCCAGATTATAGCATAATTACGTAACCAATAAATGACTTTCGCCCGTTCAAATCGTTGATCCATTTCGCATCTGAATAAGCATTCAAATCCATCTTGTCTGTTTTCTTTTGCAATTTGCATGACTAACATCCGGTCTTCGGACACTTTTCAAGACATACATAACGCCTCCATCAACAGACTATCATATTGAAAATTATCTAAAATCATTATATATATTCATCATCGATGTAAAGTTTCTAAAGATTTGGACTAAAAAGGGTTGGAGCTGATTTATTTTAGCCGATATGATAGCAAATGTTCTTTACTTAGCCAATCCCTGCCCAAAATCTGCTGCAATGAGTCAGGGAACTCACTTTCATTCAGCATCATATTTACATTACTTCCCAAAGTGATCGGAGCAAAACGTATGCAAGCAACACAATGTCATCCATCCGATGAGAGCATCGAATGTGGTACTATGCTCATGTTGCCGGCAACATGAATTCTTCTCAATGAAAGACGAAACGTATAACTGCAAAGAATTCATAAAAATGTTCCGCCTCCATATACGTTAAATTTTTCCACAAACGCCAGATACGTCACGCTAAGATAATTATTCTCGCTCACAAAGACCGAAATATATTGTACTACAGTGGACTACAGTATAGTGTATTTTGTACTAAAATTTATTATACTACAGTGTACTACAGTATAGTGTATTTTGTACTAAAATTTATTGTACCACAGTATAGTGTATTTTGTACTAAAATTTATTCTACTACAGTATAGTGTATTTTGTACTAAAATTTATTGTACTACAGTACAGTGTATTTTGTACTAAAATTTATTATAGTGTATTTTGTACTAAAATTTATTGTACTACAGTACAGTGTATTTTGTACTAAAATTTATTATACTACAGTGCACAACAGTATAGTGTATTTTGTACTAAAATTTATTCTACTACTGTATAGTGTATTTTGTACTAAAATTTATTCTACTGCAGTATAGTGTATTTTGTACTAAAATTTATTGTACTACGGTATAGTCTATTTTGTACTAAAATTTATTGTACTACAGTGTACTGCAGTATAACTAAAATTTATTGTACTACAGTGTACTACAGTGTACTACTGTATAGTGTATTTTGTACTAAAATTTATTCTACCGCAGTATAGTGTATTTTGTACTAAAATTTATTGTACTACGGTATAGTCTATTTTGTACTAAAATTTATTGTACTACGGTATAGTCTATTTTGTACTAAAATTTATTGTACTACATTGTACTACGGTATAGTGCATTTTGTACTAAAATTTGTTGTACTACAGTATACTTTATTTTGTACTAATATTTATTGTACTATAGTATAGTGTACTTTGTACTAAAATTTATTGTACTACAGTGTAGTGTATTTTGTACTAAAATTTATTGTACTACAGTATACTTTATTTTGTACTACAATTTATTGTACTAAAATTTATTGTACTACAGTGTACTACAGTGTACTACAGTACAGTGTATTTTGTACTAAAATTTAATGTACTACAGTGTAGTGTATTTTGTACTAAAATTTATTGTACTACAGTGTACAGTATAGTGTATTTTGTACTGAAATTTATTGTACTACAGTATAGTGTATTTTGTATAGTGTATTTTGCACTAAAATATATTGTAGTGTAATGTGATATACTATACTAGTACTACTATATATATACTATACTCACATTGTTCGCTAACATACCAAATTTCAAAGTATCTTTAAAAATAGTTCCCGAAAGAAAAGTTCGGTTTTGTTTTTTGTTTATTCGACAAGTACTTTTATATAGATTTACTTGATATACGTGGATGTAGGTGGCATTATCTACTCTGGCTGCAGCAGAGTCTCAAATTCGGGTGTTCTTCCATACGCATTTTTCCTGAACATAACAAATTTCAAAAGATCGTTAAAAATAGTTCTCATAAACAGAATTTAAATTTGTTTAGTTTGCTGGAAAAGTATTTTCATATAGATTCATCAACTGTCCCCAGAAATATTTTCCTTTTTTTTTAATATTGATTATATAACAGGGCTCTGTTAATGAATTAGCGAGTTTTGTTAATAGATATGGTATCGGTCTTTGCTAGTGAAATTTGAATTTATTTTCACCGCTTTTTTTATTAATAATTCAATATTTGAGGTCGATTTGGGACACAAGCCAGTATATATTTTGTACACAAACCAGATACACAATTCATTACGCCGCTGGTAGCAATATATAACATATTCTATTCTATTCTATTATTCTGTTTGGATATATTAAAAAATCACTATCAACCTTATGCGGGTCTGGCAATAATGTCATTGTCATACTATTTTATCCAACAACTATTTACTATTTTCCTCATACAGAGAGAACTAAATGACAAAAGCGCTTAAATATTTTAAAATAAATAAAACGCTTTATCAGTTAGGTTTTAATAACAAAATAAAAGTTTCATGAAAATTAGTTATTTACATGAAAATAATTTTTTTTTGCTATATTATTAACTGAGCGAAGTTTTAAGTTGCGTGTGTTTTGCCGACGGCTTTTGTTAATTTGGTCCGTTAGATAATGTTAAGTTTTTGTTTTGCCGACGGCTTTTGTTAAGTTCGTCCGTTATTTTACAGAGTTGGACCCTTCTGGTCTGTTAAGTTGCGCATTTAACATAGCTGATGAGCGTTAACATTTAAGTTGTTAAGTTGGGCTTTTAACCATTTATATATATTATAAGGTGCTTTGCCTTTCAACAGGGAATTTAGCGAGGACTTTGTTTAATTTGATAATAAAAATTATGGCAGTGTAATTTTAGGCTAACTTGTAAAATAAAAGAAATTAAGAAATTTTATAATCGCGAATATTGCGCTGTTCATGTGGATAACCTTTTTCAAACATAGAAGTTTGCCTAAAGAATTTTCATATTCAACTGTTACGAACTTAATTCAGCTGTTAATCTGAAAGACACTTTGTAGAATCGAAAGGCAGTTTACGTTACAATTTAATATTTTGTTTACTAGTTTGTATCTAAAGGAATACCAAATTTTGTAGCGCGGATTTTATTTTGTCGAAAATATTGAAATAAAGCTATTTATATTTAAATATAAATTATATAAAATGTATAAAATACCAATTTATTTATTTACTTATTTCATTTAATGATAACATAAATTACAAACTAGAAATTATTTGATTCGTAAATGAACAGACACACACGCTCACATTCTTCTTTACGTAAATAAATTTGTGATATTTGCTAAATTTGGAGTTTACAGTAAGTATATTGTACCATAATTATAGATTTTTGAATAACATTCATGTTATCTCTGCCTTGACACAATTAGAAAGATCGTGTTCAGCTAATTGATTATCAGCCCACATTGAGGAAAGTAGGAAAAAGCATAACGTCCAATGATTTTAAAAATAGTTTCGACACATGATGATGATGATGACCTGATCTGATTGATGACCTGTAAAATATATTTACTTGATCATAAAGTAGAGCGAAGCTCCATTCACTTGATCTTGTTGGTTTTTCAACTTACATACATATGTATAAATCTCTAATTTTCACAAAATAATGAGATATAAAGACCAAAAAAACCTTTAACTGAAATTTGTTATATAGCGCGAGAGTTCAGGTATAAGTATAGATATATCCTGCAATGCATTTTCGAGACTACTATTACTAAGTAATATCTAAATCACTTACACAGTCTCAATACTATTCTCCCAATCGGATAATTTCTCCTCTTCATCTACTTCAAAATCGTTCCTGTCACCGGTTACGCTCGCAGATTTTTGTTCCAATAATTCATATAAAATATTTTCATGTTCCTGAAACGAGAGACTTTTTTCTTAACGAACGTTCGCCTTTAGTGGACCAGAGCAAAATTTACCTTTAATTGTCCTCTTACTGCTGCTAGTTCACAGAAGGGATTTAAACACAAAAATTTAGCATACGAATAAATTTCATACTCTGAAGTTGTTGAGTGGAACAGATTTGCCCAATGCGATTATCATTTAAGAAAACATATTGCAATTTACTCATTTTCGCTAAGGTATGCGATGGTATGCGAAGCAAACGATTATTTTTTAAATATAAATGGATCAACTGCTTCAATTCCTTTAGACCATGCGGCACGGAGGCCAATTCCCAATGTTAGTCAACGTAATTTTTTTAAACACCTAATACTGTCAGGCAATTGCTGTAACTTGTTACCTCTTAAGCCTAAAGTTTCCAATGAAGACAAAAAGAAGACATATTTACAATCAATATGTGTCGCCAAAATATTAAATTAATAGTTTTCAGCATCATTTGTCGTTTCGTATTCGGATCTACTGCAGCAAAACAAATTTTTGGCATAGCAACAAGAAGAAGACATGTACATACAAACTTGGTCAGTAAGTTTATATTGATTCATAAGTACGGTGCTCTACACCAGCAATGAAAAGAAAATGTGAACGAATTAATGACACGTGCGCGTGCATTTTATTATTGTTAGGCTTTCCAGTTTCCAGTTTTCGATATTCTATATATATGCAAAGTGTTCGAATATGAGATATCAAGTACATTCAGGGTAAGTGTTCTAACGAACGAGAAAGAGGAGATTTGCCCATCAATTAGGTCACAACTACTCGGCCTAGCATTACTCATATACCGTACAACGCACTACCACGACTCGTCGTTTTTTGAAAGTGTACTGAAACAATCGGTCAGCAGTGATCTTCCCCACTATCGAACGTTCACAAAAATTGCTCCCTTTTCATACCATTATCTTTCTATCACCCGTCCAGATCACCAACGTGCCCGCACAACATACTGATTATCCCCTAAATGGCTGGCCATAAAAGAAAAGCTGTTGTCCATCTGTAATCCACAGGAAAATATAACCTTTGTTTCAATTAACAATGTAATTAAACATTAATGAAAACTAATAGCGACAATTTTAAACAACTTCATTCTCAAGGAGACTTCAGACAACTTTCTAAATACCGATGGCATCTATATATATATATATATGTACCCGACAATGCCTGCGTATTGCATTCAAATATTTATGTCACGCAATGTTTAATAATTGAATTCTTAATATTTGTATCTTGTATCTAACCACGCCTACATATAGAATTTACGAATTTACATAGGAGGTACGCGAATGCAGAGCACACAGCAGTTTTATGTCTTCAATTTTGTATTCGATGCTTTGCAACTATGTATGTATTGTTAATCAGTTTACAAATACTGAATAGCTCTAGGCATCCGTCCGTCTGTCCAACTTTCCAAGTGTTCATAATAAATATTTTTCGGCCCCAGTCGAATACATATTTTTACTGAGTTGCTATTATATATATAATCGGCAGGTGTTGTGTCAAGTCTTCAAGCACGATGGTGGACGAGAAGATCGCAGGGAGCGATATAGCATTTCGCGGAATTTCTTTCTTCAACTAGAGAATTGAATGAAAAATGATTTATTTTCCTTGAGATGAATTTTGAACTCATTCACATAGCAAGAGAACAAAGCAATAAGGTCCGAAAGCACGAATTAATTGCTCTTTGCATTCATTCGAGACATTTACACGTCCGTGAAAGGTATTATTACCATTACGACTTACTTACATCTTCTAAACATTATTTTGCCCTATTACTCAGGCGTCAGCGGAATAAATTATACCGTTGAGTAAACCTCCATTATCTTTCGTTCCAATCTCGAAGCAGTGGCCGGAAAAGATCTTTTTTTGCTCTTTCAAGAACATTCGTAGTCATCAATCAAGTGAAGTCACTGTTCAACAAATGCATGTCCCATCGATTCAAAGTTTGATGATTAAGCCGCCAGGGCAGATAGATGGATGGATGGATGGATGGGTGTTATGTAAAAAAAGTTTCTTGCATTGTTTTTTCTCGATATACTGGCGGTTTTCTTTTTTTGAGCAGCGATCGGTTCAAATCGATTAACAACTATTAGTAGTGTTCAGTATTAAGAGTTTCATCAGACTGTAATAATTAACAAAAGGATTTGTTTGTCTGATGCCACTAAGCACAGCACTAAGCACGGTCCTCCTGCTAAAGGGATTCAGTCTTGCACTAGGGATTCTCATAACAGATTCACTTTCAATGATATTAAATATTCTGTCTTCTGTTCGCGTTGTGGTCAATAAGCATAAAACCACAAAAAAATAGGGAAAAAAATATAATTTAATCGTTTGTAACTCTGTGGGGGCACATGACCGCTTTTTTTTTCACATTTTCACGTTTCGTAATGTAAATGTGGATATGTGGAGCCTTGTAAGTTTTACAATTTCTGAATAACGAGCAACAAAATCCATAAGTTTTTGTTAAGAAACACAGAGCTGCGTTCAGTTTATGCTCCACTGCGGGCTTCTGCTCTAAACAATTTCGCGCATTTTCAATGCAACCAATCTGCGTGCAAAGACTCCCAAATACTTTTACTAAATTCGAAGTCAATATTTTTATTTTTACGACCAGGAGAGGGCCAACAATAAACGTACCAAACAGGCGGACAGACATGGGTAAATCAATTCACAATTTCACGCTGATCAAGAATACATATATAGTTTGAAGCTTCCTTTTGGCCGTTGTTGCATTCGTTATAAAGAAGAACATAAGGATGAGTATACATTCGCGATCTTTCGGTGGTGGGTATAAAAATTGATTATTCAATTTTAATATACGAGAGTCGATTGGGTGGATTTAATGATTCTTAACTTTTCTACTAATTTGCTTCTCAGTCATCGTGGATGCGTTTCCCTAGATGGCTTTGCTTCATTTGCGTTTTTATGCAGATGATTAGTAACGTTAACGTTTCTCCTTTGATTTCGAAGTGTACTTTAAAAAGAATAGAAATATAATAGAATAGAAAAAAAAATAAATAAATAAATAAAAAATAAAAAAAAAAACACTGGTACACTATAGAGCGATGAACTAAACAAGAAGTAACCAGTGCAAATCATTTACTTCGACGACCTTTACGACGAAATAATGATCAAAATACTTGTGTGTATGCGTTTAATTGACGGTGTATGCGTATGTGTTTGTATGCTAAAACGCGTATATGTACACAAAACCGAATGGCCAAAGAAGTGTTTCTTATCACATTTGCATACAAATATTTAAGTTTATATGTATGCGTCTGCGGCCGCTAAGGGCAATCAATCAAAACGTATGCCTTGCATACCAAAGTAAATTGTACGTTGATTGTTTTTAGTGCTATTGCCAAACTAACCACTGCTTCCCATGTCTGGAAACTAACAAACATATTAAAATGATTTTACTGTGCAGTTAAAGAAGTACTCATACGAATGCCATAAAAATACTTTTTATGTTTTTTTTTTTTTGTTTTTTTTTTTTTTTTTTTAAACAAAATTTTTGGGTAAAATCTAGATCGAGGTTGAAGCAAATATTTTTCTATAGCTTTAAAAAAAAAAAAAAAAAAAAATTTGGAAAACAAAAAAAAAAAAAAAAAAAGGAAAAAAGAAGAAGCAAAAGAAGAAGAAGAAGAACCAGTGCTTATTAACATAGGAAAGATGTACACAGAATAGAAGAATAACTTTTGTTATAACACAGTCCTTATCACTGGAGCACTTATCTGGCCAAATATAGTATGCAAGCGATTTGTAGGTGATTCGCTAGTTAACGTCTCGGTTGTTGAACTCTTATTAATGACCGCTTGTCATTAGCTTAGCCACAAACGCTTTCACTCACTTAAAGGTATATATATATATATGTATATGGGTATATACATTTTTCTGCCAAAAAACGAAGAAAATAAAAAAACAATGAAAAGGAGAAAAAATATTTAATCTCGCCACAAATAACATAAATATTTCACATACAGAAACAATTTATATATCTATATATAGCCTTTGTCTATTCGCAAGCTGAGCTGCAGTAAAAGTCGGAAGCAAACACCACGCACTTTGATTGATTATATATATTTATATTTACGCAGTTAAGCTTAAGATAATAATAGGTGTGCAAGTGAAGTGCACCGAAGCCGTAATACTTTTCGAATTTTCGAAATAATTACTAAACAATAATCTATCAATTTATCAATATTTTCATAGGCAAAGTTTACTGTCGATTACACCACTATTACATATATGTAAATGTTATACGTTACTAGGCAATTTTCATAACTTTCAACACTTCTAATTTCGTCTTATGATTATTATTCAATTTGTCAACGGCTTTACTTTGATTGTAAACTGGTAGTTGAGGTGTTAGCTGATAAACAATTATCCGGTCATTCATCATTCATTTTTAATTATTATGTAATAACATTGTTTGGATATATGTCAGTAGTGTGTGCGCCTAACAGGTACTATACGTAGTCTTGTGTAAGCAAATTGTCTCTCTTTGGAGATTTCATATTTACATACAATGTTCATAGAAGGGAACGAATTGGCAAAAAGCAATATATATATATATATATATATATAAATTTTTTGTCTTTTTCCACAATTGCATATTCACCCGTAAACAATTAAAATGTGAAGACATATTTGAATATCATAACATAAATAAATTATTAATATTTTTATTTTATTTAAAAAATATTTTTTCCCAATACCCTAAAAAAAATTTTTTTTTTTTTTTTTTTTTTTTTTTTTAAATATTAATAATATGTTAGATGCAATGGCTATTATATCACGGAAAAAAACGAAGATCCATTGCGTTTTAATGATTGTAATGAGTACGCAAAGTTTACAAAATCCATTATCCATACCATCCGCCTCACATATCTATGCATCTTCTACGTGCTTTCAATTGCATAAACTAAGGCAAACTGCGGCAACCATCTAATGTAAATGAGAGGGAGAGAGAGAGAGATAGAGAGAGAGAGAGAGAGAGAGAGAGAGATATTCAGAAAAATTCAATCCTTTCAATGTAAAAATACATTTCCTTCAATGATCTATCATTTACTTAAGCTCTCTGCAATCATTGCGATTGACAGAAACCGCATGATATATGAAAATGTTCTATTGTTTTGTTGTAATAGATAACAGATTGTCCGCGAGCTTGTTTCAAGAATTTTCGTTTGATGGTTCCATTCTCTAAATGAGAAATGATTTTCCCCCTTTCATATGAAGGATGAAAGGTGAATGAATCGCACGCGAAATTTTATTTAACTTATAGTTGTTCGCTAACTATTTCTTCTCTTATCGTTTTTACGGAGAGAGCAACTGCTGTTTTAAATCAAATCAAGAAAGTTTCCATGCCTCCAATATTGTCATCGAGACGGAATAGATTCTCAATTTTTAGCGATCGATCCTTAATAAGAAAAACTAATGTGTCTCCGTTGATAACAGCAAGGAGGGTAGTGCCGCTACATATCTTCTGGCTGATGTTATGATTTTTTGACATATAACTTCCGTTTCAACTCCCAATTTCATCAGTGTTTCTTGGTAGCATTCCTTAGGAATAATTGCACATTTGCTTGACGTGATCCATAATAGCCCATCATAATATCCCAAATGGATCCAAGACCGCTATGAGTATTCAATTTTATCGTTAAAATTAATGGTTTACTTCTTTCTTCTTCGGATATCGTAAGGGATTTCTTGTTCAACACATACATCATACTTCAGGAGGAGCTACAAAACGCTCCGCTTTAACTGTTTTTTTTTTTTCTTTTTAGTGCCAAGCTCCACGCCTTCACAGCACAAGAAAAGAATGTTGTTTCTACGTCAGGGGTGTTGTGGTGTGCATCTTCAAGATCACATTTTCAAGAGGATAAATTATTGTTTTGTCCAACAATCCAACAACAAGGTTACCATCACTTTTTCTTACAGATGTCATCAAAAAATTTCTTCAAGAGGACAGCTCGGTGGCAATTTTTATTGTTTTTGTTATTCAAGCGTTACGCAGTTATGCACCGTTTTTATTCCTTCGGGCTACACCAAAGCCCAAGTCTACGCTGAGAACCAACAGGCCTTGAAACGTTCGGAGGTAAATATTCCCCAGGCTTTCGCAGACGTAATGCAACTAATATAACATATAGTGATTAACAGTTGGAGTAATTGTGTATTCATCCCCAGTATATTCGAAGCCGCGAAGGATATTTAAACGATAGTTAATTTCCAACATAACTGCACTATCGAAGCTCCAAAATAAAGTGTAATTTACTTTGATACTTTCAGTTGTATTTTCGGATTTTTAAATTTGAAAAATTGTCAATCTCGCTGAAAGATGCTTTTATATGTGTGTGTGATTGAAGTTCGGTTTGTTTTTTTTTCGAAATTTTCTTACGAAACAAAAAAAAAAAAAAAAAAATTAGCACCACAGACATCGCCTTTAGCCGATGCGTAAGCATTTTCGAACAGTAATCCCACTGACCATGAGTACCGGAGATGCGAATAAAATTAGCCGCTGAATAAAATTTGTTTATCATCTTGAGTTCTTTAATATTAGCCATTGTTTTGCCCGTCATTGGCAGAATGTTAGCAAATCATGTACAAATTTTTATGCGAAAACTTAGAAAAAAAAAAAAAATAAGAAAAAAATTATTTAAAAATTTATGATGCCATTCCCATCAAGGTAAACTGGTATAAAAATAAATGAAAAAATGAACATAAATATTCCATAATTGCAATAACAACAACAAAAAAAAAAAAACAAGAAAAAAGTAAAAAAATTTTTAAAACTATTCTAAAATTTTTCTTGTTTAATAACTGCAAACAAAGCAAATTAAAAAAAACAAAAAACAAAAAAACCAAAAGAAACAGTAAAGCAAAACTTGTTCTGATTACATCATCTCTTAGCATAAAGAAAATCAATTAATGCTAGAAAATCGAAAAATGTTTTTTCCACATTTTTTTTTATTTTTTTTCCTTAAACTTACATAACCCCAAAACCACATTGACGGGTTTTCACAGATAGCAACGAAGTGAAGAAACTGAAAAGTGAATTGACCAGTTGCTAGCAACGAGATCATCGAAAGTGCAACCAACGTAAGGCACAAATTATCTTATGGTTCGTTATTACTGCTCTTACACGAATTTAAGAAAAATGCTTTTTTTTTTTTTTTTTTTTTTTCTTTCAAATCTTTTTCGTTTTTATTTTCTGCAATCGTATCATCGTTCATCCAGTGAACCAACCACTTTCATTTACATAAAATAAAACGCAACAGTAAAGCAGCATCAAAAAAAAAAAAAAAAAAAAAAAAAAAAAAAAAAAAATTGTATTCGGCTTAGAAAGAACCGTTTGATGCCTACAACTCGTTTTTCTCCCAGAATGAATTTTGAAAGAAAAAAAAATATTGCTTACCTTTGATATACCGATATCTTTACCGCTGATAATATGCGGGTACATGCCAAACATATCCATAGAGCATTTTTTCTTCTTTTTCCTTTTTTGCTTGCAACAGTCGAGATTAGATGATTAGTGACATTGAGGGGAATGAGTTCTTAATTGGGCCAGCGTACAAGACGGCTTTTTAACCGATTTTTAAAATTCCTTCTATTACAATCAAAAAAAAAAAAAAAGAAAGAAATTAATTTTTATTTTAATTTTTTTTAATTTTTTTTAAATTTTTTTTTATTATTATTATTAGCTCTTATCTTAGCTTATTAGCTCTCCAATGAACATTTGTACGGATTGTAAATATTCTCGAGAAACTTATCATACCCTACGCTGTGATAGATGTAAGCACACACAATACGTTTCGATTACACGAACGAACAAATATTTCGCAATTGCAATTATAAACTCATCTTTAGACATCAGCGCAATAATCATGGGGAAGATGTGCAAATGAAAAAGAGAAAAAAAGAGAAAAAATTAAAATAATAAAAATAACAAAATACTTATTTTATACAATAATTATTATTATTATTTTTTCTTTTCAAATATTTCGTTATTCGAAAGAAAGCAATGAGAAACTATGTCATCATATCTACAATTGATTAGTTTTTCGCTTCGATTTTGTCCAAGTAATCGCAACCTGTGGCATTTAATTAAAATTAGTTTAATTACTCGTCATCGTTTAATAAATTTTCAATTATCGATGCGGTCTTTAAAGTTTACTTCGATTTTTTTTTTTTGTCTATTCAACCAGTTTGACAGTGTAATACGCTAATGTCAAGTCTACCATTTACGTGTATAATGATACAGTGTGTCTTTGTAAGCCAAGCCTATTACCATCATCATTACCCAGAATTCTTTTCATATATCTAAATATATATGCACACACACACACACACATGCAATTATTTAAATATATTACCAACCTTCATCAAGCTTTTGTATTCAAGCAAAGACGTCTACGTGCTGAAGCTTACAAATCGTTTTTTTTTTCTGTTTTTTTGTGTTTTTTTTTTTTTTTTTTTTTTTGGCGTTTTGTTTTGTTCATTTTCATTGTAGAGAGTCTTTCTTTCTTTTGAGAAACTTTTACAAGGTGCGGTTTTAACATCAATTAACTGTGCGTCATTGCTGCATTGTTATAATCTAAACTCCTTACTAATCTGCTTATAAAAGAGAGATCCTGCGTATGCACACGTATCTATAACAACACGAAATAATTATATTGAATTAAGAAAATGCAATTAAAGAGGCATAAGAGAGCGAAAAATAGATGCCAGTGTAGTGGGTGCGACGAGTACCCAGCATTTTTGTAGTAATTGCATTTTTAATGAACAACGTTCTCTGCCCCAAAATGATGAGCTAATCTCAACATTCACACTCAGGCGCTTTACTGCATGCGTACCAATAAAATCATACAATATATACTAAATTTCTAGATCATATATACTAGATTTGTAACTAAAAGTACGTATCAGCATCGGCATAGAATTTTTATATCCTTGATCGTTACACATTTTGAAACGATAACACTACAATAGCCTTTATATTCGTAGGCCTATTGGTCCTCACAGTCACAGATGACATACAATATGCAAAAAACGCATATGATTTGCAGAAATACACGCTCGAGCGGACATACAACGAAAACCCAGGTATTGAGTAAATGTTTTCCAGGATCATCTCAATGGCTTGGATAATAATCGCTATTTAACTAAGGAGTAACACCCAGAAGCGGTTAATATAGACTAACTTTTTGTTATATTGATCGATTCAGAACGATTCGTTGAATCGATTTAAGCTTATCTGCCTGTCTGTCCGTCCCATGTCTATCCATATATCTTTATGTTCAATCTACAAGTCGCAAATGCAGAGATATTTATTTTTAAGGAATCTGGTGTACTTGTTGTTCTGACTCAAAGTCAAACACTATTGAAAATGTTTTCGATCCGATCACTTTTTCAACCACTTCGTATGTCATCGTCATGAATATGAATATATGAGCATAGGGTGGTGTAGGTTATTTAATCGTTCGTCTCACTCTTTTGGACGCGATACTTTGCTTATTGTTTTTTCGAACTACTGAGTGAATAATTTCTAAATCGTACAATTGTTCTCAAATAACATATTGAACGGGAGAAAGCGAACTAAATATTGTTCATACAATTAAATCTCCATTGAGTGTAGTTTTTCATAAGAAAATAGAGAAAGGGGTCGAAAAAGTGGCCTCATCCGGGCCATTCTTAACAGCGTTCGTCCTTGGGCCGATAGATGTAGATGATAGATGCACCGAACTTATATAAAATTGTTTCAAAAATTGCAACCTATAGGTTGAACACAAGAAGAGAAAACAGACGGGGCGGACAGATGGACAGACAAGCTTAAATGGATTCGCAAAATAAGTCTGTCTCAATGTCTGCCCTTCTCGATTGTATACAAATTTAACTTTAACTTACGCTTTCACCACAAGTGGCAACAAATTTATATAGTTTTTTATGACGGAAGTAACTGCAAATAACTCAAACCTTTGACTAGCAAATTAACCTTGCTGAATTTGGGCTTCGTTAGTTGACGTTCGTTAGTCGAGATTTTTTCGATCAAACACTTTTAACGCCCACAAACCCCATCCTTTCGGAGATACCGTAATATTTAATTCGTTATGAAAAAAAACAAAAAAAAAAAAATGTTGTTTCAACGAATGATAATTTAATTAATTATAAAAAAAAAAAATATGAAAAATTTTCAACTCAAAGTATCCGTTTCATTTAGTTTCGCAACAACATTGCATTGTTCTTATTATTTGTTTCACTGATTGTTGATGCGAGTAAGTAATAATTTTTAAATTTTAATCGCGACTCTTTCAACTTTTAATCATAATTCCATCTATAAGCGTAAAATTTTCATCGAACTTCATTTACATAAATGTTCCAAATGTATTTCTGTCAAGATTCAGTTTTTCATCAGTATTTTTACGACTTCGAATATGAAAATAGCAAAAAGTCGAACGGACAGACATGACTAAAATTATTCAATAAAGCATTCTAAAGAAGGAGATATATAAAGTTTATATGCAGGATCGAACTTTATACTTCGTTGCGTTATCAAAAAAAAAAAATATAGCATTATTGAGGCGAACCTCTACTTCTACCTTCCAAATAAACGGACACATTGGACGCAACAAATAACTTTTATTTATTTATTTTTTTTTTTATTATGAATATACAAAAAAACTTCACTTAACATTTGTGTGTGTGTGTTTATGTGTATGTATGTATGTGTATGTGTTTTTGTTTTGTGTGTGTGTGTGTGTGTGTGTGTGTGTGTATATATATATGTAATTGGCAATCTCTCCAATTTTTAATTTTCATTCGTCTTGCGTTAAGCTATAAACAATTGCAAAAGCACAATAAAATAAAATGAAACATTTGTAGTGGACATGTAGTGGAAAAGAAAAAATAAAATAAAATAAAATAAAATTAAACTCTTAAGTCTACTAACACCTAAGTTGACCATCTTGAACTTGTAAATGTAAAGAAATTTATGAAAGAATTCAATGAAGAGTGAAAGCAGTTAGGCGAGGTCCATAATTTACCGTACCACAAACACAAATGCAATAATAATAGCAACAACAACAATATTGTATATATGCTTAAACCAGTCTTAATGTGTGCAAACTAGTAGTAATACAAGTAATAGCGGTAGTGGTGAGATAAGTGAAAGAGAAAGAAAATAAAAGAGAATAAATAACAATAACAATAACAATAACATAAGCATATCAAAAGTGTAAGTTTATTCGCATTTCATTAAAACAAACGGTCAGTGATTGAATATAAGCTAACGTTCAATGGCACAATTACTTTTATTATTGACAGCACTAGCCACAACAGAAAATGGGCGAGAGCGGGAGAAAGACAGAGAGAGAGAGAGAGAAGAGTTTTGCTCAGGGTAATAATATCGGCGGTATGCGTTCAATGATATTGAATGTTACTGGTTTGTAAAACGTATGATATGCTAGTTTAACTGGTGACTGGGTAGAAGAAGAACACTAAGCTGAACTTTTTACTTTCATGCTTGAATTGTGTTTTAGACGAAACGAAAAACTATTTATTGAATGATCTGGTTGAGTATCAAATGGCAAACCGTTTGCATCATCAAATTTTCTTAATTTTTTTTTTTTTTTTTGCTTTTTATTTATTTTGTTTTTGCTTTTTTTTGTCTTTTTTTTGCCAAATTTAAATGACTTTTAATGGTAAACGCAATTATTGTTGAGATTCTTTGCAGGTTTGTTTCTTAAGTCTTTCTCTTCATAAAAAGCAAATTACTTAACAACTCTGCTGTAATTGGTCTTGATTACTTTATAGTTCAATACTTGTTACCATTCTCAACAAACGTCTTAGTTGTATCGTAAGAAACTAATGTTTTCCTTTTTTCTTATACAATTTAAAAAAAATAAAAACTTTTATTATTCTCTGGCAATAGCGAAGAATATTAAGAACAATTGAAAATGTACTTACGTTACTTTGATTGCCAACTAAAGAAACGCTTAAATCTTTCAAAATATGTTCATCACAGCTCTCTCGGCATACTTGTTAAAGCTAATTTTCATTTCAAGCATTTTCTATATACACACCGAGTATCTGATCCTGCAACTGACAAGCTTGAATACATAAATGACACTCACTTTGCGGGCATCCGATATCTGGCGATTTAATAACAGGCGAGAAGACATTTAAATCTTTAGTGGATAGTGTGACCATATAATGCTCTAAACGCTGAAGAAAGACAAGACCAAGGTTACGCTGCATCGAGTACTTCCAAAATAGGAGAACGACACCATTTATTTGAAAAGCCTGAGTACCAAGAACTATTATTAGATTGGACTCGATAAGGAAATGCCACGACATTCGAATTGCGTTTATTTGCGAATAGTAAGCATATATATACTCGATTCGGCCCCTGTTGCACAATGATTTGTGATGTGATATGTATTGTAGTTCTACGCATGTACCCGCCTTGATGGCTTAACCCCAATGTAACTGATGACAAAGTATCTTAGCTAAAATCGATAACTATTCCCTCTTGCCTTTTCATTTCGATAAGCGTAATCGAAACACGTAAGTATATATATTTTTCATTTCACTTGTAACGCCGACAGAGATCAAAGCCATATTCAAAATAGGTTTTTTTACATATTCAAGAAGCAATTGTTAACGCAAAAAATTGTGCCAAAGGGGGAGAGCTATTTGGAAGAAGGATACCTTTGAGCGCAAGAGCTCAAATTAGCTAAAGCAGTAAAAAAAACCGATGCCTCTCTGCTATAAGTGATGAAATCTTGTTTTAGTTACTTACTAAAACCATCAACGAGACGAAAGCGTTTGAAATTATAATCTTGGTCGATCCAATATATCAATTTTCATAATTGCCATGTGTTAAAGGAATGTGAAAACTTTTTAACTTAGTTACGTGATCAGATCGAACAAAAAAGGGCATTTAAAAGTCGTTCTGGCTCGAGTACAATGCTTTAATTTGTTTCATACAATGAATGAAATACTTTGCTGTATCCGTTATCTGCGAAAAAATATTTCGAATGGGAAAAAAGGAGACACTTAGCTATCTAATCAATATCGATGAAAAAAACAACTTCAGAAACAATTCGACTATGGTCGAATATTTGATACCCCTCACTTAAAAACAAAAAAAAAAAAAAAAACAGCATTTTTATCGTTGGATGTATTGTGGTTGATAGGTAAAGCGTGGAAACGCCAATTTTTTTTACTCTCAACAAACCGAGCACTTCTCGCTCTACTTTAAGTTGTGATCGTTGTGAATGTTCATATCAGATTTCAAAGCCATAGCTTGACTTTTGCGCCCAGTAGATATAATTTACAAAAGACAGACAGACAGACGGGCATACTTATATCGATTCAGAGTAACAATGGCAAGGTTTGCTTTTGGGTGTTGCGACAAAATGAACTCACCTTTATACTTTGGTGATAGGTATAATAAGAAAACGCAGTAAGCTGCGCAACCGTTAGAAAGTAGTTTGCGAGATTTCGGGCAAAATATTGGTGTCTGGAAAACGAGGAAATTTGCAAACGTCCGCAGGTCTTCGGTAAAATCAATCCAAATAGTGACTTTCAACTTAGCCTGGGAAGTTTTACCACACCCCGCGGTACTCACCGGATCTTTCCGCATCCGATTACTAGTTAAGCAGATTGATGCAGTCATATTTAGCAGGTCAGCGATTAAACGAAGTTGCAAATAGAAGAAAACGAATCGACGGCTATTTCGCCTCGAAACTCGCAAGTTTGTACGGCGATGGCGTCTGTAAGCTACTCAATAATTATCAAAAATACCACAGATGATGATATTGATTTTTAAGTTTTGCAACAAGTGTATTTTAAAAATGGAATTGAATTTTATCAAAAAACAGCAGGAATTTATTTATACACCTATTAAGTGGGCAAAAACGATATAGAACTCAATTACCATATACAATTTTGCTTTACCTTCCGTCAAACATTTCGTTAATTAGAAAAAAAAAAAAAAAAATCAAAAAATATATCATATTTTCGGACAAAAAGAAAATTGTTTAGTTGTTCTATACATACATGGTTGGGAACAAAAAAAAAAAAAAAATTTTGTCAAAAAAAATGAAAAAAATAACAATAATAATAGTAGTAGTCTTCTTGTCGCGCTCTATATATAACGGAATGGCAATAATAATAATAATAAATAATAATAATATTTTCGGACAATGAAAATATTTGCCATTTTCAATATTTCTACTTACGATAAGTTAAACATCAATATCGGTTAATGGCGATATTACACTGAGATGAAAGTAATTTAAAACCATTGTTTGCTTTATTTTTCAAAAACGAAATTCCATTCGTGATGCAATTATATAAAGCATAGACAGTTAGTTTAATGGATTTGTTTTTATTTCTTTACACTTCACAAATACCACAAAAGTAACCAAAAATCATACCAACAAACATGTCATTTTCAATTGGTGTCGACGTTAACATAAATACTTATGCACAGGTGCATATAACTCACTACATATATATGTACTGCAGAGAAATGTCATTCAAATTAAATGCAAGTATGGATTTCTGAAATAATCTAACAATCGTTTCCATTAAACTGCTTACACATCCACCCCTAGCACAAGAGTACATCGTAATAAACAGAAAAAAAAAAAAACCTTACGCTACTGGTGAACATACATGTGCACATATAAAGCAAACAAAATTTAACTTGACTTGACAAACTTACTGACTTACTTATTTACCTGTATATATATGTAATATTGATGCAAAAAGTTTATAAATTTTTCTTTATTATTATTTTTCTTCTTCTTTTTCTGCTTTTGCTTCTCTTCTTTACTTTTCTGAACGTGAACGTAGATATGATTCCTTAAAATGATAATATAACCGCTTTACAGCGATCTTTACTCACATGTTTGTATATATATTTATAATATTAGTGTGTTTTACTATTGTTATTTTTTATTGTTGTTGTTATTGTTTTCACATTTGTTTTGTTTTGATTATTAAAAGCTAAGAGATGGTCCGTTTCATATGTTTCTGCTTTTGTTTTTTTTTTTTTTTCTTTTTTTTCTGTTTTCTACCCACTCTCATAAGCTATAGCGAACAGGTTGCTCTAAGACTGCATAAGTCCGCTGCAAAGTAAGGAAGACTATGCCACACAAAAAAGCAATGTTGTCAGTAAATATATATATATATATATATATATATATATATATACATATACATATATCACAAAAACTAAAAGTAATAATAACAACAACAACGATAAGAGCTAAAAGAAAACAAAAAATTTAAGCATAGCCAGTCAGTTAGTAAATAGTTGCAGTAGTAGTAGTTGTAGTAGTAGTTGTAGTAGTAGTAGTAGCAGCAGCAGTAATTGTAAATAATCAACAAAAATTCAAGATTTTTATAATGTATGATTTTTAAATTTTTAGTCTCCAACAAAACCTCTTAACGTTATAACGTGCAACGGCATAAAGGCTATTCACATACCGAGTAAACTTAAAAAAAAAAATAAATAAATAAATAAAAAAACCAATGTTCACTTCAGTTATTAAGTGAAATTAAAAATAATAAAAAAAAAAAAAAAAAACAAAAAAAAAAGAAATAAAAAGCAAAAGTTAAAACAAAAGAAAGAAATTTTCATAAGTGGTATGTTTCTGTTTTTGTTTTGTTTTTTTTTTAATTTTTTATTTATTTATTTTCGCTTTGATTTTCACAAATCCATCTGAAATCGAATAAAAACTAATTTTATGTTTTAATTTCTTTTTTCCATTTTTCAAATCTTTTATGACTAATTATAAATAATTATCATAATTAGGTAAAATTGTTTTTTTTATTTTTTTATTTTCTTAATTTCACTAGTTTAACTGTCTGCGGTTTTAAGCGCAAGTGAGTAAGTAAAGTGAGATTTTCGAACAACATAAGCCCGGATAATAAACGCTTATCCGATCATTTCTTTTTCGTTTACTTTTAAAGCTAAATGAACTTTCATTCAATCCTATCCTTATCGTTCAGATGTAATTCATATGGACCCTGACAATTGTATGTGTTTCGTCAACACATCAAAACCCATAAGAATAGATCAGAATACTTTAAGCTTTTTAGGTCGCACGACTCTATCGTTCTTAAGATATAAAATTAAAATTTTACTTTTTATTAATCACAGTCATGTCAGTTGATCGTTTAGAATCATTGCTTACATTATATTCATTCCAGTTCATTTAACTCTCAAAACGGCCACTGCCGTAGATAGATCCTAAGATATTAAAAACATATAAATAAATAAATAAATAAATATTTTGGAGACTTTTTTTTGCCAAGAGAATTAATTACGTATGAAACAACATTTATCAATCCGGTTGTAAACCAGAATTATCCTGAACACGTCCACCACTCGTTGTTAGGTGCTTAGTTAGATTAGTTAGACTCTAACGACTCTAAGGAGAAAGTTAAGAAAACTGATGCTTGACACAATTGATGGCCATAAACCAAGTCAAGAAATAAGCGCAATCATCCACAGTTTCCCTCACAAGCAGGCGTGTCTTACAATCAATAGCGGATATCTATCTAAGATTGTAATAGAAAGTTATTGCTTGCAGCAATCCTCTACTCCAGCCTTTTCAATCCCGTTTGTAAGTCTTGCAATTCTATAGTATATCTATATGTTCACGAATCCCAAAGAAAAGGTAAACACCTCTTTACAAGATTTCTGATGCATACGTAGACTAGTGGGGGTATAATAATGTTGTCATTTCGCCTGTAACACCCAATTAGCACGCATCAGAAGCCTTACAAAATGGATCAAAATTAATTTAATAGGTCCACGCGCGTTTGCTCGGTTAGTCCGCTGTTCATGTTTATAAATCGTTTAGATGTTAATCTTTTCTTCATATCCTCTCGAACTCGTCCTTCAGATGAGCTCGATCGTCTTGCGATCTTTCTTTTATATCGAAATTTTATATAAATTTTTTTTTTTTTTTTTTTTTTTTTTTTTTTAGTTCACAAATAAAAACAAGACGATAAAAATTCGAACGATATATAAAGATTGTGTAAAAATTCAATTCTGCATGGAATACGAAGTACTGTTAAGTACTTTTCGCCAAATAAATCTGCTCATCGTAGAGATTATTGAGTATTTGCCATTTATTGAAGTAAGCAAATGCACGGAATGAATTATGTAGCATGACCTTGGTGGCCAGTTCGCATTGGCATTTCGAGGCATTGCGCTTTTCTTCCAATAAATGAGTTATACGGCATGTTGCACTATGTTGTTCAAACCGCATATCGTCCAAGTCGAAATCGTCTATCGGTGTTATGCCACAAAAAAGCAGTAATCATCCTTCTGTAGTGCGCTCTATTGAGCGGAATCTGCAATGACTGCTTTCATGTTCAAAAATGAAATTTTCAGTCCTTAAATCTCACTCAAAAGTTAATTTCGCACACGTGAAAGTCTTTTAGGCACAGCGTACACACACACACATATATATATATATATATACATATATATATAGTGTAAAGCAAAGGGAGAAATGCTACCATCTCTGGACATTCCTTGCAAAAGTGCAAACACCACGAATCCTCCTACTGCGTATCAATTTTGGCATTCTACAAAACCAAAGAAAGTCCTTTATACTTATAAATTTGCATTCGGTCAAACCGAAGGGCATACGAGGGCCATACACACTACAAAAACTAATCTCTGCTTTCAGTTTATTTCACTTCCTACCTCGTTTTTTTTCTCCACATCCTTCTGACCATCACCGCTCTATACAGCTATGGCAGGCATCCCATGAGTGATTGTGCTCACATTCGCATTTTAGGAAAGGAATATGGCGAAAATGACCTTTTGCTTCCTTTTGCTTGCGAAGATACGGAAAATGTGGAAAAATATTGAAAACAATCTCAATATAAAGGACACACACTTACATCATCATTTCAATATTTTTATAGGCATTTTTTATCATTCATACATTATTGTATAGCTAGGTCTTCCTTGCCCATTTAAATGCCTATAACTTGCCAGCGGTATGCCAATTCGGCTACAAGTTAGTGGATATCAAAAATTCGAACGCTGACTAATGTGAAAATTCCACTCTATATGGTTAAGTTTGCTAGATCTCTACCAATTGCAATATACAGCAATACACAGATAATTGCCATTTAAGTAAGTGTTAGTGTTATGGGTTGAGGATGAGGACGTTAAGGATAAAGTACAAAGTATTTGTAAATTTTCGACTTGAAAGTCAAATTGTCTCAGTTGCGTGCGATGCGATTAAAAAACGATAAGTTGCAGTAATGCGAAGCCCGATAAGCACTTCAAGAGCACTTCATTGATGGATAAATCTTATCGCACACCGTGCAACACTTACTGTGATGCCTCCCTATTATTATACATAAGCATTGTAAAATCCACATTGCTTCGCTGCTTAAGAGCAGCGAGGTTATCATCTCGTAATGCGCATTTCTTCCGCGTTACCCCAATGTTTTTTTTCATGACATACGATTAGTAAATATAGTGAACTTTCAAGCGGATTAAGGTTAAAAAATGCTCGTTATTATGAAGCGCTGCGAATGAATCTTTGAATGATAAACTAAATGCACATAGGCAAGGCAAAGCGAACAAGCTATAGAGTTGGCGAACGAAATGATATCAAATTTCATTGATCTGTTTCGAAAAATCACTTTGTGTTATCCGTTCTCAGGTCATTTCTTTCTATGCTCTTGCTTAACAGCATACATTAAAATAAAGAGTAAGTAAGAACCTTGACCCCACAATGTCCGACTATATATAGGATATCTTAGCCCACTTCCCCTAGTACAAGTTATTCGCTCGTTTTGCTAGCAATATTCCAAAAATAATGTGTACATTATTTTCATGCAAGCCCACGTATTCGAAGGTTCGATTTTCTCTCCTTATTTGATTATCGTGATAGCGCCTACAAGTGTTGGAGTTTACAAAAAAAGCCCAATCCATGTGATCCAAATTCCTTACCGTTCATTTTTTTTACTATGAATTAATTTTCGTCATAATATATTAAAAATGAAGCTTTTTCCGAAGGACTTACTACTCATCAGATATCTTGTATGAAGTGGGGTCAAGAAGCAGAATCATATAATTCAAATCTGGTTCACTTAATTTTTATGTCGAATTACTGTCGTGAACGAATTTCTATCAAAGAAACATTAACGATTAGATCTTTTGGCATATAAGACTTGACATTTTCTGCGTATCATTATATGCGGAGTTATGCAAAAAACAGAACTACATGGTCCAAATTCAACAAAGTAATTTTCTTTGTCAATTGACTATTATGATTCAATTTTCACCATGAAATATTGGAAATTCGACCTTTCTATCGTATACAGCTTCATCGCCCGTAAGAACGTTTATATGAGGGGAGGGATTCAAAAAGTTGCTCCAGCCGGAAATACTGCTTAGGCACCTTTGGCGAGAGATTTTTAAAAATACAATTTTTTAAAGTTTTCAGAAGTAGGGCACTATATGGGGAGTGGTGGCAAAAAGTAAAACAATCCGAACAATTCTCAATAGCGTTCATCCGTGGGCCGAAGTTCATTAAAATATCTTAAAAATTGCGACTTGCAGCTTGCACAAAAAATTACTTGCGCAACCAACTGATGGACAGACACGCTTAGATTGATTTAGAAAATTATTCTAAATCGATCGATATAATAACCTTTTGGTCTGATGGTTAAGCCCTTCCGCATCACAAGTGTTGTAGGGCATAATTAAGTACAGAGATAACTTATCTTATTATCTACCCAACAGGGCGCACACATATATATATATAAACTACTCGGATATTGTAAATGGGAATTTACTTACCCCGTTGCAATAACGATAAGAGCGACATTTGAAATATTCTTTTAATGTATATGTTAGGCATTACGTAAAGCATGCTTAATGAAACCGCATGCATATATTTATCACGACACGATATCATCTTGCAATTAAAACTGTCAAAAACAGCAAAAAGTAAACGTACAAGAGCAAATATTAAGTCACATTAGATATGATGAGAATCTATAACGTGTGAATTTGCTGTTTACTTTTTACCTATGCGCAGAAACTAACATACATATACATACATATGATAAATATTAACAATAAATTGCAACGTTTAAGTGTATAAGCGTATAAGACAATGCCTGAGAGTGTGACGACGTGTAGCGAAGTTTGTAAAGAAACTAAAAAAAAAAATAAATAAATATCTAGAAAATGACACAAATAACCGTAGGTGCCAAGGAGTGTAGCAGCGCAATTAGGTGCCACACCGCAATACATGCAAAAACGTATTGGTATTGGTATTGGTATTCTTTTAAGAACGGTAAACGAGTTACGACATAAACGTTACGCCGTTTATATGCTAATTTTTATTTTAAATGACTTAGTATTTAAAAAATTCTTTTTTACACGGCATTTGAACAATTTAATTAATTTTTTTTTTTTGGTTTCTTCTTTTTCTTAACGAAAAATTTGAAATGTGTAATAAACATATGTATACATATATATATATATATATATTTTTTTTTTTTTTTGGTTCATAGATGCAGCAAGAAAACTTCAGGTGTGGTCTAAAGCGTTTATTACACATACTGCATGCATGTAAATTTGTAATAATTAGTAAACAATTTCTTATATAGAGAACGTAAAAAAAAATAAATATTGTTTTGTTTTTTTTTTTTTTTTTTTTATTATTATTATTTAGTTACAGCCCCGAAAGTTATATGCCGGTGTTGTTAAAGTGTTTGCAATTAAGAATAACAAAACATTTTGTAATTATATAATGTATGGGATCGAGACAAATTAGTTTTGTTATTTCGCATGTAACGGATGGATGCTAAAACCCCAAAACTATACAAAGTATTTTTTTTTTTTTTTTAAATTATTTTTTCTATAAATGTGAGTAGTCACTCAAGGGAATGGACGTACTCTATACACATACAATCACGATAGTGATCAAGAAAATTTATCGATAGAGAGTGTAGTGATTTCGAACGGCCGACTTAAAAGAAAGAACACAGCGTTTAGATTGTTTCACAGGTGAGCAATGCGGTTAAAGCACGACCAGTCGCGGTAGTGTGTCCTGCGGTATGCTGGCAATAACAAAAGATGGGGTGGGGGACCCACATGCTCTTATTAAAGCACATAATTATAGACTTAATAAGGACAAAGTATATATATTGTATTTTTAAAGATTTTAATATTCGAGGCAACTTCGACGATTCGTCCATCCATCTACTATTCCGATTTGCAGAATTATTCGGGAAAAGCAGCTTAGTTTAACTAAAGCGTAAATTGGAATGGAAGGTAATCCACCTTCATCTCCACGCAAACGCATAATAGTGAGAAGAGCAGTATCTAAAGGAACTTAATGCATGTTTTTTATTGAACTCTCTCCTGACTTACGTAATAATTCGGGGGAAGATTATTAAGATCGCCTTATGATGAATTTTATATTAATTAATTAACTCATTGCGACGCAATATGATTATTACCTCTCGATGTAGGGCATGAAGTAGTATGCGGTAATAAAACTCACTCAATATTTTTTCCCCCAAAGAGATGTTATTGCGTTATCGCAACGATAATGCTCTAAGATTTAGTGTGGAATTATCTTAACTTGGAAGCTAGACTTGTCAAAGTAGCCAAGACGCGTCATGGAATTTTCTCATTTGTATAAACATTTTTCTCTGTCCGTCCTCACCTCTGTCTGTTTCTTTGTCTTTACGTGCACCTTTATGCTCAGTTCCCACACAGTAAAGCGTAAAGAGCGGCACATATATGTCTTTCGCCGAGCATTTAACTCATAACATAAATCGTGAAAGACAATAAGCTATTTTCGAATCGAAATATCAGCTTTCCCTTATTACGATCTTTCGTGTGGTATTGATTATAACTCAAGCTCAGAAAAAACCTTTGCCAGCGACTGCCACCATTGCGATAGCGGGCCCACCTGCAGCCAATACTTCTTAAAGTATTGTGTTTGCGATCACTAGTGATAGTGATGCAATCATGCAAACGTCCAATAGCCATCCTTCTATTAATCCTCTTCCCTGACGCATCTATCACATCTAAAGTTGTAAAGTTGTTGATCAGTTTGGATTTATTAAACACCGTTACTCTGAAAACTTAAGGACGAAACTATTTAGCTGTCCGTTGACACATTTAAGCCACTCTCCCTTCTTACTTCCGAAATCAGCCCGTCTCGAAATGGCAAAAAGAGTTAAAACTTATCTATCTCTCTCTGCTGATTCATCTCCACAAAACAATATGTTCTTTTTTATATTGTATCCGACCGGCGTCGTAAATTGATACGTTATGTATTAAAGGCAAAAGTACCGATCAAGGATAGTACGAAGTGTATAGAAACTCTATACACTCAGATATATTAACGAGATTCTGCCTCTGTCCATCTATCTATACTATCTATCTGTCTCTTGATGGCATTTCCAAAGCCTGTAAAAATGTTCGGTACAAGTGTTGAAGACAGTTGGGAAAACTTTGTTAGCCACGTTACATTCTATTATATAATAGTTTTACGTTATTGCACATAACCAAGAAATTTCAACTTCAAAGTATAACTAAATAAAGAATAAATTTATTCCCCTAAGTAAGGTATCAGAAAATTAATCCTAAACCATAATGAATTTTTTCTTTTCAGTTATTTTTCAATTTATTTTTTCAACCTAATTATTACAATGCAAAGATTTTCAAGCGATTGCCTAGCAAAACTCTATAGTCTATGGTCGCATATATATAGCAATAGATAAATAAAAAAAATATAAAAAAAAATCGAAAAACTAAATAAATGTTTTATGCACATTTTACTTTGCTAACATTATACCCGAAATATTTTTCAATAGCAATAGCCGAAAAAAATTGAAAGTTCAGTTTCTTAGTTTTATTTAACATACATTAAAACTAAACTAGCGATCTAGTTAGGAAATTGAAACGTGCCCGCATGCGTAACACTAACTACAAAGTGAAGCAAAAAATAAGAAAAAAATTTATTAAATTAGTAACGAATAAAACTAAAAACTGGAAAACTGAAAAAAGGAACAGAAAAAAAATATCTCTGCAAACTATATATAAAAATAAATAAAACGATAGAATGAAATTTTATAAAAATTGTTGCCAGCAATAATTTACTTAACTATTGAAATTGATATGTAATCAATAACGATCGAGTAAACATGCAGGCAGCTTTATGTTTATGGTGTAGGCAGACTTTGCAATTGCATTTTTTATAGCTTCTATAATCGATCAGCACCCGAGCACCGCATGGCCACTATTCCAGCATTCAAGTAAAGTCCCAAACATGGACCAATTTCCGAAAATCAATTTTTTTGCATTTGGAATTTCAATCATTTCTCCTTATGAGAAATGATTTTCGTAGGCACTCTCAGTGACTCCTTCAATTCGATTTTACTCGCCTTTTGAGGGGGATGGGGGGAGGCATTAACCTAATCAATTTATTAACCCACCCGACCTAAGGAGAATTAGTACAACTTTGGAACCAGAAGAAAGTCTCACGCGAAACTGTACACGATAATTGAATTGTGTGGCGAGAAACTCTACTTTAATCCTAATCTTATCACGTTGTTCATAACGAATCATAAGACGATTTAATTTTCAATCACTTGTAAAAATTCTGGGAATAATTATAGTTTGAACTCATTAATATATTCAAAGCAAAATATATTTTTTTTGGCAAATGCATTATGAAATAATCAAAAAGTTTTTGATTCAAGTCCAAAAGCTAATCAAAATCGTCTCGTGTTTGGAAATGGAACAACTTGCTTGCGTTCGTAATAAGACTGCAATACTTTATCCATGCTCCATTGAAGTCGCAACAATGCCGATGCATTTAATTGTTCAACACTTCCACACCACACTTCCATCTAAATGTTTTATCAATCAAGCGTTTCACGCAACAACATTAAGTTAATCGGTTTTTTTTCTTTTATATCCTGTACAAGGGCGCATTACATGCAGAAGAACTTGAGATAGATTCGCCTCTTATTTTAATGATCGTCACATTCTATACCAAGGACTTATTTAAACGAAGAATCACTTACTGATTTAAGCTAAGCATGTCTGTCTGTCTGGTTCTCTTGTGCTCACCTAATGGACCGTAATTTTTGAAATATTTTAACGAAATTTGGTACACGATTTGAACGAGTTTTGGCCCAAGGACAAATGCCATTGAAAATGGCTCTGCTTCCCGTCTTACATCTTATTTTGAAAAGTCATTATATGAATAAACAGTAGTGCGTTTATTTCGCTGTAGATGTTAGCAGCTGCCCTCTACACGTGCAGATGTGATATATAGGTCCGGAGCGGTTATTGGTAGAGAGGAGTGAAAGACGGAGGTAAATGAATTCGATGAACGATAAAACGGGATGCGACTAACTACTTCAAAAGCCCCTTTAAATATTGTGCGAAGACTATCATATCAAATTTGATAAATAAATCACGAAAACTATGACAAGAAAACGCATTACTTTCCCCAGTATGACTGCACTCGTAAACGCCGGAATACGGCTATCAATGATTACTTAAATTAAATTATAATTTTTGAAAATGCATGCCTAGTAACCCTGTTCCAGTCCCCAGGCCCATGTTATTTTCCAAAATCTCGTTCATCCGAGGCGACAGCCTAATAGAAGGCAAGAAGAGAACAAGAAAATGCAATTCTGTGTTTGGCTTACTGTCAAAACGAGAGAATTTTATCGTTTGGATTGAAATCACTGAATCATCTCACAACAGACTAAACCACTTTTCACCTGTGTTAAGAACACGATTACGTCTCACATAAATGTCTTAATTATGAGACACGAACTCATATAACAAACACACCCCTAAAAGAAAGGTTCGAAATTTTGAATTCATATCTCCACCCACCCGCGCTCCCACTTTCTAAATCTTTCTAATGAATATCGAAAGTTTAGACTAAACAAAGATCGATTCTTTGATGGGCAAGTGATGTGCGTACGAATAGGTTTGCAATAACTAAAAAGCTAGAGTAGCTTACGAGAAACATCGTGCGTGCTTAACTTACGTTTTGCAGCAGAAATCAATGTGACATAAATAACTATCACAATTAAGTGCTTATTTTATATGCAATTAACTGAATCGTGCATTAATGCTTGCGTACAGTTAATGATATACAAATAAGTTAAGACATTTAGTGAAAATAGAAACGATTTTTGTATAGTCGCGTTAAAATGATTTTTTGAAGGCGACCGACCAATCTATTCAGTAAATGCCGCAAAAAAAGTCATTTTCGGTCGAAGGCCGTTATGTTTCAAAGCATATCCATTTATGTATATCCAGTTTTTTTTTTTTTTTTTTTTTTTTTTTTTTTTTTTTTTTTTTTTTTTTAACACAAAACACACCAGAGGGGATCAAGTGGCAACACCATCTTTTAAATTTGAACGCAGTACGTCTCGCATGCGTGTTGTAATAACACCATCTTGACTTTATATCTTTAAAGACAATATTTTAATAAAATTGTTATTGTTGTTTTTATGTTTCTTATCGAAAATTTCATGCAAAATCCAGCATAGATGGAGCACATAAGACCATAAGCAAAAGCAAAGGCACTCCGAATATTAGATATGAAACGAGCTGACTGTTACGAAACCTATTTTATAAGCCTTATATCTTACATAAGCATTTGGCGCATGAGCTGCCGTGTAGTCGATTAGATAAAAGACTGCTAAGATCACTAAGACAAGTGTGCCGCGGACTTAAATTTCAGTGCGGTTTGACTGACCATACTTATGACTTATAGTTAAAGTGAGTGGTCAGTCGACAAACACAAAACACTTACAGTTTGTGAATACGCATCCACTAGGCCCTACGACTATTTCCATATCTCGTTGTCGCATTCCCCACTTCTTGCTGATCATCATCGTGTTACACATGTAGAAGCATCACTTGAGTGATTGCACATAATATAAAAAAGAAGACTAAGTATTATATATCTATGCCACAGTAAATCGGTTCTAAATAAATTTTGAATAAATTAAAAGCGGATAGGAACAGAGAACCCTCTGCTCTCTGCTTCTCTTACGAAATTTGTTGCTCTCAAATTAAGGCAATCGTTTATCGAGCGCGGAAGAAGACCTAATCATTTTTCTTACGAGTGTAGCATTAGCTATAGGTTTACAAAAAAAAAAGGCAAAAATTGAATTATTCGAATAAAAAATTGAGATTTTGATAAAATATCCGATTCTCCATAAATTTAGATAAATCAAACAAACGCACACTTATAGTTAACAGAAGCAAGGTCAATAAGTTCTTACCAACAGAAATCTAAGAAACTCTACGAAAGCATTGCATTACATAGATGCCGTAAATTTAATCTAAATATGACGGACCAGACGGGCAAGACCTTATTCCATAAATGCAGAGTCCCGACACACTGCCTTTGGAAAATTTTCGTTTCAATTGCAATAATCAACATCACCCAAAAAGGCAACCGATGAAGAAGTTCTATTTAATTTAGCTGAAGAGCTTATCAAAAACTTTGGAAAAAGGTGAGGAACAGAAGAAACGAAGAACAAGTAAGGAAATTATATTCAATTGTGACCGAATATTTTACATCAGTCACCGTTGTCTTAGAAAAGATTTACAAAAACGGAAAAAACAACTACATGTTCTACACTACATACTCTATAATAATGGAGGGGCGTGGCTGATGTTTTCTATTTTCAGACTGAAAATGGAAACTTGTGCATGTGGTGTATGTGTTGTACTTTATGGTTAACAAGTAAAAACGACGCAACGAAAAAAGTGTTGACAAGGCGGTGTGGGCTTTATAGGCGTGTCCTTTATTAGTTATTTTCAAAATCCTTTGCAATTGCGCATGTATCGGCGATGTCTTCATTACCGTAGTAGTTTTTGAAGCTTGTTTCTGCGCCTTATTGAAGGTATTGAAAGATGATGTGGTCAATGCCGTACAGGTGCTATAGTATCGTTCCTAGAATATACTTTCAAATTTCCGTAGCTCTATTTGCTATAGTTTGTGAGCAATGAAAGGAAACACAATTTTTTGTTAGTTTTGCAAAAACAAAGGTGTTCTCAGTTTACTTAGGACGGTAATTGTGTTCTTTCGCCGATTACGCCCATTTCCAATACAAACTTGCGTGGAAGAACTTCCAATGTTTATGCCAAATTTGAACTCGTTAGCTTTATTTGTTGCGGCTACGGGAATGTTTACATAGATGGATAGACGGATATGCTTTGCAAACGTTTTGACAAAATGAATATACCTTGCATTCCGGTGATGAAATATCGCCAAAAAAAATTAAACAAAAAAAGCACAAAAATTCTTTTTTAAATTCGAAAAATACGGCTGTAGAAGGTGTACCCTACATAGAATACATTAATTATTTTTAATTGCGCTATAAATGAAAATACATTTATAAATGCTTTGTGTTCATCATTTTTATGTCTTTTTAAATTAATATCCAAATTCATTCATTCATTACGAATAAGTGCAAACACATAAACTGCCGGTGCGTTTAATATTCACTCACAATACTCAAAACTCTAACCTTTAACTTAAAAGCAGGCAATGCTTGTTAGTTAGAAACACGAGCATATAATAACACATCATTCTACACTACATAGGTTCATAGGATTTGAAGCCGTTTTTTTTTTTTTTTTTTTTTGCATTTTCGTCACTCAAGCGCACTAATAATATTATACAATATTCACTCTTGAGCCTTTGCCCCCTTTCACAATAATCGATGAATATTATAGCACACGCATCCCAAATTATGGACTGACTGGGAAGATTTCAAGTAATTCGTCCACCTTTATCGGTGCTTTTCCACTCGGGTAATTGCCAATTTATTTCATCCATGTTGTATTCATGTTTCATTCGCATGATAAAATCCTTCCCATTTTCCCCAAAACAGTTCCAAACTTGTTGTTGCCTTTGGGGAAAAGTAAGCAAACGCATTGCCTGGACAAATAGTAAATACACTGCCTTCTAACATCATTGGGGTGTTGGCTATATCACGCACTTTCGCTTTTCAGGTCTTCCAAAATGTGTTTATGCCCTTTTGTTATTTTTTATTTTTTTTTTTTTTTTTTTTTATTTGGAACAAATACCGATCTCGGGCGAGCGACCATCATAGGTGTTTATACGTTCGCGCTTAAAATCAACCAAATCGTTTTGCAGAGACCGTTTGTCTTGATAAAGCAAAATTCTGATAACACTTTTAAGCCATGGCTTTACTTGAACAGTATCGACATGTATCGACACATGAATTACACAGATAGCCTCACTAAAATCACTTGTGTAATTTGTGGACTTATGGTGGCAATATTATGAAATTTTCTTTCATATTTTCTTCGAAATGGTGGTAGGTAATAGATTAGGTATTCAGATGAATTTCCCAATTATGATGGCGTCTGTATGACTATCTATCCTACAATGTTTTTTTAGGGAAGTGTTATCTGCTTAGATCGTGATGCATGTGATTGTGGATATAATTTTAGGAGTTGATCAATCCAAAAGTCTTTACATTCAAAAAGAAAAAAAAAAAAAAAAAAAAACATATTCAAAAACTATTAAATATTTCATAATCAAAACTTAAAGCAAATCTACATTTGTTTCAACATTTATGCACATATATTGTTAATTGCCTTTATTATAATTATTATTAGCTAATTGTATCTCAATGAATTTTTTAATACAATTCATTTATTTTTTTCGTTTTTTTTTTTTTTTTTTTTTTTATTTTTTCAGATAAATAATTATATTTTGATTTTTTTTTATTTATATTAAATCAAAAAAAAAACTATGATTAACAACAAATTTTTATATATAAGCGATAACATATTATTAAAGCATTTGAATTAAGAGTCTTTTAATGCTTCCAGAGTTTTATGTTTTACTCATGGCTTTACCATGCATTATGCAATAGGGCCCTCAACACTTGTTAATTGCATACTCTATGGGTGTAGTCAAAGAAATATAGGAAACATGTGTGAAAGTATTTAAATATAGATAAGCAATTGTTTTTTTTTTTCTTCATGATTGAATAAACTAAAGTATTTATGCAAATTCCGTGGACGAATTTCATTTCCATATCCATAAAAGAAGGAAAAAGTTTTATTGACTTTGCTTTCCCATTCGACATATCCGACATTTTCGTAAAAGGGCTAAATTTGTTTTTTTTTTTTTTTTTTTTTTTTATTACTATTATTATATTTATCTTCTAAATACTTTAATCGATTTTTAGATCTACATTTGTTATGGATTGTAAGTTGAGCAGTGCTTAACGTAGGTGTTCTTGTGCACTATGATTAATTAGTAGTCAGGCTTTTCCATGCTGGCAAACTACCCGAACTTATCCAAACATTAACAGCATCTAACCCAAAATCGATGACATGAGATTGATTTGCTTATGCTTACTTCCATCGAAAATAGTATCTCTTGGATCGTGTCAAAACCACCAATGCAATGCAAGAAGATGCAAACAGCATGAGACGCATTTAAACTCCAGACCACCTTTGAAAATTGACGATTGTGTTCGACCGTAATGGTATTTCCACGATCTCAATAGAGAAAATCCCCAATTATCGCTCGAAAATTTTTCAGCATTAATTCTTTGATATTCTTGTGGTTGTTATTCATCGGCACATAAAAGCCGGCTGAAGAATGGCCAGGATGTGTTTGTCATTCTCTCTGCTTTCTTCGAGCAACTTATACCAATGAAGAGCACACGTTCTTTATTGTTCAATGTATTGCCATAAACGACTTTATTTAACATTTTGAATGCGCGAAAATCTATTTTGAAAGAAACTTTAATGATAGAAGAAATCAAATAAGGCAAAAATGCATAAACATATCATATTAACTGAACTATGAAATATAGGTTAAGATGCTGCCAATCTAAAAAGAAAAACAAAAAGGAAAACTATATCCTTAGATATATCCGTGTCGATGCCAAGTTCCGCTTACTATTACTTAACTTTTGCAATCGTAAATGTTGCAATGGCAACGACAAGCTATAGCTCGGTACGTTGACGAGTAAACAGTCGTAAGTGTACTAAGAATTTTATGTCGATTACTAATCCAATCAAAATACTTTATGAGTAAACTCAAGGATGAGATTAGTATTACTTGACCATGCTTCACGCATGCATACCATATATACATATATATATATACATACACCATGAAAATATTACTTACAACAACAGCCCACTTATGATAGACGTTAAATGGTAAAATTTCTCATAAAAATTTAAATTAGAAATTTAGACGAGAAGTTCTGTAACACATCAAAAGGTGGACTAAGATTGAGTTATCTGGCAATGCCCATTATTTACTTTTTCCTTTCGCTTCTGTTATTATCGTTATTTTTATTAGCGAATTTGATATTTAAAGGCTTTATAACGAAGCGTCTTAATGCTCTAGTTTTTTTTGTTTTTTTTTTGTTTTTTTTTTTTTTTCTTTTTAGATAAATCAACACATGACTGCAATGTAAATACAAATCTTACATGCATTATTGTATGCGAATACAGACCTACATAGGAGTAAAAAAAAAAAAATAAAAAAAAAAAATAAAAATATTGCAACTATAAACCACACAACATACCTACTATTATTATGCTGCAAAAAGCGGCAAGGTCAACCACATTCAACTCGATTGAATTTAATGAGACAGACAGGCTGCTATGCATGCATTTCAAACATAACTTTAAAACAATAAAAACTCTAGTTAACCGAGTGAAAAAAAAAGCCACCAACACACACAAAAACACTTCCATTAATGTGGGTACATCTCTATGTACGTAGTAGCATCATAAGCAGATATTACCATATATTATGCAAGACTATGTTGTACAAGTATGTAGATAATAAATTGCATGAGAGAGAGAGAGAGAGAGAGAGAGAGAGAGAGAGAGAGATAGACCAGAATTGAAGCAAACAGAAACAATCTTTTTAAACAAATACGCAAAAGATGAAAAATATGATTATTTCTGAAATGAACGTAAGAGAGATTCTGCAAAAAAAGCAAAAATAATAATAAAATAAAAATTCATTAAAAAATACCTAATTCAATTATATTTATATTTACAAATTTAAATCGTAACTTGTTTATGCACATTTTCCATTTCTCTCGTTGCGCACTCTTGGTTAATAAACTTTAACTTTGGTGCGTGCTCGACTATGAATTTCTTTTTGCTACAAGTTTCCATTTTTAATTTGTTTTTCGTTTTCTTGTTTCTTCACATTTTTGCTATTATTTTCTTTTCATGTTTTCTTTTTTTATCATTTTTTTTTTTTTTTTTTTTTTTTTTTTTTTTCCAAATAAACTGAAAACAAAAAATTGCTTGGTGGTGTCCACACCAACAAAAGCTACAATTATTTGCTTCCCATTTAAAAAAAAAAAAAAACGAAAAAAAACGAAAAGCAACCATGATCTAAATTTAATTTGGATTTAAAATAAATAAATAATGAATAATGGAATGTTATTTCCTTGTATGCTCACTTCCAATTATGTTCAGATATTTTTTGTTAAATTCGTAACACATTAAATACCTATACAGACGGCGCTTGAATCCTGTATATCGCATACCGGGCTTACGAGTATAATGCAAAATCTCAAACTACCATATTATATGGAGGTGATTGCATGTATTTTGATCATTTTTCACTTGAAAAAATTGCAAGAATAAGTATTAATTAAAGTATTTGAAAGAACGTGGTCTACAACGTTTTCCCATCTTTCTGGCAATAACATGGCGATACCGTGTCGAAAGAGCGATATCGGTTTGGCAGCGTGCCAGCCACAGCCATGCTGCATCGATCTGAACAAGGGTTAAGTAGAAGGCGCCAAGTCTGCCGAGTGCGCGCTAGGTGCGGCAGAAGTTCGCATTCGAGCTGCAACTGTGTCTCCTTGACAACTTTTGCAAGGGGTTGTCGAGCGTTGTCATGCATGAAGATGACTTTGCTCCCGTTAACTGCTGTTTAATTGGCGTCGATAGACATCTTCGGTTTTAGCAGCCCGCAATACACTAAATCCTGTTCACCCAATCATATGCTTAGCAAAACTTTATCGCCATATCGTATATTGCGCTTCGATCACGTCGAGGATGGCTCTCTTGAACTAATCCATGGCTTTTTGTATTTGGCATTGTCGTAGTAGATGCACTTGTCATCGTCTATCACGCTTTGCCCAAAAAAGGATGTCTTCTCATTTTTTGCCTGGCAAGCATTCAAACCGTATTTTCATTTATTTGGTATGGTAGACGTTTTGCCTCCGTTCAGATCTTTCCCATCGCATGTAAACGCCTTGAAATAGTTGACTGCTAGGCTGTTCAAAAGCTCTTTGAGAGTTTGACCTGGTTTTGCATGCAATAAGTCTTGCAATTCATTGAATTTGAACTTTTTTGGTCCTCCAGGCTGCTGTTTGTCATTGACATCAAACTCGCTTTTAAGACATTCAAAATTGATAATTGGGATATGCTGGAGTGACATCATTATAAACTCCCTAAAGCGTTTGATGGGATTCGGCAGTTGATTGATTGCTTCAAATCAGACAGCAAACGTAACGAATGTCGAAAATGCAATTTTGAGCGTTTCATGCTTTTAGCGTGTGTGTAGTGCACTAAACAACAAACTCAGCGATACTAAATGGCAAGGTGTTATTTTATGTAGAGAAAGGTCAAAATCATCGAATTTTACCTTTGCGTGCATTGATACTTTTCATTACTTGACCATTTTCCCAATAGATGCAGCTCATAATCATAAGTATATTTTTTCATATTTTCTTTTTACAAAAATTTTGCAAATGCATTTGCATAGCAAGCATATCCTCTACCTTCAATTTAATTGGGAAACTAAGAGAATGAAATATGTTTACCTGTTATATATATAGTTATTGGCTCTATGATTGAAAAATTCAAATGTTTTTTTCTCTTCGAAATGTCAGATGGAAGTTTCTCGATAAGAAAAAGTAATTGAAAATTACCTTATGTCCGCAATTTGCAGTAATCGAATCGAAACTTCAGATATATATCCTCCGTAGTTGTTTGTATATATTAGGCGCAGGAATAAATGTCGTCCGTAGAAATGGGTTGCATGGTTGTTATAGAATGCACCTGATGCGTTCAATTTTCGCGAAATTTCGTGTACAAATAACGTAGATATCGTTATTTGAACTGGGCACGTTTCAGTTATTCACAAGCCGCCGTTCAGTGTATATGAAAGCGTAAAGAGATGGATGCCATTTATGGAATTGCAATTTTCTGCCGAATTTAGCCGAATTGATCTGGAACGATATGCAATTAATGCTACGAAGATGACTTAACTTGGCTTGAAGGGAAAACGCAGTAAGCTATGAAACCGTTAGAAAGTAGTTTGCGAGATTTGGCATAACATCCTTAGGTATTCAGTGAAAGCAATCCAGGTAGTGATTTTCAACTTAGACTGTGAAGTTTTACCGCACTCCGCTGTACTCTCCAGACCTCATGGCCCCTTTCGATTTCTACGTAAGTAGTTCAACGGCTCTGCAATATTGATAAGATAAATGAAAATATGAGTCGATGAATTTATCGCGAAGACATACATTGGCAAGCAAACATACATAGGCAATGATGAGGAATACTGATTGGTTGTCAAGCTTTGCAACAAGTGTATTTGTATTAATTAGAGTTGAATTTTTATCAGAAAATCATGCAAAAAATTGTACACTATTTTTATAAACTTCTGATCTGATCTGATCTGATACATATTTACATGTCATATAAATAGATTAGTCAATCGGTTGTTTGTGAATATATTTTCGCAATACAAAATACAAGTCAGATCTCTCTTAATCCATCTTCATCCACCTCCTTTAATAGCTACCAAGCGAACGGAGTAATTGAGAAATGAAATATTTGGTTAATTTTTTTTTTTTCTTTTTACATACATACAAAGTGAAGAAGAAAAAAAAAAAGGCAGAAAAAAGTCTTTGCAACATTTATCATATTGTAGTCATAATCATAATATCATCATCGTTATTAATGATGATAGATAATGCTTTTTAAAAATATTACAGTAACAACCAGTTATTCTGGCACTTTAGCAGTTATGTTAAAAAGTATTTATTATTATTATTAACTCATTATAATTAAGAGAAAAACGAAATATTCATTCGAAGGCAACATTCATTCTTGTTTATTATATCATTCTCCTGCACAATATGTATAAATAATTATTAGTTTTATATAATAATAATTCTTTAGATAATAGAGAAACAGAATCTAGTTTTTAGACAAGTCACGGCGTCTTATTATTCATAATTTTATCGATTTTTATCGATTTACCTCTAAACACATACATTCATTCACTTTATATAGGGATATGCATGTATTTGTATTCTTCAATAAAAATCATTCTTACCAACAGGTATTCTAAGAATGTTGCTTACGTTTATTTATTATTTATTTTTCTTTCTTTTCTTTTTTTGTTTTTTGTTTTTTTCTTTTATTTGCCATGAAATATAATGCAGTAATTAATTTAAGTAAGAGCGTGGTAAGCATTAATTTTTTTTATAAACATCAGTTAGGTAGATAAGCTATTATTATAACGTAAACTACATGCACAATTAAACATAACGTTTAATTGTAATGACATAATGAAAACACACTTACGTATACTTATACGTATACGTTAAGATTTCGATTCAAATGGTACTTAATCTTAATCAAATTAATTTAAAATGGAATAATTTAGGATCAAATTTGATGCCGTTTCTTCTCAAATCAATTTTGAAATCTTTATGAGAAATCGTATTAAGAGAAAAACAGTTAAAAATGAAATAAATCAGCAAAAAGTAGTGAATTAACATTCATCGAGTTCAAATACGCACACGTCCTTACGTGATTTACTTACTTGTACATGCTTACATTACAATGAATATAAGAAAATGTTTTAATCACATAAATTTTTATATCCTACACGATCCGAGTAAATGGCCGAGTAGACAAGGCATCTCGACTAACAACTCAACTCAACTTAACTCGTGAGCTAATCGCGCTCAATCGCGCTAGAGTAATAATAATAATAATAATAATAATAATAATAATAATAATATACCCTACACCAGTTATGGTACAGAATATATTAAGTATGTGCGAACGGACACAGAAACTCTTGAGATAGATCTACCGATAAAGGTAGTAATTTTTGCGATATTTTGATGAAATCTAATACAATGATATTTTTTTTACCCAAGGACGAACGCTACTGAAAATGATTCAGATCAGAACACTTTCTCGATCACTCCTCAAAGAACGTCTTATTTCGACAAATCGTTATACTAAAGATTAATGTAATTTTCAGAATTTCACGACAAACTTCGCTTAGTATTAGTATTTCGGCATTTTAACTTTGCATCGGATGGAGTAATTTTTTAAATTCTTTGCCATATAATCGCTTCCATGAAAACTTAATTTTATATATAGCATAGCAAAACGGCTTAAACTTTTGACAAAAGATCGTTCATAACAATAATCTAACATAAAAATCGTCCTCACTAAATTGGAGCCACGTAGGTCTATTATTTAGATGCCGAATCTCATAACGGTTCTATTGATAGTTATGTCCTTATATGGCCAAAAAAGTAAAATTTTTAATATTTTACAATGAAAATTGATTCTTAGCAAATCCACCATAGAGAATTTGCCTCTTTTTTTTAGACCATGCCTTATATAAAGACGCTCTCATGCAGGGTGTCTAATGGTCGCCCTTATTGAGTGATCTGTTACATCAAAAACTCCTTAAAAAGTGTATATATTCCTAATTAACTTAAATAGATGCCTTGCTAAGTGTCTACGCACGTGCAGAAAGTCGAGAGTCGTTACGATCCAAAAATATTTAGATAATCGCAAAAGTGACCGCAAATTTTTTTTTATTGCTCCCTTCTTCATGAACCCGCCTACTATTTTCAAAAACCAAACAGGTTTCATCTTCCTACCATACTAGTACATCTTCGAAACTGTGAAGCCTTTAATTTATACCTTATCACTATTATTTTTATAAATTTATAGCCAGAGAATAAATTCAAAGACTAAAAGTCTTAAAACACTAGCATCTAAGGCTTTCGGCTTTATTAAAAACTCTACCCCACCCTTGAGATTCGAACCCACGACCGTGGAATTGCTAGTCGAGACTCTTGCCTACCCGATCACTTAGGAGGATAATTTCTACCTTGAAGCTGATTCTTCTTCTAAATTTCAAAGATTGGATATGTGAGATGAAAAATTTCCTTCCCTCCCCCCCGTCCGTTCATCCATAGAGAAAATCTTATTTTTTACAAAAATATACGAAACCGGCCCAATATGTATTTAGCCTCAAAAGTCCACCAGTTTTTCTTTTGGCATGGCATGCACAAATTGTTGAATGGGTGAGGAAAATATATAGCCAGAAATGGATCGTACTTCGAGTAAAATATTTTCTACATAAATCTTTCTGTTTCATACGGACGAATGAATTGAAGAATGAAGCGAATTAATATTAAATTCTTGGTAACTTTGCACTCTTTCGAATCACTATCGAGTCAGTTAAATCAGTATAAACGTCGGTAAATTTAAAACGAATATCACTCACAACACTTTCTTATGATGATAGCACCGTACCGTGACCTGAAAGATCTATTGTACGCAAGATTAATTTTCGTGGTAGATCGTAAACACTATACCATTGCAGAAGAGAAGGAGGGAAAAAGGCGAATTGTTTGAACTTGAGGTAGCGACAAATTAGAGAAACCTTTCGAGCTATCTCTTGCTTGTACTGTTATGGCTTACGCTGCCTGATTTACTTGTTTAGATATCATGATTGTCAAATACTTTCTAGCTACGTCAAGAAGAGCAGGAACGACGAAGAAAGTATCCTCAAATTTGAATAGCAATGATATGCTGCTATAAGCCCCTAATATAAAGCTAAAGAATGCGATATGGGAAGAGTTGGTAGGAACGTAAAAGCAATTACGAACTGTATTCAACCTAAAAGGCGAAGGGCAGTCAATCGCACGAATTAACAACAGAATGCGTATACACGACAGGTAAACATTGACGGATATAATTAATTTGGCCCCGTTTTTTAAAGCAAATCAAAAATACATTTTCTCATGCGTTACAAACGTCTGACAAACTTGGTATGATCCTCATCGTGTTTGCAAAAAAAAAAAAAAAAAAAAAAAGACATAATAATTTCATTTTAATTAGCAGGTAGAGAAACAGACAGAAAGAGAGAGAGAGAGAGAGATACAACATTCAATAATTACAGTAGCTAATGTATAATGCAAAAAAAAAAAAGAAAAAAAAAAGAAACCAACATTAAAACATCTTTACAATAAAAAAAGACTTAAGTTCTTTTAACGACAACAAGCCAGATATTGTTATTACATTTTATATAATAATTAAATAAACACATACGTACTTTGTTTATTTCATGCTGTAATTTAATACTTAGACTTTATTTACACATTACTTTTAAATTTACGTGTGAAATATGCTCTTGACTAATAAACTTATTTAGTCAAGCATGCATGAAGTTTGCGTGCAACTCACTGGTTACTTTTCCTTTTTAAATACATTTTGAAAAATTAAAAAAAAAAAAACAAACAAAAAAAAATTAAATAAATAAATAAATAAATGAATAAAAAAAATTAATAAATAAACTTAAAAAAAAAAAGAAGAAAAAAATTACATTTTCAAATTTTATTACTTTCAAAATTATTATTAATTCGACAAGTTTGTTGCTTAAGTCTTTTGCTTATTTAATAATCAAAGCAAAATGTAGATTACAAAAGAACATTATTCAATTAAAACGATAACAAAATTTTAATTAAAAAAAAAAACGAACAAAGAAATATTAAAATTTATTGCTTTAAATTTGTCCATTCATTCCGGTAAAACAATTAAGCCCATCCTTGTGTTTTGATATACCATATGCGCTTAGGAAAAGACAGTCCGTTGCATGTATAATACGTTAGAAAATAATGCGCATTTCGCATATAGATTGCGATAAATTATCGATATCCATATCAAACACCCAGGGATCCGGGTATAATCGTTCAGACCGAAGCTTCAGAGTTTCCTTTTTTTTACTGGGAGCCGAAGCATGCATACACATGAAGAAAGAAAAATAGCAAAGCGTACTTTTCAACGCAGCCGACAATAAGAAATTGAAGGCTTTTATCTTCCTTTAGTAACTTTTTCATCTGGAGAGTAAAATGGGTGCGTCTTTTCTAAAGTTATCAAAAGTAAAGTCTTTTGCAATATTTCGCTGTAAAAGTGAATTGTGAAGGTTAATCGTGTCTCTTAAACGGGTTGAGCACATCATTACGGCGAAGAGAGAAAGAAGAGAGAGAGGAGTAATTCATCAGCTTCGAAATCAAGGAAAAACATATCAACGAATTTCTGCATCACAAGATCGACCGCAAAACTTCATCACGAGCGCTTTAAGCGCCCGAAAAACGTAATGCGAGACGCGGAGCATTAAAAGAAACTTCTCTTGCTTCGGATAATCGCATGATAATTTTAGGAAAGTGAGATCCCTTCAAATTGCTCGAAGCAATTTCGAATGAAATTGGATCTCGAACTGTCCGCAGACGATTATTAGGATCTACCAAGAAGAATAGCTTGAAAAATTCTTTGCATTATTAATTTGGTGAGGAGGGGGAAAAAACCGGAAAAATATACTTTGCACCGACGAAGCAAAAATAAATTTGTTTGGGAAAATAATTCAACATCAGGTTTACTGAAAATATATATATAGTAAAGCATTGCTATGTTCGCAATCGCAATTTCATTTAATAAATATTTAGATTCGAAGTGGAAATGTAGAGAGTATGCGATTTTTTTACCATCGACTCGATGCTTCTGCGATCTGAATTTTATCGGCCCTTTAGATTTGCGAATTTAGTAAATGAAACACTTCCGTTGTGTTTGGATGGCATTTATTGTACCTCTTGTTGTTACTTACCATGGAACAATTCCAATAATCCATCGTCTGAGGAAATATCCTCACAGAACTACTTTCATGGGAATTCCTATGTTCAGGTGTATATATACAGACATTTATGAGTACTACGGACAGAATGACAAGCAGTATATAAACGTTGCCACAAAACATATTTGCCCTTCCATCGATCTCAAGGAACAACCCGAGGAAGTATTTATATTATACACAAAATATATAGTGAGATAACTACTATCATCTCTGTCTCTCTCTCTCTCTTTGCCTCCTATCTTTCTCTCTTTTTGCCTCCCAATCTACCTACCTCTCACTCGATCGTTTCAATTCTCTCTTCTCTCTCTTCATTTCTTTCTGTCTAGAATATACTTAACGATATGTTCACCAATTCTGATAAATCGAATTGTTGACTGGCATAGTATATGTAGGGGAAAAAGTCAATTTACTTGTGAGAAATTACGATACGATTACGATTATATAGAAATACTGTCTCTTGAAAATCTCCAACATTTATTGTTTGTTGTTGTTGAAAGTAACCATCTTGTAATGATAGACAAACTAACGCCTGATTTAGAACATATTGAAAGCTCAATTAAAACTGTTGCTACTATCTGTAGAAAATTTTGACAATTACTCGGTTATAGCAGGGATTCGATTGGGAGATAAACAAAACCAAAAGGACTATGACAATAATTAACTATCCGGGCAATAGATATGTATAAAGACCAGCATGGGTTACATTCAAGTCTTATACGAAATTCAAGTCTTATATGAAATTCAAAAGACTTATATGAAAACGCTTTTATTTATGTATAGCAACAGCAAGTTAGTCAACATGAAAGGTTTTATAGTTATACAGACACTAGACATACAGTAGCCAACTTATAAATCTTATTAAAAATTATCAAGTAAATCTAAGCAGAAATTTAGTTAAGCAATATTGCGCAAAGCAGCGCAAAAATTACATTTTACCGCAATTATATAAGAGTTTTAGTGACTGGTTGTGGTTTGTGTTTTAGTTTATGTTTATAAGTACTATAGCGTAATATTCACTATATATATATATATATATATATATATATATATATATATATATATATGTACGTGTGTAATGCAATCAAATTGAAAGCCAAACGAAACTAGTTCTTTTTGAACTTTATTTAGTTATTTTTTCCAATCACTGCCATTTCCGCTATTCTAGACGACTGTGTAAGTTCCCTGCTAAGAATTTCAGTTGAATTCAATAATGCAACCTTTTCAGATGTTTGTTTGCTTTATTGACTTTTTTTCTTTTTTTTCTTTCAAATCTATTTTAGTTAAATGTCAAAAATAAACAAACAAGAAATTACTCCCACTTGTTGTTCGCTCACATTTTTTTTTTGGCTTAAATATGCCTTTTTCTTTCTCTCTCTCTCTCTCTCTTTGGCATTTAATAAATTAAATTCGAAAAAGTCGCTTTTGTTAATGAAACAAGAAAAACATTTTCACCTCCTATCCTTTATATGTCATTCTAAGGCAATTAGAATTGAAATTTCCGTTGAATCTCTTGAACTCGCAACAACTTAAGCATTATTTCGAATTTTTATGCATAAACTTTATATCATTCGATCATTCATTAATTGCTTCGAGCTATATATATATATATATTTATATATAGTCAAAGAGTGTACAGAGCATAATGTATGGATAGCTGGTACCAAATATTATCTCACAATTATGTGATAAATCTTGTGACCTGCTTTTAAAAGTGTCATGTAATCTTATGCAAAATCGAAATTACTTTAAACTTTGAACAAACAACTAAAAGCATTGCTATAGCTAAGGTTTTTTCGAAAATCACAATAACACGTCGGTAGTGTTAAATGGGATGGAAATGTACACAAAGTGCTTAGAAAGGTTTTTGTTTCATAAATTATTTCACACATTCTTAAGACGAAACAGAGACAAGAGACAATAGTGACAATAGCTATGCAAAAGAAGGAAACGGTTGCTCGTTAAAAATCAATAAAAACTTGAGAGAATAAAAGTTTGTCTTAGATGAACATATGGAAGTCGTTCCATTCTATTTGTTAGCATATTATCGCATACTATAGTATAAATAGGAACGATCTGGATAAAATATTTTGAATACGCTGGTGAATATGAATAAACAATTTCTCAGTCATTCCTAGTTAGTCGCTATATATATAAGGGAAAGTCGTCATGAAATGGCCAACTGTAATAAAGTTCAGAAGTTGCGACATTTTGAGACCACTGACTCTATATGACCACTTCATATTCGTTGTATCGTTGGAACGTTCATAATAAGAATTATGGTAGAAAGGTAAAATTTGGCATTCAAGTTCCCAGTTGATGGCCACGTAACAATTTGTATATAAGTTGGGTGCTTACGATCTACTGCAAATATTCAAGCATGTAATGTACCGCGATGCAAACACACTACCATAGTCTACAATTTATGGAAATATTGACTTGGAAACCCGAAACCCGTTTGACACAAGTTGAAGGATCAATTGACTTAATATTATTAAAATATTATAGTATGAGGCTATAAGTACCGTGGGCCGCGAACATTCACTCTAAGGCGATTTGGTCTTCTTCGTCTAAAGTGTTGAATGGCAAAGACTTTCTTGCTTCTTTATCATTTCATTGCTGGCTTTTCAAAAAAGAAGGTCCGATGAAAGAACTATTACATCCGACGGGCGGAATCGGGAAAGGAATGCAATTAGCAAAGGTGTGAACATCGAAGGAAGAACGAAACGGAAGAACAACCAACCTGCATAGGGGAACAAATGACTGACAATTGAATTGAAGGCACGAATAAATCGAAAGAATTGGCCAGAGCGTACTGGCGGAACTAAGTGATCGACGAAACAAATAGATAGATGAGACCGCAAAGCAGATAATAAAGGATCCAAGCTAATAAAAGTTCAAAATAAACGAACGGAAAGAACACAAAAATATAAAATGGCGTAATTAATAGGCAGATGGACAAAGTGACGAATAATTCACTTTTGGTCGCTTACAAAGTAAAACATATTCCAGGATCCTAAATTTGCTATATAATCACGTAAATCGACTCGCATTTCGAATTTATACAAATTTTTTAACTAAATTCGCTTATGGTTATGATAATTGTGCGCTCACATCTATGACGAGTTGAATTGAAGAGGTGAGAAAATCAGCGTGCAAGTTCACTAATATTTCGGGTGTCAGCAAGGCAAGGTAATGCGACGAGATGTGCCACATTCCGATTGGACTGTGTTTTGCCCAAAAAACTTAAGCATGCAAATGCTTCCAATCATTCGGGATGCACCGCTTTCAATTATAATATGGCGACGGTCAAAACGAAAGATCGTGAGGAAAGAGAAAGAGATGCGGAATAGCCATAGTTTAGTGAACCTGGAGATATGTCAATCGATATGTATAATGATTTTAGCTATTGAACACTCACTATCGCTACGATCAAACATGCTTTACCGCACTGACTTTTGAACCCGCGCGCCTTCACTTGGCTGATTGGTTTTGAAAACTTGACTCTAACTGGCGATGGAGTATAGCGGTTATTTGAAAGCAAGCGGCCTAAACGACATCAAAGAAAACTTGCAATAATAAGCAAATTATCGTATATCCCGTCGTCTTGTGTGGAAATAGACACAAAAAAGAACACTTCACAATGCACAATTCATACAGCCGTTGTCGCTTGATAAAGTTTATTTTCGAACGAGCGAGACCAAAACCATACCAATTAAGATCGCTACCACGCTACACTGGCAAAGTGGGATGGGGGAATGTTTCTTCGTTCGTATAATATCTCATATCTGTTAAAAACATTTACTTACTTACTTAGGGGTGTTACAAATGCAGCAGCAAGGTGAACATATTCGCTTAAGTAATTAAGTAGATTTGAAAACCTGTAAAAATATTTCAAACATTATTAACCGTAACGGCAGTTAAATACAAAGTAAGCCAATGGGCATCCCATAAATTATACCAGATTTACTTTAATTGCTTTGATTATTATTACATTTTTTTTTTTTTTTTTTTTTTTTTTTTTTGTTGTTGTTGTTTGTCGTGAACTGGTTCGTTATCAAAATAAAAAAATTAAAAAAAAAAAAAAATCACTTGTTATATTACTTGTACACTTGCCTGCTATGTTTATTATTTATTACGTTGGAAAAGTAACAGAAACAACAACAGCGTCGCGTTGTAGATGTCTTTAATAATTTATATATAAACGCTTAGAAACCATTCAAATAACAACATGGCTATGTAACCTTCCATTGACTATAATTCTTGGCATTCACTACGAAAAACTCCTACTGAGAATTTGAAATTTATTTGCTCAAGTGTTTAATTTAAGTCATTCTTGTTACTACACCCTACACCACTCGTGATGCAAAGGTATATTAAGTTTGTGCAAATATATGCAAGCACCCATCTTTTATTACACCGAACAATTCAGAATCCAAAGCGTTCCGAATTGATTTAGACTTGTCTGTCCGACGGCCTCTCTGCCTGTCTTGTTTTTTTTTTTTTTTTTTTTGGCATATTTTAGACCAAGAAATCACTTTCTGAGTTGCTCTAGACTGTCTGTCCGTCTGTCCGTCTGTCAACTTTGTTCTCTTATGCATCAAGAACGAATACTGATTGAAAATAGTTCGAATCGGATCACTTGTTAGATCGCTTCTTATAAAACGCATTATTTTCAAAAGTTGTTATATAACTCATTGTAAAATGCTGTAGCGTAGACAATGATGGGCCGTGGCACACTATATAATTTTGCATTTTTTATATCTCTTTTTTGCTCTCCTTTATTTCAGATACAACATATTCTTTTATTGTCGATATATAAATCAGTGTTTAATTAAATAGACCACCAAAGTTTTACAAAGCAAAATATTGACAATAAATCAATTAATTGAAATTACATTCATGACAAAATGATCGATACGAACAACAATATCAGCAACAGTATTAATGGTGTTGCACATACAACGAACATTAGTATAAGTAATGATGTCGAAAACAATAATGGCCGACATTCAGAATCACCAGCACGTACAATCGATTCACATGATTCGACAACCGGAAGTATGGATACTATTGTCGATCGCACTGCTCACCATCATCATCAACAATCGCATTATCAACATCAGCATCATAGTCAAGAGGAAATGATGCATACCGCAATTGAACAGAGTACGAATACCACAAATTTACAACAACATCACAATAGTTTAACCAATTCTGAAATTGCAATGTTGCAACAACAAAATTCCAGCGGAAGTGATGATGAATTACAACAGCAACAGCAACAGCAACAGCAGCATCAGCATCAGACGAGACAACAACAACAGCAACAACAACAACTAGAACAGCAAACAAATCAGGCAATGCAACAGCAAGAGAATCGTAATCAACAAAAACCTTTAGATGCCCAGAGTCACATTTACTCGAGCCCAGTGTATGATGAGAAACCGCAATTGCCTTTAAAGTTAACGGCAGCCACATTGGTAGTTATGTCGAAACCAATAGATGACGACTTAAAAAAACCGAAATTAATATCGCACGAAGAATTCAAAAAACAATTGGAAGAGACAATGGCTTCGAGGGCGGCTACTTTAGACTCTAGAATAAGTAAAAAGCAAAGATTTCCACCCGAGCTGATTAAGGATGATGGTAGTTCAATAAAATCTTCTAAATCGTTGAAAAAGAAATCATATACGCCGCAAAGTAGCACAGCCTGCTGCTCAGCATTTCCAGTGCAAATAATTTTAGGCCTATTGCAATTGGTTTTGGCGATTTCTTTGGTAGCCTTGGGCTCGCTATTAATTGTCCGCGAGGCATCTCTATCTACAGCTGGCTGTGGAATATGGACAGGCCTTATAGCAGCCGTGACAGGCTCTCTGGGTGTAGTCGGCCTAAGAAAAACGCAAACATCTTTCTTAGCTTTGAGTTTGGTATGCATAGCCTCAAGTACGTTGGCCTTAGCCATATCGGGTATCGGTCTATGCCGCGATATAAATCGTTCAAAGGAAAGGGTAAATAAATAATATCAATATATATATATATATATATATATGTACATATACTTATTTATCTCAAATGATTTACATTTCTTGCCACAGGTTGATCTTTTAAATGCCAACAGCGAAATATCAGCTGCATCCGGTTTAATCTTCGCCTTGTTTTTGCATTTCGTTGTCAGCGTAATTTCAGTTTATCGATGCGCTTTACAGATATGTTCACGGTAAGTAATCGTTCGCGATTTTTCTTTTATATGTTTCTCTATCGCTAACCACTTTTTATTTGATTTAAACTCAATATACTTTAAAATAATGTAAATATATATATATATATATATATACATATATAATATAAAGATCTGCATAAAATAGCCGTAATATGCTAATCTTAAAACGATTTAATAATTCGGGAAACTGACCTAATCCGGGAAAGCCGATCTAATCGTAGTCAGTTGGATGTCATTTGACAACATTTCAAGGCCAAAATAAAAGCCATATTTGCGAAGGTACACATGAAGAAATACGCAAATTCGCACATATAACTATGTTACGGACCACTTTAACCCCAGAATATAATATAGACATGCTGTTCGACGGTCCATGTTACGGTCCTTTTCAATTTTTGCACTTATCTTGCATTTGTTTGGAGGCATGATTCGAACATTAATCCGATAAGTACGATAACACATAGGAGCTTCAAGAACTGCAATTGAAAAGGGCACAAGTGGCCAATGAATCTCTAGAAAATATTATTACGATGATATTGAATTATATGGAAAAGTGAAAGGAGGCTTTAGTGGCTTTAGATGATCAAGATGGGATGGTAAAGTCTTTAGATATGATCGCGATCCGATCGCGATGGTCCGATATTCGGCCACGTCAAAACGTGCTAATACTCCAATGTAAAGTATTCTCATATTATCCTTATTTGAATTGAGAACAATTATGACTTATGTTCTTGACTAGAACTTAATTTTGTGCAAAATACTTATGTAAAATAGAAATAAAAATCTAAAGTTCAGGGAAAATAATTGAGCTTTGCATTGTAACGAATGGAATTAAATATCTTCCATAGCAATCGTATGTTTACGTTGCTCTCTTAAAAACTTTGGATCCTCAAGGCATGTGTGTATCTCAATTTCATATTAAAATTACGTCAGGTTTTTTATGCAACCCTGAGAGGGACGAATCGCTTGTCCCTATTCCCTGTCCCTGTTGCAAAGCCTCGTTTGCCGTCACATCGGTAATATTGTTTTACGTAATCACCGATATGTGTTTAACGATGCAAATCAAACATCAAAGAGCATCAAAGGATATCCTGGCCATGAAATTGTTTAACTCCTCTTTTTTATAAGGAGAGGAAAGAAAGCGATTAAGTTGTAGTCCTTGTAATCCGTGTATATGAGTACAAGTACGGGTGCATGGAAAGCGGCTCAAAAAATTGCCCCTACCCGATCGAAAGTCTTCACAGGCGAAATTCTAAAAATTACTACATATATACCGTATACCACTTGCGGTATGAGGTCTATTAAGTTTGTACGGACATATGTAACACCAAGAGGGGCACCTTTTGTTATTCTGATCAAAGCCTATCTGTCTGTCTGTCCGTCTGTCCGTCTGATGTTTGTCCATGTATTTTTGTGTTCAAGCTGCTGGAGTGGTCCGATCCGAACCATTTTTAATAGAGTTCGCCTTTGGGCCAAAACATGTTGATGTTTTTATCAAAATATATCAAAAAGTACGGCCTGTAGATTGAACACAACAAAACAAAATGGACAGACGGCAAGGCAAGTTCAGAATTATTTTCTAAATTGATCGATACAAAAAGTGGATTTACCTCGAAGCTTTCTAGGTGCTACAACCTTCCCCGAGAATTTTATATAACCCACACAATTCTACAAAAAAAAAAATAAAAATTTCTTAACACATGTCGTCTTTAACTTTTGGCGGCGTTTGTATTGAATGTTTGTTGAATGTAGTAGTTTTGTGCCAATTTTCATATACTTTCAACGGCTAAGCATCGCTTTTAACATAATAGCTGCTATAAGGCGTTTTTCACGTGATTGTGGGGGTCATCAGTCGTTTTTAACACAGTTGTGGAGGCGTTTTTATTGGACGGCATTGCATAGATCTCCGTGTTTACGCGTTAACTACTACTTGCCCACTCTCGTTCCTATGAAAAGAAAGTCTTTATACGACACGCAAGCATTTTTGATATTTTAAGGAGCAATTAATAGCGTGACCACATAAACGGTGTAGGGTATAAAACTAATATGAGCCACATGATATAGTAATGTGTATGTAAAGGTTTTCTTTTAACAGCGGTATTGCTTTTATATATACATTTATAGAGGACAGTTAGCAAGTGCCAGAGGTCATTAGGTCATTAGGCTTGTGTGTGTGCAAAAGAAGAAAAGTGAAAAATGAAAAGTAACAAAGTCGAAATTGATAAATTTTTTTTTGTTTTTTTTCTGGTAAATTAACAATGATTTGAAATTTCAAATCGTCACTTCGTTACGCCATCTCTTATATATAAGAATGTATGCATACATTACAGCAGCAACCGCAGCTGTATGACATCTATATTTTTTTTAACTTAACATATTATATATTATTATTTATTTATTTATTTATTTATTTATTTATTTATTGTCTATATATTTTATAAATAAATTTACAAAGTATGTAGTTAATGGCACGCGTATGTATTGAAAACTCTATCGCAACATATTTAATATATATTATATCTAACAATGCATAGCGTTAAAGTAAAGTGATATAAAATTTCGTAAAACGTGTCATTTGTTTGTATGTGTGACTCTTAAAATTTGTTGCTGTTGCATTTTATTGCTAAATTTTAACGCTTGGAAGCTCGAACCAAAAAGCAACATAAATTTATTTAAAATATATGACGCGCTTACCTTATGGTATATGGTCTTAGAAGAAAATTTTGTAATATATGCGATATATGCGAGATGTTTCTTCAACTTGGAGATTCGTATTAGAACATGTTCCTTAAACATGTTTCATTTTAAGCAAAGTGAGAAGAGTAAATTTTTGCTGATTAATTTCAACGAACATGGTAACCATTATTTAAAAACAAATTGAAAATTTGATATGGCAACACTAAATTACGCAGTCATATTTAGTTAATTGACAAATAAAGGTGAAAAGTTAAGAAATTTATGCGTGTTTATTTTATAAAGCAAATGAACCTTGTGTTAAAAAGTTTTTGAAAAGAGAGACTTAAAAAAATATTGTTATGTGTACAAATGTAATCAAGAATGTTTGTGCTGGCCTTTTTTTTTATGGTGTTAGAATAAAAACCAGTAAAATATACTAAAACATCGAAGGCCAAGAACAGCGCCTACGCCTTTAGCCTAGCATTTGCGTTTGGCCTAGCATTTGCATTTGGCGTAGCTAAGTGTCCGGGTATTGGACAACGGAAAACAAAGCAAAAATTTAGAAAACACTTGCTATTGGTGCAGCTTTTTTCGATTGTAAAAAAGGAAAAAAGCCAAGACGCTTGCTTCACAGGCTAATACAGCAAAGACCATGCCGTTGGCAGATCTTCATAAAGATCTGAGGCAACAGCAACAATTGGGTGTAACCTCGTCCGCGCAGAATAATATAAATGATCATGTGGGACTTTCACGCATGCAAATCACTTCCTCCGGTTGTAGCAGCTTGGCTGTTACACCCATGGAGCATACCCCTACAGATGAAGAAAGTACTGGTATAACGATGGTGACGTCATGTCAACGTCGACAATTACAACGACAACAAAAAAATCAACATCACAACGCACAACTGCAGCCATCAGCGCTGCAGGCAGCGCTGGGGAAGCAGCAAAAACAGCTTGAAGGTCATCGCTCCACTGAATTAATGGATCTTAGTGATTCGGAATGTTATGCCAATATCTCCGCAAGTAGTGATAATGATTTACGTGAAAACGAAATCGAGCTGAAAGAAGTGATCAAAGAAGGTCATGACAAGGCAGATCCCTCTCAATTTGAACTATTGCGTGTATTAGGCGAAGGAAGTTTCGGCAAAGTATTTTTAGTTCGTAAGGTTGTTGGTAAAGACGCCGGTGCCCTATACGCCATGAAAGTACTAAAAAAAGCTACATTAAAGGTTAAGGATCGCGTCAGAAGTACTAACGAAAGAAAAATCTTAGCTGATGTCGGCCATGCATTCATAGTAAAATTGCATTATGCCTTTCAAACGCCTGGCAAATTGTATCTGATATTAGATTTTTTGAGAGGTGGTGACCTTTTCACTCGTCTATCGAAAGAAGTCATGTTCACCGAAGAAGACGTAAAATTTTATTTAGCTGAATTGGCATTAGCTCTGAATCACTTGCATTCGCTTGGTATTATCTATAGGGATTTGAAGCCGGAAAATATTCTTTTAGATGAAAATGGTCATATTGCTCTTACCGATTTCGGTTTGTCGAAGCAACCTTTAGATGGTTCGAAAACGTATAGCTTTTGTGGCACTGTAGAATACATGGCACCGGAAATAGTGAATCGTAAAGGACATGATTTCGCTGCGGATTGGTGGTCTTTCGGCGTATTGATGTATGAAATGCTTACTGGAAATTTACCATTTCATGGTCAATCGCGTCAGGAAACAATGAATCAAATTTTACGCTCCAAATTGGGTATGCCAGAAAATCTTTCGCCAGAGGCACAGTCATTATTACGAGCTTTATTTAAACGTAACCCCCAAAATCGTTTGGGTGCTGGTCCGAATGGTATTTTGGATATTAAGGCCCATTGCTTTTTTGCGACTATTGATTGGACGCGTTTGGAAAAAAAAAGATGTGCGACCTCCGTTTATACCGGCCGTTTCAAGGGACGATGCTTTTTATTTTGATGTCGAGTACACATCGAAGTCACCACGTGATTCCCCAGGTGGTCCTATATCAGCGTCGGCTCATGAAATATTTCGTGGTTTCAGCTTTGTAGCACCTGTTCTATTAGATCATGCCCTGCCAAAATCTGCGAATTCAAGTCCCCAATCACCTTTCATACCGATGGCCAATCCACCGCGCACTCTACCCGGAGTATTACCTGGAAATTTTCATAACGATTATAATCTACTACAAGAACTAGGACGTGGCACGTTTTCCGTATGCCGTCTATGTGAACATAAATCCTCTAAGAAACATTTTGCTGTTAAAATTATCGAGAAAGCTGCAGTTTTAGCTAATTCGTCATCAGTGGATTGTTGGGAAGAAGTTGAAATTATGTTACGCTACGGCAATCATCCAAATATTGTTACCTTATTCTCAGTATATGAGGATGCTGTGTCTGCTTATTTGGTAATGGAACTGCTTAAGGGAGGTGAACTCTTAGACCGTATTCTGGCTGTTGGTCAGATGTGTGAAAGTGAAGCGAGCGCTGTTTTAAGAACAATGGTTTCGGCGGTAGCCTATTTGCATGAACACGGAGTAGTGCATAGGGATTTAAAGCCATCAAATATGATTTATGCCAGTATGCGGCAAACACCGGAAACTTTAAAATTATGTGATTTAGGTGAGTTTAGAAATTATCTCGAAAAACTCATTTCATTTTGACTGAACCTGATAAGATAAATGACATTGCAAAATTCAAGCAGATTAGGAATAGTAGGACAACAAGGGCTTTATTTAAATAAGAAGCAACGTGAGGGATGCAATGCAATATTTAGATAAAATTTTATTATATTATGTTTTAGCTGTGTAGGAAAAGCAAAGCGAACAATTTTTTTTTTTTTTTTTTTTGCAAAGCAGTTAAATAAAATAATTAAGACTTTTACGCAGTTGACAAAATGACCCATCATCAACATTATCCATAAAATACGTCATTTCGAATTCAAGTAAATTTATTCAGTGTAGAAAAAAAAAAAAAAAGTATAGTAATAAGGCAAACAAAACAACATATAAAAATACGCACGTGTTAAGCCGAATTTCGGATGCCCATCGCAAATAAGTCGACAATCATTATGTTAGCGATAGAATAGTTTATTTCGCTATTAATTTTAATGAAACCATTGACCTATGACTACTCCCTCAGACCGTAAAATACTAAGGAAAGTATAAAGTATGCGACGAAAAGCTTTACCACTTTTAATGAATAGGCCGTAATATTTTTTTCTATTATAAATAAGCACAACGCCATAATTGGTCTCCTGGGAGGGATGGACGCTTGCATGAATACCAATACGATGCCATTAACAAGTAGTATTGACATACATCCAAACTCCGAATCATCAAACGGATAGAGGTTTGGGTTAATTGTCCTCAATGCTATAAAACACCTTGGGCTAGCTTGCGCGTGATAGAATCTGGAACTGCATCGTATACAACAATGATCAATCAGAACTCTTGATAAAACATTTTGACAATTAAAGCCACTTACCAGTTACTCAGAGCGCATTATGACCGTGAAATAACAAAATTTATGTTTATCAAGATAGTTGCAAAAGTGAAAGAAGAGTTTGCGGAGCCTTAATGTAATGAAAAAAGTTTCCTTTTTATTAATGGTTGTCCGCAAACGTACGTATGAACAGACCAAAAGCCGCAAAATTGATTTAGAATCACCGCAACTGACTGATAAAACATTTTTGTATTTATCCGTATTTTTGTATGATTCGCATTTTTAATTAATACAAACAGCAGGAGAAAATTAGAACTCTCTTTACGTTGCCGGTAATGAATATATCAATGTGTGGAGGACTATATCCTTTGTTGTATAGACAAATCAAATTGAATGCGCAATACGGAGAAAGGTTCATTGCATATACAAAATAATGAAAACAACCGCATGTTGCTGGAAGCATAGCAAAGAGGAAATTTTGACACCTACACACACAATTATATTTCTAAATTTAGAATAATATTCTAGGGGAATAAATAAGGACGAAATGAAAACGTATTTAAGAAAGACAAAAGAAGCCATAAAAGACAGAATTCTTCGAATCTATGTATAATCGATAAGTAATTTCGAATAACAATAGCACCTCGATCGATCGTGTATACCAGGGATAGCCAAATTCGTCCTAAAGATGATGATTCGCCATCACAGTGAAAAGGGGAGTACGTAAACTTTACACGAGAAGAACTATAGGAAGTCAAACCAATTATGCAAGCATTAATACCAGCCCATATGTCGAACCCGAAGAAAACGGATTCGTTTTAATTTTTTCAAAATGGAAAGCGTATTGTTCTGTTCTCTACGTAATAAACATTATTTTCGCTTTTATTCAAAAATGGATCGCATTTGAAAGTGAGACAATTAAGGGCTTAGTGTTTTTACGAAATCTCTTTTATTGTAATGCCTTAAACCATAAACCATTGATAAATCGCCCCGAATTCAATTTGGACAACAATAATATAATATATAGGCACTCGACCGTACATTGCGAAAGGCTCAGGTGCTCATGGGTGGCGAAATTGTGTGGAAAACTGTATGCCCTGTAATGTGGGCCCTGTGATGTTTATCTACAGATACATTCACGGCAAGTGTTCTATAGGAATAAAGGAGATATATCCATCAATTAAGTCCTATACCAGTACCACAAGCCTTTGTCAGCATTCCCATTCACCCGTCCCGGAATGACTTACACTACCGGTATTTTTCATTCTTCAATCGCACTGCCCGCGTCTGATATTTCCACTTTTAAATTGTGTGTAGACATTAGACACTACTCCCTCTTTTTATTCTACTTACTACATACAAACCGCTGTACCCTGAGTGGCTAGTCATATAAAAAAAAAAATCGATTTTTGCCTTATTTAGCTATGTGCTTCTTAATCATTAATGGCGATTACGTTCGACTTGAAGCTCGAAAAGAGATCGTTTCACTAGCAAATGATTTAAAAAAAACTTCGCAAGTGGCTTGTGAATCGCTCCCCTTGCCCCCTTTCTATGCAAGAAGTCAATTTAGTGACCGATAGTGTTACTAATACCAAGACTAATTCACAGTTTGTTTAATAAGTCATAAAGTACATTTTTTAAGCTTGTAACGTTATTGGAAGCGTTTCCTATTGCATCAGAAAGTAATTACAGATGAGGGACTGCTTCGCATGTAAGCTCTTGGTCATCCCTGGTACAATCGCTCGACTTCCTATTAAAATTAATGGAATTATTTATTTTAAATTGTTTAACCTTCCTCTTAGGCTTCGCTAAACAATTGCGTGCCGATAATGGTCTGCTAATGACACCGTGTTACACCGCGAATTTTGTGGCTCCCGAGGTCCTGAAACGTCAGGGTTATGATTTAGCTTGTGATATATGGTCTTTGGGAGTTTTATTGTATATAATGTTATCGGGACGTACACCATTTGCCTCTACGCCAAACGATTCACCCGATGTTATATTAAAACGTATTGGTTCGGGTCAAATAGATTTCTCTTCGTCTCGATGGTCTTTAATTAGCAATTCAGTTAAGGATTTATTACAACAAATGCTACATATTATACCCGAGAACCGGCCAACCGCTGCACAAATTCTACAACATCATTGGCTTAAAGAGCAACTAGCCGGTTCGGTAAAACTTACCGAATATACGGTAAATCCTAATAGGAACACTACGATAACCTATTCAAGTAGTGCGGCTGGAAAGATAAACGTTGCCGGTCAATTTACGCAAAATGCCAATGCAGCGCGAGAAGCTAATGCGGCTCTACGCGGTGCGGTTGATGCGACTTTCCGAGCTATCGCTATACCGCAGGCAGCCAATGTAGGACCCGTAGAATTATCCATGTTAGCCAAACGACGTGCCAAAGATCGTGCCAATATGCAAACATAATTACAGGCTCGCTGGTCGGCATTTTTAGTTAAATTTAAATTAAAATTCTCAAGTTGAAGCTAACCAGAAGGAACTTTAAAAAATATATATATATATATATGCAACAGTTACAAAGCGTTGTGATACACAAAATAATTGGGCTTAATTTTCTTATATTATTACAAAAGTAAACAACAACAAACACTAAGTAAATTTAATAAAAGCGAGTATTAAGTTTTTTTCATAGAACACAGATATGAATGAATGAACGAAATGAAAAAAAAAAAAACAAAAAAGGAAAAGAAACTTCTTCCATTATGGTAAATAATTCAATTACGTATATCGTATATTTTGCTTTTAATGTAAGAAACACAAAAAGTAATAATAATAATAATAATAATAACAACAACTACAACAATTACTATACATATATGCTTCTCAAAAACTATCTTATATATATATATATATATATGTTTTTCATATATATAAATATATATTCTTTTTTTTTCTTTTTTGCAAGCATTTAAAAGCTTTACACAGCACATTAAAAAAATATTAATAATAATAATAATAATAATAAAGAAATTGAACAAGAAGCACAAAAATATTAGTTAATTAACATAATTTAATTATTAAAAATTTTTTAAAAATTTAAAAAAAAAAAAAAAAAAAAAAAAACAGAAAAAAGAAACTATTTTCGTCTTAGGGCGAATCGTGCGTTACCGGCCCACCTTCAGCCATAATACAAAAAAATTATAAAGTATTCTTAATATTTCGACCTCTTAAAAATTTTTACTAAAATTTGAACTTATATCTGTACATGCAGTTATTCATTACTGACAACAATGTTTCCAAATTTCACCTCCTTCTTTTTTTTTTTTTTTGTAATTACATTATACGAGATGTTTTCAAAAAAAAGGTGACTCTATATGACTGCATATTTTGTCCTCTTCAAAGTAATCCCTCTTAGATATAATACACTTGTGTCAGCGCTTTTTCCGATTCTCGACGCACTCTTCATATACGATTTTTGGTATAGCCCTGAGCTCTTCCAGCGATGCGGTCTTTATCTTCTTAATCGTGTCAAAACTCCGCCCTTTCACGGGTCTTTGCAACTTTGGGAAAAGGAAAAAGTCGAAAAGGGTCAAATCTAATGAATACCGGACTGAAACATAATGACGCTGAAAAAAATTACAGACAAACGATGGCGTGTCAGGTGGCGCATTATCGTGGTGCCATATCCATAAAGTTTCGTGCCCAAAATAACCGCAAAAATTGCATGGCATGAGCCAAGCAATATGCCGACATCCTCAGTAACTTCTCTAACAGTAATTCTGACTGACTATTCTTCATAAGAATTTTCTTCACCGCTTCAACGTTTTCGTTGGTTGTTGACGTCCCGTCGTAGATTCGTGAAATGCCACAGTCAAGATGGTAATTGAGTTGGAGCACTTCATTTCATTTTTCACAACAAGATTTAATACAGAGTCTTCTTTCATCCACGCCAAGAAAACCTGTCAAGAAAGACTAAACAAACATAGGTTGGGAACATGCGTACCAGGATAACAAAAAAAAAAAAAAGAAAAGGAAAACGAGAAAATCAAATATGCATAGCCGAGGATATTTGAAAAGTCACCTTTTTCTTTGAACACACCTCGCATTCATTATCGACTCTTATCTATGTCATTGTATATCGGGGTTTAACGTACGCGTCAGTAAATAGACGGACTGATAGATCGATAGATAGATGAATATAAATTTTGCAAAATTTGGGTTGAATCTCAAGGTAATATATATATATATATATATCTTGTAGGATCCTTGATGCGTATTAGTGAATGTAGAGCAAGACCTAACGTATCCTATCTGCTTTAGTTAGTTAATAAGTTTGGAAATTTTTCAACAACAGACTAATAATAAATGAAGAATAAGAGCACGAGGAATATGTGATGAGTGATCAAATATATATATAAATATATATATATACATATATAAATAATTTATGATGAATTTTAATGTTTTATATTGAAGGCCACAAAAACAGATTGAAAAATTTATTAGCATAGCTTTGGCTCCTCGTGAAAGGAATAAATAACAAAATAACATATATAAATATAATAAGCGAACAAGACAAGAGAAACTTTCAAAACTATTCGCCTGTTTTTTACAAAAATACAAAAATGGAGGTGAGCGAGCAATTGCATATCGTTACTTAAATATGTGAAAGAATTTAAAATCTATATATTTCTTCTAAATTGTATGCGCCATGATTTCTTCATTAAATTCAAATTCTTTTTCACTAAACGATAAGAAATTCTCAGCATTTATATGTTAAAAAAAAAATAAAAAAAAAAATATATGTATAATAATAATTTTTTTTTTTATATATATATATAATAATAATATATATATATAATATATATATATAATAATTTTTTTTTTTTCTTAGAAAAATTCTTATACATAATTACATACATATAATGTTAATGTTCATCATACATATATATATATATATATTTTTTTTTTTTTTAATTATATACATATTGGCATTAAGGTATTTATTTTATTTTATTTATATAGTTTTTGTTTTAAAAAGAAAATTTTTTTAAGTTTTTTTTTTTCTTGTATTTATTTATTTTTATTATTAATGTAATTTATTAAATTACGGCATTTAAGATGACTTTTGTGTTATTATCATATTTTGCGTTTCATTGGTGACAATCGCCGGTTGTCATCATCAAGTTTTTCTTCTTTTTTTTTCGGTACACTTTTCCCTTTTGTCAGTTGATCGGCCAGGAAGCTCGCGTTAGATTGTAATCTTTTCAAGTATGATTTACCTCAAATTTTAAAGAAATAATAGCACAAGTGTGCTTGCTTTAACCTTTTAACTGTTTATGTCCACAATATTCGGCATGAAGATAAGAACAATATCTTGCCTTCGTATTGCAAATCTGCGTACCAATCTTTTTTGATATTTACTTTTCTCTCTTGAAAATGGTTATGTAAAGATTTAAAAATACGTTTCAGATAAATCGTTCGATGCACCTGCCTGCCTGCAATACAGTGCAAGTTACGAGGAAAAAAAAAATTGCACCTTTTGTTCGTTACTTACAAACCCTAGCAAGACAATATCAGAATTCATACAACTCTTGTCTTGGGAGTCGTTAGTAATAGGAATATAGATTAGTTGGGTGCTAAGAAACGTAGTCATATCCACGACATTCCAAAATAGGTCACGTCCATTTCACTTCCAAATTTTTTCATACCAAAATGAACTGTACAACTTTTGGATCATTTACACCTTTGAGTCCTTTTGAGTCCTACCCTATGTAAGGATTAAACTTGTACTACATTAGGTTGCGTTTTGGGCCCGCTTCCCCACAAATACGCACTTGAAAAATTTGCCTTTATATAGAAACAAGAATTTTTTGTGTTCTAGAATAAAAACAAGAATTGTGTTAGAAAACGTAGCATAGGGTATTTACAGATCGGTCTTGCCCGATTACAATATTCTTGTTTTAATTTAAATTTTGATATAAATTCAAATTTATTCGGTATAGTTTTTATTACATTGACATAAATTTTATTTGTCAACAACCAACCACAAAAAGTGCTACATTTTTTGTATATAAAATGAACATCCATCTCACGATTTTTTGTCGTTATTATCTAGCTTTATAGCATCACAATTTTACTCTGCGTAATATCGAATATACTCAACTTTCGTTTAAAAAAATGATTAAATTAAATTAAAAGAATAATTATACGCCGATTCGTGTGGGGATGTGTGATTGGTGTTTCAGAAAATAAATGTTATAAACGTCCATCACATTTCTATGCAAAAAGCAAAGAAAAAGAAATTGTATACCATATTTTCGGACAAAAATGAAAAATGTTTGCTTTTTCGACGAAGTATGGAAAAATCCTATACCTTGAGATATGGTCGGATTACGTTTGAATAAGTTTTCTTCAACGCAATGTAGGCAAACTGCACGACATAACTTAAAGCTTATTACGAAATCTTGTTAATCAACTTTTCATCTATGATACGTATATTCAAAAGTTTTGTTTGTAAATATTTACCATCAGAACACGGCAGCAATTTTTCCCCTGAAAATAATTCGTGCCCTTATGCCATTCTCCAGAAAAGTTTTTTTTCTCGATTCTCCTTTCAGTTTTTATAGGTAACGATATACGTTATTGTTGAAAATATGCAAATAATACCTCACATTCTTATCATATGTTACCTTCATCATTATTATCTCAACTTTTTTCATTATTATAATGAAAGGAAAAGAAATTTGCTTTTCTTTACATGTAACCAATTAAGCATCAACATTATATAATAATAATAATAATAATATAAAAAAAAAAGGAAAATCATTTTTAATAGATAACGAGCTAGAAAAGTATTTGCAAACGCATAGACCATTGTAAAGAAAGACCAAAAACTATATAGAAATGAAAGTTTTAAGCAAAGTCTGCTGCTCACTTTCCAAAGCGTTCGACATTCAGAATAAAGCCTTTAAAGATCCATCAAGCAGCATTCGAATGCAAAGAGGAAAGAACGACTGATAGCTAAAAAGCTAGACATTCTTGACGAATGATAAGTGTGTCAGGGCAGCTGTCACATTTAGAAAACGCCTTATCCAGAAAATGTAAAATATTAGAATAAAATTGATATCTCCTCACAACCACGCAACCAATAAATAGGAACTTTAAGGAATTGAAATTTTCAGCCGAAAATATATCAAAAGGATGATTATAGTTAAGTTAAAAAATCTAGGTCGTCGTCATGGTCGAAATGTTGACTCTCTAGGTAGTAATGCTAATCATGACAAGGTGAAGTAAACCAACCGCCTTTCGGCATTTCGCGTTACTGTTCAACTCCTTTTGAAATTAGGTTCATATCGCTGAATTGTGCTTTTTAGGATAGTATAGTTTTTATTTACAATTCTAACGAGATCTATTTACAAATTATTTGCAGGAACATATATTCACAATGCCTTAATTCTCGTTCGGGCCTTGTCCGTTCGAATATTGCAATTCAACTCTCTCGACTGAGTTTGCCTCCTGCAAATATTGTGCCTATGTACTGCCTCGCGACATTTTGAACCCGTTGGATCCGTTTCCGCGCTAAGTTTTCTGCCAGTTGTTCTTAATCTTTTCGCTAGTCGCCAGCTGCTTGACACAAGTAACGCACCATAAATGTGTACTTGGTTGTGTTCCCTTTCTTCAAAATTTTGTTCCTCAGAAGCACGATTAATTTTCATGAAGACGCATATCATCAACAATATCGGCAGCGGTAACAAAAGCACTTAAGTGAGATATGAGAAGCACGTCTCGTCTTTTTTTTCACTCGGGCGCGATAGATCCATCTTTGATTACATTGATCGACTTCGAATCACTTTCTGATTTAATCTTGACTTGTTCGTTCGTCTAGTTTTCTTCGATATATTTTAGCCCAAGAAATCACTTTCGGAATTTATCTAGGCTTGTTTGTCACTCTGTGTTTGAAATAGTTTGATGAAATTTTGATACGCTGTGTTTCGGCCCAAGAACGAACGCTATTGAAAATGATTCGGATCGGAGTACTTTTTCCAAACAACACCTCATTTTGAAAGCGGTTACATGAATAGCTTTAGGATGGTGTAGGGTATTTAATGGTAGACCGTAGATCACTGTAGGGTTTTCACTTGGTTTCACTGCTTCTTTTCTTTATATATCTTTCCGCGCCACGTTATCAAAAAAATGCCTTCATTTTTAATATTCTGTCATTGATCTTTAATTTCGACTGTAAATGATTGCCGAGCTGCATTCTGATATTGTCACCTGTCAAAAGTTAGTCGCCGCAATACACTTCCTTAATATCAACTTTTTGATATAATAACAATGAGCTACGAAAATAAAAATGGAAAAGAAAAGGGAAGCTGTGCTTTGTGACTTGTGACTTGTGACTTGTGACAGCACAGCCGTTCGTCTTCATTTCTTCATTCTCTAAAAAAGCTGCCTTTATGATCCTTCAATATCATGTTATATTGTTGGGAAACGTTGTCTCCCTTCCCTTCGATTAGATATTTCGCATTTTACTTTTCTTTTTTTGTTGTTGTCGTCGTCGTCGATGCATTTGTCAAATAAAATTTTCAAAAACAAATGACTTATCTTCTACTTCATCTTCTTCTGCTCTTCTGCTCGAACAAAATATCGATCGTTGTGAAGCAATTAGGAAAAGATCAATAGAATGGGAAAACTTTATTCACGCAATCTTAGGTAAACAACAGTCGCGCGTCTTCAATCTTGTCTTATTTACAGTAGTAATAAAAATCAAAGTGCGAAACTCTTCCCACACCCGAACTATACATGAAAACATTTCGTGCAACTGTAGATGCAAAAATCCATTGCTATAATTTGCACTGTTACGAAATTCGCTTTCCTCGGATGCAGTTCACATCACTCGTGGATCGTGGAAATTCTTTTTAAGAGAAACACATTTCACACGTTTTCACTACAAGACCCTTTGATTTACAACCAATTTGTTTAAGGGTAGAACTATTTACATTTCTCTTTGGCAGTACTTTCAAATTCTTAACTCTAATATTCTTCTTCAACTCGAAGATTCTTGTCCGATTGAATCTGCCTTCTGCAAATAGTCTCTATATTACTATTGCCTAAGTTCATGGCTTCATTTTTAAGCCGTTAACCTACTTTTCCGCTAATCTTTTTCATCGGCCGGCAGCTGCACGAAACGTCGCGAATATGCACTTGATTTTTCCCTATCTAAGCAATTTTTTTTTTTTTTTTTTTTGTGGGAAAATTAATTATCTGGAATGACCTGGATTTGGGATTTCCGTAACAGTATTATAAAGTTATCAATACGTAAATAAGATATCATTTTAATCGAATGTTAGCAGAATTTTTTTGCCAAAGAATTATCTACACACACCTGAAAACATTTGAAATCCATTGATAGTATAGCGTTCAGGTTGAGTTTCGTACTGAAAACAGTTTGAAAAGAACGGTCGGTACGTGGTCGAAGTGAGAAAATGAAAAAAAAATTGTTTTTTTTTTTCAAGTTTTGGTCCTCTAACCGTGATACGAGTTTTGCAGCGTTTTTAGTTTTCATTTTAAACTAAAGACTAGAAACGCACGCACATACAATGTCCTTAACAGATAGATACTCGAAAGCTAAGCTTTTATACATTTGCTGAAAAAAAGAAAAGAAAAAAAAAAAAGCATGATTGATTGATTGGCAAATACATTGATCAAGATAGAAATTAATTAAACAGTCAATACTCAAAAGACGAAATCTTAAAAAAAAAAAAAAAAAAAAAAAAAAGAACAACTATTTAAATTTAAAAAAATTTTAAAAAGTATACACACATGATAATATATTTATTAATAAAACAAAAATCTCCTATTAACACTAGACTTACTGGCGTCCGCCAATTTGACATGTTTACCATAGGCGAAACAAAAAGCTAAACCATTCTGCACACGGAAGCAGAAGATATCTTCGTCATATGCCCATTATACAATGGATTTTGATGATTCAATGCAGCAAATATATAATATATGTCAAATCTACTCTTTTTTTTTTTTTGTTCTGAGACATATCCGCTTTGCGATTTTTAGACGTGATGTACGTAGTTTTACCAAGATCTGTCAATTTGACGGGTAAATTTTGTGAATTCTCACATTCTCACGCAACAACAAAAAGGCGTACTGCGATTATTTAGGAATATGTTGTTCGCATACACATGCCCACAATGTAGAAAAAAGCAACACAAAGCTCGAACGATCCCGATAACTTTTTTTGAAATTTCCGTTCTAGCGAACATTAAGATGCCATTTTTTTTTTTTTTAGAAACATATTCACGGGATCGTAAATTATAGACGCAAATGTTTGGGTGAAAATTTACGTTTTCTATATAAATATATATGCAAGGGATCGAAAGTTATTTTACGCAAATTGTTTGGCAACAAATTTAGTTAGAAAATTTTTTTATAAATATATACGCAAGGAATCGAAAGTTATAGACAACGATTTTTGCAATTGTGACGATCCCACCAAAGTTACCCGCCACAATTGACAAATGGTTTTGCTGAAGGTAGGTATATATGTAAGCAAAACGTCGGTAAATCTAGTGCTATAAATATTACAATAAATTAAAAAAAAACAAGTTATATTATACATTATAAATATACACATTTAATAAATATAAAGTTCTATATAAAAGAAATTTTTTTTTTTTTTAATTTTTTAATTAATATGAAAACACTTTTATAAAAGTAAAGAAGTAAGAATTTGTTAACTAATTAAATGTTTGAATGAAGCATTCGATTTTCCAATATTTTCTAAGCCAAGACAAGCAGCTACTATTTATAAAATGATATTTAAAAAAAAAAAATGCAATTAATTTAAAAAGTATTGTTATTACCAAAAAAAAGAGCAGCAAATCAAGTAAATTCAAAAAATTAACTAAGACATTTAAAAAATTGAAGAAAAGAAAATTTAATAATAATATTATTGCATTTAGTTTAGGCATTCATCTCAGAAGTATTCAAACGGTTTTTAATTATTCCTAAGTATGTTGTAAATTTAAACAAAAAAAAAATAAAAAATTAAAAAAAAATTAAAAATAAGAGAAAAAAAAACTTTAAAACAAATTATAATCAAATATTATTGGAGAGAGAAATATTTTAATTAAAAATAAATGAAAAAAAAATTATGAAAAAACACAACATCAACAATTCTCTCATTGCTAAATCAGTCGAATATTGCAAATCTTTTAAATAACTAAATATCATTTTGTACAAACAAATTAATTACTAATTAAATTTATAATACTTGAACAGCTTCTAGTGGCAGGCAACATATCAGCTTAATGTTATTTATGATTAAATCATGCCTTTCATACCATTGAGCTTTTTACCTGTACCCTTCTGTCTGCCACAGTCGATGTATAATTATGTTATCTAGCAAAGATGGTTAGATTTGTACATGTCCCTCAATGATTTCAATGTTATGTGATGCGCTTTTTAAAAAGTACTTAAGCATTTGCCTTTTTACCTTTGCATGCATTCCTTTCCATTGCATTTTACATTTTTTTTTTTTTTTTTTTTATTATCTAAGAGCGACTTGCTCTTAGCGATAGTTTGCAAAATGCAATATGAAAGGAAATTTTTAATATCTTCACCCGAATAATCCGATAAAATATATATTGATATTGTTAAAACACTAGCAATGCCCAAAAAGAGTTCTCAGCCACAGCCACAAAGTATCAAATAATCTGAATCGATTTAAGCATGTCCAACTGTCCGTTTGTGTGTGTGTAATATCTGGTTGTAAGCATTCTCAAACATGATCGCAAAACGGAACCTACGGGCTTCAGTGTTATAGTATTTGCACAAAAATGGCTTAAATTGACCACGCCTACCTAACATTATAATGTAATAAAATTAAATTTTTTTTATAATATACGTTAAATATATGAAATCAAAAGAAAAGCTACAAACTAACTGATATGCATCTATTCCGCAAAGTCGGGGATACAGACAGACAAAAAAGAAACGCAAACACTCTGCAGTGGAAAAGCTAGAATGACCTTCGGCGCAGAAGCATAAGAAAAGGTTTAAATTGTTGTTTATGTCACGTCTAAACATCGAGCGAGTACCTTGTAATGTGTGCATATACTCAACATTCCGTGTCCTATTATTCCGATTTACAATTAAAATAATTCATTAGCATAATTTTATAAATGAAATATTCAAGTTATAAAACATAAAATCAACGACTGAACGAACGACCGTCGAATCATGTCACTTATTATGCTATATAGCTTCCTCTGACCCGCCGCATTTTTTCTAAATAAAACAAAATTGTTACACAACATCTAAAGAGTGGACAATCGATACTGCTTTGCTTCCAATCACTCGATTTAGGGTAGGGTAGGAAGCTCTGAACTTTGCTGTTCTATCATCGTGCTATCGACCAGGCCAAGATTAAACATTTCTAATTTTGTTGGTCACTCTTTCAATCCCGACTTTACTACGATCCCCTGTATTTGATAATTCTGAAAAGTTCCTTCTCGCAGAAAAAACAAAAAAAAAAAAAGAACCTATGCATACATATATAGAACTTAATACACATTATAAAAGTTAAGAGTCTTCGGCAAGAGGCAGTCAAGGCAGCCGTTGATTTGCCTATGCGTGTCTCTAGGTTGTCTTAATCGTATAATCTGTTGCAAGTAACTGGTCATGTACCATTTATCAAGTCTGCCATGGGCGTATGATTGATTAGCGATATCGTACAGATTGATTGGGACTACGCCCACAATCTATTTCCAAATATTAACCATATGATGTGCGAATGATTGTCAGCCATGTCGGCCAATCGCATGTATATGGTACGTGTAGAAAACTTTCCTACAAATTATGATCGATGGGGTACAGAATTTTTTATAATACGTGAAATAAGCATAAAAAACGTTCTAAAAACGTTCATATTTTGTTAGGACTTAAACAGTTCTACTGTTCATTAATAGCTGTTCATAAACGAAATTCATAATGTATGTATTTCATAATAAGAAAAAAGATATGGTATTAAAACGGTTCTATGTTGACTCAAGGAGTCTCAAGGAATTAGACCACCTGAAATGGACTAATCATCATATAGTCTTGAAGACCTGGTCAGTTTTATTATATTTAATGAATTGTTTTCTAAAAGTAATTTACCATAAAATCTTTCATTATTTAATTATTATTAGTTATTCAGCTGTAAATTCCAGGCCTTGAGATTTCCTTCATACTTTTATTGAAATTGATAGGCTGGATAGGCTCTTAACTCCATAACAGATCGTTCAAAATTCTTTTCAACTCCATTACAACTGATGAATTTCTGCGAAGTCGGGTGGGATCTCAAGTGAGCCACTTAGACTCCTTGCTATTTACCGTGTCCTCCCTTCGCTGATACAGTTCGGTTAATGTAAAATTCTTTTACTCGGAAAATTTTATGACATTAAGCGTTCCTTCTCCCTCTACACGGAATTCATTGTCGTCTGAGTATTTCATCAATTCATACAAATATTGAAAATGTGAATTCATTTATTGATTTTGTCGTATTGTCTAATCAGAAAATTCGTTTTAATTTACACACTGAGCTATCTAACTATCTAATAAAAATAGGCTTGTAATTGGCTTTATTGAACGATGATCTAGAGAGCTTCACAGCAGGTTACTCATTAGCTTTGTGAGATCAATGCTTGAATATCCCTCAGTTATATGGTATGTTGACTCAGATTTAAGTCAATTCAGAAATAATTCCTAGTTTGTGCGCTAAAGAATTTGAGTTGGGACACGCTTCTACTACACGCTACTTTCTTATGAAAATGTGCCGGTTTTGCTAGCTATACACTCAATAGACAAACATGGGATTATTCTTGGTGTCTCCTTCTCAGTCGTTCTTCTAGATAACTTCTTTATAACTCAATTTCTTTCCTTAATTTCGATCAAAACAAGCTTTATCTATGTCGCGTCGCCTTTCAACTAACTGTTAATCGTTAAAACTTCGCAAGATTCTTAGAATATGTCTACCGTAATTGGTTGCCAAGCTTCTCTATATTTGGATTAGTTTAGAGATTCAATCCCAACATATATTCCGTTTGGAAGTGTGCCTCCATATTGAATGTTTAAATGTTTTTTTTTTTTTTTCTTCTTCTTCTTCTCTTGTTTATTAACACATGTACTTTGTTTCATTCGTAGTGAGAAGATAGGATTTATTTTTAAAAATCAATCTAATTCGGTAAATAAGTAAATAAATAAACAAATAGACAAGGGATCAAACCGCTTACTAGAAATCATCCATCGAAGTAAGTCAATCACACATGCTGATGTCTGCAATATCGAGCGTATGATCTGCTCTGAACCGTCATTGCAAATTAGCCAATCAATCATATGGTTGGCGATATCCTATTAGCGATTACTTAAGGGTAGTGAAGGCTGTAGACAAACATCTTCAATACTTTTGTAAAATTTTAAATCGTTATTTGCGATTTTTACGACCTCTACGTAGATACTATCTTAGCGGACCGATTATTCTTATTTCCAATTTTCAAATTTGCATGTGTATGTAAGAAGTTCCATTTACAAAGAGAAATTAACGAAAATGTACCGCTAATCAAGAAGAAATAAAAAGCACTTTACTCAATATCTGGTGTGAACTTCTGTACATTACCCAGTTAATGAATGAAGTCTATCTATATGGTTACATATCAATACTCAGAGAGCTTGCAATTGGTGATCTTTTAACATAAAAGAAACGTTGATCTTGAAATACATTTTCGAGTCTTGTTAGAACTATTTAACAGATCGCAGACAACATTTTACTTTATTGATGCGTTGATAGTCCCACAATTACTAAAGAATTGTTTGACTGTCGCTTAACTCTTATCAAACAGAATCTTGAATATTACAGTACGTGTACAAATGAATTCTTTCCGCCGAAATTGATTGCTTCATAAAACGTATCTGTCGCGTTCAATTTACCCGAAATTATAACGGATCGATAACTAAGATGTCGTGTAACTAACAGTTGCTTATAAGTTATTGCCTCAGTATATATCAAAGTTTAAAGGTATGGAAGTAATTTACGGCAATGCGTTTTGCTATGTTTTTAACTGGATGAACTGGCGGCAATAGAAAGCAGCAAAAACTTGGAACGAAAATGCGGTAAACTACGAAGTAGCTATAAAATGGTTCGCAAGATTTAAGGCAAAAACTTGTAGTCGGGCGAGTAACGAAAATTGGTATACGTTTGTCCGTCTCCAACAAACACAATCATGTAAATAGTTGTTAGCTGGGTATGGAAAGTTTTACTGCAAACGTTATACTGTCCAGATCTGGTCCACTTTCGATTACCGCTAGTTCAGATCGATGCTGTCGCATTTAGCAAATCAGCCACCGCTACAAAGTTGCAGATATGCAAAAATGGCTCAATGGCTATTTCGGCTCCAAACCGGCAAGTTTCTACCGCGAGAGCATGCATAAGCTGTCTGATAAATGGCGAAAGACTATACATAATGATGATCCATGCTTCGTTTACTGAGCTTTATAACAAGTGATGATTTAAATAAAGTTGCATTTTATCAAAAAACGCAAAAGAAATTTATTTGTGCATCCATTACATATATATATGTTAGGTGTTTAATTGCAGTCGTTTTTTTTTTTTTCTTTTTTTCAGTATTCGAGTCCTTATCACAAAAAAACTAATAATACATTTACTACTCGGAATATTACCCATCGCTACGGGTTGCTTCCCCTGTCCTTTAGAAACAACATGAATTCTATGTGGAAAGAATAGATGATCTTTTGAGGCATATTTCGGTACATTGTCGTTCGGTTAAACAATAAATCGTCTATTGAGAGAGTAGTGGTTGCTTATTATAACAGCGAGGAGGGCAGAACTACGAAAACTTTTCCTAAGCGAATTTTTTCATATATCATTTTTCGAACTGAAAACTCGCAATATCATGACTTTTTGCATATCCCCATCAAATTCCATCACAATTGAATCCATTATTGAACACCCAGTTGGCTAGCGTAAATTGATTCATAATTTAAAATATTGTAGCGAATCCACTGCTCATCGCTTGTAAGAATTTGGTCAGAAGAAGTAAAGTTTCCGCCAAACATAGTTTTTCTCGCAAACCTCAATGCAAACGGGTTTCAACCACCTGGTTGTGATAATTTATACAGTTGCACTTAGGTTAAAGATGGTACTTTGAAATAAGTCGCTGTTTTTCTCAGCGCCCAACCGCAGTCGTGTGGCTTCTCTTTCTAATACTATTTTAGAGCATAACCTATATCTCTTACATGTTAGCAATTATCAGACAGCAAACAACAAATTTATATAGGTATGCGTGTGTGTACATATACGCATTTAGTAGATAATGTGAAAACTATAAGACAAAGCTACAACTAAAACAACAAAATATAATAAAATTTCCTTCACAAATATGTTGACGGCCGCAACTATGTTCCCGACCTCAATTTTACATATATAAAGGTAGGCGGTACGTAATCCTAAAAGTTTGTGTTACGAATAGAAAACTAGTCTAAAGGGTGTACATCATGAGCAAAGCTAATGTATGCAAATTATGCCGTAGAAATGCTATAAAATGCTTATATACGCTTATATAATACGTTGCGGCTGTGGTGCTGTTAAACTTGCCTACAAAGTCGTAGCTATCTTATATTAAAAAAAAAAAAATTTGCTTATCGGATGTGTTCGAACACCGCTACTTATATGCAAATCATATTAGATACCGCGTTACCCCGATATTGTACGGTGACGTACTTTCGCTAAAGTATATCGTAATTCCAATACATTTGCGTTCGAAAAGCTCATAAAAATCATTGTCGAAAAATGCGGGAAGTGATTCGAAAAACCGCTTTTAATCCCACCGCATCAACCATTTAGTATAAGTTATATAAATCAAATGAATTTTTTTTTTGGACATCTTATCTACATCGAGTTCGTCTATTATAAAAGGGCTTCACTTATCTGCAATATTAAAAATTGCAAAATAGATTACGAAACTCTTTTGGATTATAAGTGCGTATCTGTTACATATGCTAGCACTTATAAGGCAAACAAAGAATGCACCTCTGTATTATATATATTATATATATATATATGTATATTATATATATACATATGTATATGTTAAGTGAAGATTAATGTGAAAAGTCCATGAAATACATTTTTCTTCAACTGACAAACAACATGTAGGAGAATGTAATTTAAAGGGTTTATTTTTGCTTTTTATTAAAAGTTAGTTTTTGGGATAATTTTTAAGTTTTCTTTTTTTTTCCTTTTTTATTACTTTTGATAATCTTATGCATATTATTAATCAATTTAATTACATATCAATACCATATGTACTAAAATGTTTTTGTTGTTTGTCCATATTGCATTTATCGTTGATTTTATTTTTTAGTTTTTGTCTAAGAATTTACAAGCTATGTAATAATATTCACTCATTAAGTATGATTTGCTTATTCGTTACTGTTTTCTTTTTTTTTTTTAGTGAAATTTATATTTAAAATAATTTACAGTTAAATTCTATCAAAAGAGGAGAATCAATTTTTTCAAGGAAGGTATAGGGGTTCGTTCATTGCAAAGCTTAATTACATATGTAAGTGTGTAGGTGCGTGTTTGTGTATGTGTGTGTGTGTGTGTGTGTGTATGTGGAAAAAAGAGGGAGTGGAGGAGGTATGTGTATGTGCGTCCGTAACGCCTACATTTTGAGAACTGTCTTGTTTTAGTTGATCTCTACATGCGCGGTAAGAATACGGCCCTTATAATTAATTTTATAAATTAATTTCAATCTTATTATCTACGAACGCAGTTGTTATCGTTTTACTGTGTGTAACTAGCTTTACATACCAAAAAACTAAAACACAAAAATGCTGTTGTGTGTTCCTTTTCCAAATATCTATCTATGCATACATATACATATATATATATATATATGTATAATTTTATATATTAATTTTAAATACGTATATATATATATATAGATATAGAGGTGTACATATAAAGTAGTCGAGCGTTTCATTTGCTAACGTTTATCAGGCTGTCTGTTTTTATCCTCTTGACGTTTCGGGCGTTTTGTTTTATTTGGCGACTTGCTCTGCACTACGAAGGCTTAAATATAAGAAAAAGTTTTCATTTTAATTAAAGGAATTTATTATTTAACAAAGTGTAATGGAAATTATTTAAATATTTACTTTTGTTTTAATTTTCTTTTACATTTGCTTCATTAACATTCCGTTCCATCTGTACTTAAGAGTTTTTGAATTTTTTCTTTAATAAAATTCAAATTAAATCTTTACGAATGTTTCAGTCTTTCTTGATTATCATTAATGTTTGCTGCTACGTCAGTTTATCGTAAAATACTTAGTTACCTTTTTCGTTCGCCGTCGATTTATTTTCGATTAAATTTACTGTATCAAGTTCTTCAGTAACTTTGTTTATGATTTCTTGCACTGTCTCCTTAACTTGCTCCTCCGCATTATTAGCGATCCTACTGACATTTTTCTCCATTTGCTCTTTAGTTTGTAGAGTACCTGCATCCTGTTCATTTTCTCTAGATAGCTTTTCAACTGTTTCATGCCCTAAAGAAGGTGATTCTACTATCACTTGAGCCATTTCTGTTGTACCATTTACCAGGACACCCGCAGTGTTAGCAGCATCTACTTCCTTAGCTTCGACAGCCGATTGAGCAAGTTGCTCTTGTTTTAAACGTTCACGATATTCCCGCGCACACCGTTGCTCCCATTCGATATGCTCCTTATAATACTGATAAACGGGTATAACCATCACAGAAATGTCATCTACGGTAGCAGCCGCCTTACTATCGGCTAAACGCCAATGTCCGTAATCGTTAATTTTCCCACGTGCTTTCGCTACAAGTTCCTGAGCTACCATAGTATAACGATGTCTTTCTGTAGGATATTTGTGTAGTGTTTGAAATACCGTACGGGCCACCGCATCATTTTCCGACACGTCCCACAAACCGTCAGTCGCCATAATTAATACTCCATAATCACCGTCTTCATTTTGTTCATCTTCAACAGAAAGATTTAAGAAGCCATCACAGTTTAGTTTCAATTACTTTAACTTACCTGGAATGCTGACGATTTTTGTGAGATCTTTATATTTAACATCTGGCTGTGGTGTTAGGAATGGTTTAAGTAAAGTACCAGTTGCGATTGCTAAAAGATCATGATCACCGAAACCCCTTGTTACTCCTAGAGTGCCAAGTAAGCGAGAACGTTTTCCTTCGCCAGTTACCACCGGCATTCTTAAATCGTCTCGTGTTAACGTTTTGTAGGTCCATCCTTTCATTGTGCCTTGACGACATAATATACGTTGGCCCAAGTCTTTTTCATGCGGTCTTTTCGCATATTCCATGGCTACATAGAATTTTCCCATTAGATGTGGCTTATACTGAGCTACACCCAACAGACGGGTTCTTTCTGTTTCAGGAGTGTGATCAAAAGAGAAAGGTATCGCATAGGAGCCCTCCGAACCGATTGCCTCGGCATTCGGTATCTTTTCATTTTCAACAGATATTTTACGTTGACATAGTACTGCCCTACTGTCCCCTGCGTTTGCAACGTACATCTTTCCGTTTATAAACAGTGATACGCAAGCCGTACAGCCCCCAGCGTCCCGATAACGATCTTTATCTTGAGCTATCAGAGCGTCCATGTGGAAAAAGGCACTTTCCAAAGCTCCCATGATGAGTTCATCTTTGGAAACTGTACGATGAAATTGACTTGGATGTGGAATACTATTTGCAGTATTCGGGCTGTGAAGAGATGTGTGAGCCACATCCTCCATACCCTCACGTAGTAACAACATCTCTAAACAATCCACCAGCTTTTCATGTAATATGTAATGAAATTGATGTGAAGCAGCCAAAGCAGCACCGTAACCGGCATGCCCATCAAATATACCGAAATAGGTGTATGGTAAATCGGGATAGCGGTGGGTTGGATCTGATAACACCTGGCGACAAAAAGCTCCTTGATCTTCGTTCCACTCAGATTTACCGGAATTGACACACTCAGCATAGCCTGTCCCCCACGGTAGCAATGATATATCACGTGGCACAATGATTGGTCTGACGTTGTGGTCAGCTGACGCCTTCAATTCATCGGGTGTAAGTAATTGCAAAAAATGAGGGCGGCTGTAGGTAAATTTATCTTGCAACTGTTGCTGATGGACTAAACGTTGATGATAACTACTTGAAGTAATGCGATGTGCGTGATGATGATCACTAGATGAAGGCAGTGCTGGCATATCAGGCGCTATAACCGAAGCCAAACGGTTTTTGATATTAGCAAACATATTCCTTTGACGTCTCGATTCTTTTAAATTTTTTTCGTTTGGTTACTGCGTTTATAATCGCTACCACCCAACACTTCACACGCACTCTATAAGAATATTATATGCGGATGTAGATGAACAAAAAACTAATTAAACAGCAAATAAACTAATTTATTGTTATGTTATGTTAGGAGTGTCTTTAAAGTATCCCATCAACCGAAAATAGTTATGATTGAGAGGGGAGCACTTACTTTTCCCAATTGTTTAGATTTTTCTTTTTGCCTTGTGCCACGTATTCAATGAAATTTAGAATTTTTTTTGTATATATATTTTCCGAATTAATATTTTTCCAAAAATGCTGTCTTAACGAAATTAATTAAAATTTATTGAATTTTCGACATATCTTTGTGTTTGTTTTCCTTTTTTTTTTTTTGCTTTCAATCAAAAACTAAAGCAAAGTTTTCTTCAACGTTTCTTTTGTTACGCACACACAGGCAATTATTCGAAAAATCAATAAAAATTTTCTTATCTATGATTTTTCTATTTCTTTTATTTACACATATTACAAACTATAAATTTTTTTGGAATAACCCGTTGCAGCCTTGATTGGTTTTGGTTTTTTCGGATATTTGCGGTTACATTAAAGAATTTTTATTTTAAAGTAATTACTGAAAATTTTTATCAATTTGTGTTATATTTTACACAGGCCTTTATTTTAGTTAAATGTTTTTTTACATGTTTTTCGACATAGCGTTGCCACAAACGAAACCATTAACAATTGGAGACTACGGTTGCCGTATTTGAATCGAGACGATATCTTGCTTGGTTTCAACGAATTAGCGAAAAAAATTTAATTTGACAAATGTGGAAAAAGAAAACGTGTAGATAATCAACAAGTTAATGCGATTTTGTACATAGTAGATACAAGTCTTAATTACCGAAACTCACATATCTAAAGCAATAGTCACAATAAAAGTCTCCATAGCAATACATAAAACAGGGTTGTTAATAAAACTCGCAGAAGTTCAACTTGTAGAAAAAAAAGAAACAGATGATGAGCTTACACTCGTAATTTCGACTTGTTACGATAGGGAGTGAACGAGCGCGAGTGGATACACTTGCTATAGTTGCTCTCAAGATTTAGATGTAGTGAACGTTACTATAATTATTTATATGTGCATTCATATATACTTTAAAAGAAATAAAATAACGTCAATGTTAACTTTTGCATAATTCAAACATTTTTTTTTGTTCTTCTTTTATTTTTTTCAGGTCAAAAAATGCCGAACTGCATGACATTATTATAAAAGCAAATACTAATAATTTGGTATTAAATTCTGATAAGGTAGAGAAGTTAATTAAAATGCTTACTTTTATGTGTTATAATAAAGTTTCCTGCATTTTTAGGGAACTCAAGAGAAATTAACTACCTTGTGGATGTACGGCAATAATATGGTTACACCAGTGCCAAAATTAGCCCCCGCAACCAGACCAGTTATGTTAATACCAGCGCCAGCTAATGTGATTAATTTAAAATTTTAAATATATTTTGCAATTTTTTATTAAAGACTTAAATTTCGTCTAGTTACCAACGCATCGGGGTGTGATGATGTCGACGCAACAGGCGCTTCCTCCGTTGCTTTCACCATCCCATACCCATGCCCTAACTGCTTATCGTGGTTACACTTTACCCTATATGAGGGCTAGTTCTATGCCAATTATTTATGCTCCACCACCCACACCTGGTAGTATGCCAGGTACGTTTCGCACTGCTAAAAGTTCAAAGTCGACAGAAGCTCGGCGCAAACGCCGTGTTGCTCAATTGTTGCGTTCTGGCAAAACCGATGAAAAACGCAAGCAACGACGCAAATCAGATGCTGATGTTATTGATGGCAATCCGTCATTTCAATATACGGGATTGGACCGAGCTATAGCAGATAATTTTTTGGCTCGGCAAGAACGTTCCCAACCTGCTAATCGAATGGATTATACATCTTCATCCGGCGGTAGTGAAACTTATGGTCGCACCGATCCTACAAGATCTTCATCAAAAACCAAAATTGTTTGTCGTGATGTTGTCATGTAGACAAGGGATTGTATGGAATATAACGACTGTATATATATATATATACTTAATGCGATTGTATATGCAAGCATATGTACTATATATGTATTGTTAAGAAAATTTTATCGTCTCTATATTATTAAAAATAATATTAATAAAATACATTTTCAAAATTTTCACTTAAAAGTCTTCATCACTGTGATGTTCAGGTTTGGCAGCAGTCTTTGGTCGTAGCGGTAAATCTCCCGTGATTTTTGAAATGCTTATGCTTTCCATTGAATTTAAATCAACTGCAATTTCAATTTAATAAGCCATAAGTAAAATAAGTTAAGAATTCTAGGTACTACAACAACAACTTACAATCATCATCGTCCTCTAGCTCATTTAAATTTGACTTGGATATAACACCGAGCCCGGCAGTGCGATTACTGCCAATTTCACCCAAGATTTCGGCCATATCGAGTTCACTATCGGAACTGCCGAAAGAACTGTCTTCGTATTCATTATCCTTGCGGCGTTCACAACTAGGACGCTCTTTTCCACGTTTTATTGTAGCGGTAGCATTCTTACGACCACGAACGTTAGTTATTGTAGCTGTTCCTGGTCTTTTTTCAGTGAAACGATGATGAGTTTTACTTACGGTCATATCTTCGTCACGTACATCAGATGTTTCGGCATCTAAACCGAAAGGCACTCCATCTTCTAATTGAGGTTCATCGTCATCTACATCTTCATCGTCGTCCGCCAATAGACCTTCCGGTAGAAATGGAATTGAATTCTCAGCTGGTTTTTGTAATATTGGCGACGAAGCCGGCGTAGCTCTCTTTGTTCTCGCCTCAAATTGAGCCTTCAAAGCATCTCTAACGTGTAAACGTAGGAAATAATGTTGAAATAGTATTTTCAACTCCTTTTCATATTCCTCAAACTCTTGCATATGGGCAGGACGTATCTTTTGCAAGGCTTCCAAACGCTGTTTAGTTCTATCCAATTCCGCCCTTTTACGCTGCAATTTGGAATTAAGGGCGTTCAATTCAATGCGAGCATTCTCTAGCTGAGCCCGATTTGATTGTAACTTTAGTTGAGCGGACGCTATAGCATTTTTTAAAGTTCTCTCTACACCGGACAATTCGAGGTGTCGATTGGTTTGTGATAATCTAATCTCTTTATTACGCACTTCTTTTAACAACAGATCATGCAATATAGCACCGCGTTGGGTAAGTTCCGAAGAGAGCTCACGAGCCTTTCTTAAATCGTTCATTTTATCACCAATGTCAACTTGATTTAAACTATGATAATTCTCTTCATCAGCACTGATATCAATCGCTTCGGGAGCTATAAGGAGACGGGTAATTTTTTGCAATTCAGCTGCGGTTACGGCAGAGGCGGCGTACAATTTTCTTGGATTCAGTTTGACTGCGGATTTTGTGACAAAAAATTCCGTACCAGATCGTATAAGTAAAACGCGTTCTTCTTGCGTATGAATGTTACCCGCTAAGGTGATACCCGGTTCTAAAAGACCAGCCAACCATTGGATAACTTCAGCCACAACATAGAATGACGCCAAGCAGCCAAAATTACTGGATAAAGCTTGCAATGGAAACGGATGAGGATAACCCAATAGTTTTAAATGCTCAGCTAAGTCTAGAAATTTAAGAAAAAAAGAAAAAAAAGCTCAGTCGAGAAAGTTCATAAAATAGTGTTAAAATAAGTTAGAATATATTACCTCGAACCTCCTTAAAGGACATTTTGAAAAAGACAATAAATAAATAAAAATTTATTTTTAAAAAATAGAAAACTAATTCTTAATAATAATTTCCGAAACAGTCCAAGACTTGTCTTTGAAAGAGTGGTGTGTTGTGGTTTATGACAATTTTTTTTTTTTTTTTTTTTGCGTAGATTCGTGTCTACTGAAGAAGTCGCCAGGCAACTGAAAGTCGCTAGGTTGCATAAATAACACAACAAACTATGTATGCATGTATATATAAAAGCAACTAGTGTTGCAGGTATGTTGCCGTATATAAGGTAATGATTATAAATATTACGTGCTTGCATTAATTTTAAGAACTTTTTCATTTGAAAATGGCATTTATTGCGAAAATTTAGGACAATATACCTTAACCAAAATATTTTCCACCATTTTCTATAACTTTTTCCCAACTTTGCGGCAACATGACTATGCAGCGTTGAAAGAACGATATTGGTTTGGGAATGATACAATCATCGATCCATTTTCGCACTTCTTCAACATTGCGAAACCGCGTGCCAGTCAAGCCATGCTGCATGGATCTGATCAAGTAGTAATCAGAAGGCGCCATATCGGGTGAGTGCGCTGGGTGTGACAGGAAGTCCCATTCGATCTGACCTTCTAAACCGTTGAAACCAAAGACCAACAATTGGGTTAGGATGAAGTAACATCTTCACGGCTGCTTCCCAGTGATGGTAACTGTTGCTAAAAATATCTTCAAGGTCATTAAATTTGTGGGTCAGTTTCTTCAAATCTTTGCACAGCTCTAAAAATGCACTCTACGTATATTTGATGAGCTTGTGGAACTCACATATGACATCGTAAATGATAATTTACTGTTGGAAAAGCGAAGTTCTTACAATAGTTTCAGTCCGATGGCGATCAAGTTTGTTAGGTTTGTTAGTAAATGAAAGTGGTCCCCTCCTCTGGAATTAGAGATGTTTTGTCGTGATCGGCAGCATTAGATTTAATACTATAAACAGCCTTCCACACTGCGTCCATTGTAAAGGGTCGGAATTGATAAGCAACGCCATGTCTATATAGGGAGTCCTGAATCTCTGCAAGAGAGCACCCCAATTGATAGCACTAGAGCAAACCAATTGATAGGACTAGAGCAAAGTTTCCAGGTTTTGTAGGCAACATTTCGAAGTTTGATCGCCCTCTTAACTTCATTCGCAAACCAACATTGAAGAAAGCATTAAATAATCGCTTTGCGTTAAGTCATTTCTTATGTCTATGACTAAAAGTTAACCCTCTTCCAATCGCTTAATAAAATTGAATGGCAAGCACGTGGTGAGATATTCCGCCTAACGGGAATTGATCATATTGAAGAACAGAAGAAGTGCATAGATAGACGCGGGATCTAAGAGATCCCGCTTACAATTAGAAGCATAACGCGTGGGTCTTTAATTTATTAATTGTAGCTTAGTAGATGCCATCAGGTCGCACAACTGACTGCCAGGGAAACTGACTTGCAGAAAATTCACAACAAAGTCACCACACAAAACAATGTATTCATACAAGATGGAAAACTCATCCATCATCAATCTGCCTCTTTGTCCGTGACTATGACTTAAACCCTGATTAATATTGCTAGTGTAAGCTGGACAGGATTTACTCATCGTTGAATGATCTACCTCGAAACTTAGCCCAGACTTCTCATTAGACCCATTACAGTTTATGCACTTGGCAATAGGGCCCCAGTTGCTTTCCCTTGACTTATGTTTACCATGACATTTGAAACCAATTCTATCATTTTTTCAATCCTTTGCATCGTGGATCCGCAACATGCAATTATCTCCGCTCTCCGCTGCACTCCGCACCATCCCATACGGATGCATAATCTATCTCTACAATTATCGTTTCCAATCGTATCGCACAATCCGTTTCCAAGTCAGCGCTAAAATGTACTTTGTCATTTCTGTTTATCTCGCAGAATCCCACAACCCTGGAAACGTTCTCTTTGAAAATAGGATTCTGACAGCGCGGTTTATCAATCAACTCTACATTTTCATGCTTGAAACTAATATATCTGTTAACTTGAATCTATGATTCAGCTTAGTTCCTCTTCTCCTTCAGAGCTAATTACAACGACAGCGTTCATCCTGCACCGTGGATTAGAAACCTTGAAAGTTATCGAATCAATATTTTTGTTCAAATTAGCCTTAATCGTCGTATTATTCCATTTCCATTTGGGCTTGATGATCACCGGGTGAGTCGCGTGCAATAACATCCGACTCACTTTTGTAATTTCCGCACTTTTATACAATGTTCTATACATTTTTCTTGGCAAGTCAACAACTCATCAATGTTTTGCGATTGCTTCGACTGATTTGACTTCCATTGATCTGGCACTCTCGTTCACCATCTTCACCATCTTTGCAGCCTGTACGTTATCAGCAATCTCAGTCAGCCAGCTTATCGATTTTCTTCTCATCTCGTTTCACATTTTGTTGCAACTTGCTGTCAACTTCATTATCCTGCTTAATAGCCACTTTAAACCTTTTCAATTTCAATTCGACACGTTTTTGAAACGTCCAACATATTGCTGGTCTTAGCTTCATCCTTTTTAAAAAGTGCTCTACCATTCGTCTCTGCGATTATGCAAAGCATTCTGAATCCCATTGCTAATAAAATTAATATCCTTCAATGCCAATCCAGAGCAAAGTCCTTTCTTCGAAATAGGAACAGAGGCTGTCCCAAACATGTTGTCGTTTGCTACATCGCCTATGGTCATTGCGTGGTTGTTTCAATTATAACAGTTAGTGTTAGTAACATTGTTGAGATGTTGTTTTTTTATATTTAATTAAATTTTTGTTTTTTTTATTGTTAATTTTGTATACTTCGTCACCGATATGATATTCACAGGGTGATGTTACAAAAGCAAGTGTCTTTTTTTCAAATATGATAAACATTTGGATACGCACGTTATTCTATGCATCTACTATCTGATACTGCAACTATGTAGAGAGATGCCACATTTATTGCACAACAAAGTGGAAAATTGCGTGTGTATCATATTTCGCGTAAAAAAAAAAGGTTGGGTTGACCTTAATCCATTCCGCGCAAAGTTTTTCTCTCATTTATTGTATAATTTTTGACACAACAACAAAAAAGGGGCTCTGCGCTATGCTTAAGTCAAAATTGCTACTCACCAGCCATCGGTAGCTTCCAGAGCCCAACAACCCCAAAGTAAGCGCTAAACGTATCACCGCAGACATGTAGACTCTTCTTATGCCATCAGCCGCGCTTAATCTTCTTAATAGCCTTCTCAAAAGCCTCTTTGCACACGCGACGCTTTTGCAAAAATCCATATGCGTGACACGCGTATTTTAATTTACATTGTTTTGCAAATGTATAAAATCATTTACTCGCACAAGGTTTCGAAGCGTCCCGCAGAGGCCATCTTCGTCTTACAAGTTTCCTTTTCGGCCAATCTCCATCTGGCTCTGTTGCCAAATAACATGATGTAACGAAAGGTACTATTTCGCCTAATTTATGTATACTTATCACATGATTATTTAATGACAATCTTTTTTTTGTTCTGTTTGTGGATTATGGATTATGTCTGTTGGCGATAAGACCAATATATATTCTGTAGAATGCTGAGCTTTGATTATTTCTTGATCCTTTGTGCTTTATTATGCATAACGACAGTATATGATGGCGCACGGAAAGATTGATGATGATGCACAATTGATTTCAAGCTTTGTGCGAATTAAGGGCATTAATTAGACGATTGCAGTAAAAAGAAAAAAAAAAAAAAGAATAGAATTAATTTATTTTCTTTTCATAAATTTCTTCAGCTGTTTGTGAGTAAACGATTTTGTTTTGAATTTATTCTATTTTCAACTGGCAGCTCCTATAAATGCGACTCTAAAAAACCAATACTAACTCAGAACAATCAATAATAGCGCAAAGCGTGCTTACCCCTAATTTGATATTTAATAAAGTGACAATAATCATATATGGAACATATTTTTCTTTCATATATATATATATGTATAAATCGGCCGTTAAATTTCCTCTTTCTAATAAAGCACTTTTCATATCTTTCCCTTTTGTCACCTCTTTAGATACGAACTAAGGCAATACATATTACCAATTGGAGCAAAAGCCTTTGATAAAGGCAGCTTCCGCTCTATTCCTGAATATTGAACAGAAGAAGTATTTGAATTAAATAGAATAGGAATATATATATACAGTTCTAAGCGCGAAAATTCATATTAATGAATTGTGCATTTTCGTGATGGGCTTTCGGTTCGATTCCACGAGAATTCATGCTCATTATATATCTATTTAACGGACATTTTAGGAAAGTCGTATAATGATAGAGATTTAGAAATTTGGAAATAATTAAGAACCAATTTTGTTTTTTCTCAATTAGAAATAATAATTAAGTGTAATAAGAAAACTATGTGTATAGTAGATAAAAATAATAAGTAGATAGACATATAAAAAAATAATAGTAATTCTCCATAAAGAAAGTAAATCTGTTTACACAGGTATATTCATATAATAATACTAAAGATAAACGGGCAAGCGCAGGAAAGTGAAATATTCAAGATTCCATTGCTTTTGCTCATACCCACATACATAATTGCTTAAGCACCCACAACTATAGTGAAAATGCGCTCAAGCACAGCTCTATTCAATGCTTAATACAAGAACATGGACATGTTCATAGTACGTATTCTGACACGTGCATAGTGCCGCAAACTTCAGTCAGTCAATGTTTCGTTTATTTCAGTTCTTTTACTCTCTCTCTCTCTCTCTCTCTCTCTCTCTTTTTTTCATAAGCTTTGTTTACATTAGATGTCTTCAAGTAGGGCACGATAATTTTGTTTCACAAATGTTGTCAGCGAAATATTCCTTCCATCTTCTATATACATATATAATGTTTTTGATCATGGTTTCTTTGTAACATGAGATATGTCAATCCAATCACAATTCGCAATTCATTGCGAATTCGTTCATAGAATAATAATAATAATAATAAATTTGTGCTAAGTTACTTTTGTGTGTGTGTGTGTGTGTTTGTATGCTCGATGACGCAAACTATAAAACGTTAATCCAATTCATAACATGAAATCCGATTAAGTTGCAGGCCATTATTGTCATTGGCATTGTTATAATTGCGAGTGGACACACATATGAACGCAGGTAGACGAACATAATTGGAAGTATGCAAACAAACGGATTCAGTTCCTCTACACGTTATATCATCAACAATGTAAGTCAACTTCAACACCGCCATATTAGCAGCCAGCAAATATATTTACATAACCGTAACTAATGAAGAGACAGTGGGAAACAATGACACAAAGAAAGAAAGAAAGAAAGAAAGAAAGAGAGAGAGAGATAGAGAGAGAGAGGATGCAAGAAAGATACGATACGAACGCATTGTTTGAATAATGTTTTGTAAATGTAAGTAGAACAAAATGCGCGCATGGATGTGTGTATGCAACAATAAATTTAGTTTAGATCTGTTAAATTGTATGTATGTGGCATTACGTGTTGCGGGAATATTGCAGCAGACATACAATCGGACTTATACTAAGTGTATGAATTGACTATTGCCTAACTATGTCTGAAGCGGCGTATCATTCGAAAGGATGAAGGATGAAGTTGCATAAATGAGTTGCCTTGACTTATGACATAAAAATCATCCCGTTAGTGAAATACAAAATTACACTAACACAATTTAACATTTATGCATTTATTTTTATGTATTATCACATGTCGTCAATTGTGTGTGTGTGTGTATGTGTGTGTGTGTCCATGTATATTTGTATATTTGTCTGTCTATCAGCGTATATGCATCGCGTCTATCTCGCTGATGCAAAATAATTGGATTTAAGCTAATTTAATTTCTTTCTTCTTTTCCTTTCATTTCTTTTCTTTTAATAAAGCGAATGAAAAATGAATGGGCGGAAAGTCGACATGATAGTGATTGTATTTCAATGCAGGAATTTTAAAATGTTTTCTATATCTGTCCGCAATTGCCCCACCAGCAGCAATATATAGCAATAGCATGTATGAGCTTGCATTTTATGTATATGTATGCATGTATAGAGGTATGGCTGCGAATCGTGTCAATGAGAAAATAAATGAAATTCATATGCCGTGAATGGCTTTTTCAATGACTCTGTAAGTGAGACATTTTTTTGCTTCTTTTTAATTTTTTTTTTTTTTATTTTTTCGTTTTTATTTTTTTTTTTTTTTTCTCTTGATTTCTATACTTGTGCTTGTTTTTCTCAATAACTGTCCCTTTATGTTATTTCTCTAGTCGCTGTTTGAGAATTGTAATAAAATCGAGTAGAGGATGTTGGTTTGGTGTCAATTGAGAGCCTTCTTCCTTCTCGTTGTATTTTTTGTATATGAAGTCCTTTGACATCGATTTGTAATTTGCTAGGCTTTGTGCGACAATTATCGTGTTGCTGTTCTGCTCTACTATAACTTTTTTATGGCCTTTTTTTTCTTTTTTTTTTTTCTATTAATTCAAAGGCGTTTGAAGTTATACATATATCATATGTAGTAATAAAGTCAAACAGGAGGCGGCAAAGCATTTATGTTAAAAGTTGCATTTAAACTGTTATGTTTATTTCACCTTAAATAGATTAGATAACGAAAACCTTTTATTTGATTTGCTCTAGAAATGTAGTGTTGAGCGCAATTAAAAGTCTAGCAAGAAGAAAATTAGTCTATCTATCTATACTTTGTCACTAATAATTAATGCTTCCCCAATTAATATAAATTGGGGGAAAGAGAGGAAGAGAAAGAGAGAGAAAGAGAGAGAGAGAGAGAGAGAGAGAGAGAGAGAGAGAGAGAGAGAGAAAGAGAGAGAGAGAGAGAGAGAGATCACATTCTGCGCCTATTCTTAAGTCAAAGGAAAGAGTTTGTGGCCTTTTTTCCCCAAAAACCCCAAAAGCACTTTTATTCAATGTTTTAAGTGAACTTTTTTGAAGTCAAATATGTGCCCAGATTGATTGAGAATAGTATGCCAACACTCTAACACTTTTGAAAGATCCGGTCGAAAATCTGAGTCAGTTAAATATCAGAAGCATTTTTGAAGCCGGTTGCACTCCATTATGAGAGTTCTGCAAGTAGATCGACATTACTAACCGTAATCGGCTGAGCCAAGATCCGAATCAGGATATTGCGAATCCTCGAAATTTCCTAGTTCATATCTCGCAATTTTTGATCGAATTAATAATGGCTTGTGTCGCACTGGCATTGTCATAATGAAAGGCGAGGCCTTTTTTAATTAACCAACTATGTATGTACGTCATTGATTGATAGTTGTTGGTAAGTGAATTCAATCATCCGATTAGTTTGCGTTAATATTTGATGTCCGATTGCTTTCCAAGTGCACAGTTTTCATTTGCCATTACATATTGGAAACATCAGAACAAAATGTTGTTTTTATATTTCTTGCCTCTTTCGAAGATCTAAACGTTCAGACCGAGTTAGTTGAGTCACGATCTACAAAGAGGGGGAAGCCGCAAGGAGGAATTTCTTCTTTAGAAAGCGAAGAGTTTTTGGGAATGAATTTCTTTAATTCTGCGGATCATTTTTTTTTTTTTTTTTTTTTAATTCTGGAACTATAAAGTGCACTACTCTACTACTCACTTTTAAATTCGTAAAACAAGTAGCGGGAAATTAATTTAGAGAATGTAAGATCTGAACACTCGTAAGCATATATAATCAAATATTTTGTAACGAAATGTTCAAGTATAAAATTGTTTTCTTGAAAGTTTTCCTAAAGCAAAATCTCAAAGAATATGAAAGCAATAACTTTGCATGGTTGTGTTCCCACAAATGACGCTCTCCTTTTAAGAACTCTAATGCACGCGTATTCTATTGCCGTCTAATTATTTCTTTACGAATAGAATTAATTTGTCGAAAATGTTGCTTTCAGTGTATTGGTGTGTGCAATTGCATTTTGTAAGATGAGCATGAAACCATCGAATTTGCTTCCTTTATAAAGGAATACACACGCAATGCTAATATGTTTGTTTTTCCTTGTTCGTGATAGCAAGGTTCAAGTTATAAGCAAAATTTGTTGTATGATTTGAAAAGGATTCTAACACGCGTGTATTATCGCATCATAATTGTTGAGCCAATGTTGTTGCTTAGGATTTTTGTTTACCTTTGTTATTGTTGTTTGTTGTTGCTGTTGTTGTTGTTGTTTTTGCCATAACAGCAGGAACCTTTCAGCTTTCCATTGTTCTTGTTACGTGAAATTTGCATTCAATGGATGATAAGTAGTCCTGGTGTTTCGCTGACAGAATGCAGGCGCAACTACTTCATAAAGCGATGCTTAAGCGTGCATTGACATCTAGAACGTAAACTCTACATTCATTCGTCTACGCACATTCAAAAATTCATTTGTGTGCGTGCGTTTGTCAATGTGCGTGTGCATGTATATGTAAATGCGTGCACATGATGTGAATATACTAGCAATTTACCCTTCTCTTTACCATAACAACAACTGGCAAACATTCGTGAAGTGACATTCATAACATATAACATTTTTTTGTTTTTTTTTTTTTTTTTTTTTTGTTTGCGGCTAATAAAGCTCAGAAGGTGCGTTGTATAATCAAAAGAAAACTTTCTTACCGTAGCATTTTCCACCAGCGAGAATATGAAAAGACCCATGAATCGCTGACGTTGCAACGAACATTCTTAGCATCTCGGACGTGCAGAATCCGACTTACAGCGTTACGGGCGACACTATGTTTATATGTTGCATTAAATAAAAAAAAATGGATGTGTGAGAAGAGGGACAAAATTTGAACGAAGCTATAACGAAATGTTTCAAATCATGATCAAATAAATTTATTGGGATAAATATGTTCATCACGTAGCAAAGTCCATGAATTGTGTACACGTTTTAGGCATAGGTCGTGAAGACGAAATCGAAACTGTGGCTGAAACCATCAAAGATCAGCTAAAATTGAATATCTTTCGAATGTCAAGTTTGTCAAACTTCTTGAGCATACATTTCAGCTTTCGAAAAATCAATTCACGCTTCACTCCGCGCCAGCTGATTAACGACGAAAAATTTTGTAGAAAAATTTATTACACTTGCAGCGAAAAATCGGCTATTAATTGCATCAACCATTTACCGCATTCGCTTGCATCGCGTGAAAGGAAAGCGTCATCCGAACAACGTTCACCGATATAATAAGCAACCTGTCACTCATAATGCTAGCACCCAGTTTCTACACGTCCAACCCTCACGCACGCTTATGAAGGATGCAGAGACCGATCAGTGGGTGGCATCATTAAAATGTACAGTTTCGAAAAAAGTCCTATTTATTTTAGAAAGCACCTTGCATTGATAATTAGAACGCATGGTATGTATGTGCGCGTGTTCATAAGTAAGCTTCTGACTTTAAACAACTTTAGTTCTATTGTCAAGTAATGCTTGCATTTACATTATTTTTATGTATGCATGCATGTACGTATGTATGTATGTATGTATGTATGTATGTATGTATGTATGTTTTTTATCTTTTATTATGTTGTATTACCTTGTATTGTGTTTGTATTAAGTAAATATATTTAGAGTTTACATGGAATTCATTTTACAATTTTGCTTTTAACGAGTACGTGCCTAGTGTATGGTAAGCGTTAAAAAGGACACGTTATTGTTTCCTTGTTTTTATGTTTATTATGTATGATGCTAAGTACTTAAAATGATTAAATTGTAAATTATTTTTACAAAGTTACTAACACTTTTTGTTTTATCATTGAGTCATTTTATTCGAATTGACGGTTTCATATCCCATTTGGACAGGGACTAAGGTCAACGACCTCTACAAAGTTTTTTTTGCATTAGTGAAGGTATTCCTCCTCATACCTCTTATTTTGTGCGATAACAATAAGCGGCCAGATAGACAAATGACTTATGATAAAAGAGAGATTACCGAACCAGTAGACCATTAAATACCCTACAACACTTCGCCTAGACTCCAACTATTCATTCATTTTCGTAAAAATACACTAAATATTGTACTTTGTTTGCTTGTAAAGACCTTTGCATTCGAGGCTGACCAAAATCAATTTAGGCAAATTGAAGTGCGTTTGTACGCGATCGAAGTTTTCTACGATTAATTTTTTTAATGTCAAATTGCTGTAATGAATCAATTTTCCCCATAAAATATTAAAAATTAAATCATTTTGCCGAAAAGCTTATGTACTCACTATTTGTAAAAATTCTTATATGGAATGAATTCCAAGTAATAGACTCATGCCGTTCTTATTCGATCCACTTAACTTGTATGCCAAACTGTATTTAAACATGAAAAATTGGACAATGTTGTTGTTAGAAAGGCTTATTTTCCCTGAGACAGTCGACATTAGTTCATTATACCATCATGTTGCATATACCATCACGTGCATACATACATAGTTTTAGATGAACGCGGAGATTGATATTAACGTTCATTTGCATATTTTCTTTTCATCATATGAAATTCTTACAAATGAAATTACAGTGTTATTCTTGTTTTTTTTTTTTTTTTTTTTTGCAATCTTCGATTGCCTGTCTGACATCAGTTTTCGGTTATCTTGAAATTTGCCATGTGCTTTGAAATTTATTTCCGTAATATTTGTCCGTCATTTTTTTTGCTTATTTTTCACCAAAGATCACTTATTTATGTTCACTTGTGCTACAATTTGCTTATCGTTCACTGAAACAATTAACAAAGTCTTTCATCTCTTTGTTAAAATTAACAAGTAAGAGAATTAAATGCGGCCGAATCGGGATCGAATCTTTTATACCACTAACCGTTATCCTAAAAAAGATTAAAACAAAGGAAAGGAACTAAATTTTCGTGCTCTGTAATATGCAGTGAGCGCAACTGATTTGTTCTACTTTCATAATGCGTTTGTCGTAAAGGCATGTGGCCGTTGTAGGCGTATGCTTTGCGAAAGTTTAGGCCAATTCCAAATTCTTTTGTAAATTTATAGACGAGAATGCTTACCACAAGTACTACAAATTTGTGCAAACCGTTACAAATGGACGGACGAACAGGCGGACATGTTTAGGTTCATTTCAAATTTGAAACTGGCCAAGGATCTGTACAATTTATAGGGTTTTTGAAGCTAGTTAGTCTTGCACGTTATAAAGGTTTTTGAAAAAAGACTTAAATTTTAATACGCTATAATATTGGTTGTCAATTGGTGGTCAATTTGCCTCCATTTTTGTGCACCAATGCAATGCTCCACCATTGCCCATAAAACATGCGTTCAAATTTTTGTACATTTATTTTTTATTTTATTATTATTATTATTATTATTATAAATTTAGCCAGAGAATAAATTCTAAGACTAAAGTCGTCTTAAAGGACATCTAAAGCATCTAAGGCTTTCGGTTTTATTAAAAACTCTACCGCACTTGCGATTTGAACTCACGCGACCATTGAGTTGCTAGTCGAGACTCTTTGCTTACTCGGCCACTCAGGCGGATATTATTTGTTATAGCTTATGAGTAATGAGATAAATACTTTTTGGAAAACAGAGGTATTCTCAGTTTGCGTGATGCTATGGGCGTGTCTTTTGACCGATTCGTTCCATTTACAATACCAACGTGTGTGCTAGAACTTCTAATTTTTCTGCCAAATTTAAAGTGGATAGCTTCATTTTTGCGGCCACGCGAATGTTTACAACAAACGGACAGACGGACATGCTTAAATTGATTTAGAATTTAATGCTAATCAAGTAAGGGTTTTTTATGCATCCTTCTAGGCCTTGTAAACGCTTTGACAAAACGAATATTCGCGAAGAACGATGAATATCAAAAGCAATCTCTTAACATATTTTAAGGCATATCTTTACCTTCTTTTCTATGCATATATTATAGCGGTAATCAGTAAGTTTTTATTAAAATGACATTTTCATAAATCATTTAAAGAAAAAATTTTCAATTTTATTTAAACAATCAATCAAAATAAAAGTTGTTGTTGGCGTTTCTACTATTATTACAAGGATACTAATATGGCTAGCATTGTAAGAAACAATGCGTAATGCGTGTTTTTATAATTCTCTGCAATACAGTTTTGAATAAAATGAATTATTGAGCCTTACTTTTGAGTTGAACTTAGATACACGAAAGTGTTATTTGCGATCAAGAATGCGCAAAATCTTTTGCTCTGAATAAAATATAAAATATAAAAGTATATATATTTAGTATTTATATCTAGAAATTAATGAATACACAACATAACATATACAGAAACGTAAAGATATTCGCATAATCCGTAGCATACTTTTAATCGAAAAATACGCTTGATATTCTCTTGCGTATACTCTCTTATAAATTTCTTCTTCCATTTATCTTAATTCGTTTGGTCATTTTTTTCCAGCGTCTTTATCTTCTACAACAACCTGTGCTTTCTCGCTGATTTCCGTCAGGCAAATGCATAACGATTCTCTATCGAAATCTTAAAGTAATTAATCGGAATGATTTAATGTAAAATAAAACAAGTACAATAATTGTTAAGTATAATTAGGTAAGTTTTTGTCAGCTTTCAATGATGAAATTTGTTTAAAAATTTTGAATAAAAGTAAAAAATAATTTGAAAATGTTGAAATGAAGAACAACGTACAGTGCGAGAGAAAAAGAAGCAGAGAGAGAGAGAAAGAGAATACAATATTTGCTTATATTATGTGTAGTGTAGAGAAAAGTTTTGTATTATTTGAAGATGGTAAACGCAGCCATACGCTTACAGATTACATTTTCATAAGAAAATTACGTCAGTCAGTTTTTAATGCGCGCGTATAGGATAGAGGGAGATTTTATATATCTTATATGCATACAAAGTTCATATTAATAGCATTTTGAGCTATATAGCCTACACACAACAGTTCATATTTCCATAATACTGGGCATTGATTATGTAACCTTTAGTTAACTACCTCTCATGAAAGGGAGAAAAAGCAAAAAAAAAAAAAAGAAAAAAGAATTTATTTATTAACCTTTCACAAATTTACAATTTTTTGGTTTGTGATGTTTTCTCTCATCTCGCTAAACAACCAATGCAAGTACTGAATATTTAATTTAATACTTACGCAAAGCGTGAGTTATATTGCTTAGGCCTGATTTGACGGATAAAAGAGAGAGAGAGAGAGAGAGAGCGTTTCTCATACCACCTGTTGTGTATGTATATAGCAACAAAAATTGGAAAATGGAACGAACCTAGCTTGCGCCATACATAATCAATGTCCCTTACGTAATCCTAATCCTTTTATAACTTTAAGCGCCCGCTACTTATAGTATCTTTAAAATTATAATAGTTGTTGTTAGCGTTTCTCCACCTAAATAAGTCTCGAGTTTTAATTTTTCCGTGATGAAAATTTCTTCATGATAGTAATTAAATTCAAAAATTAAAATGTACTTAATTTTAACCATGTGGGTCTATTTCGTGGCACCATTTCATATCCAAGATATCACATGTAGGTTAAGATGTTCGAAAAAGTTGCTTAACTTTTAATATTTTATGACGAAAATTAATTCATAGTAACGTTTCAGTTTCAAAAATTAACAAAAAAGAATTTGGCAGGGTCGCATAGATCTATTTGAATATAAGCGTTATCACGAAACGTAAACTCTCTCTTATGTCTTTGCCTGGCAATAGTGGGCACTTTTTAGTGTCTTATGTAGCAAAATGAGCGAACGATCGGCGCTACCCGACCATTATGTTATTAATTGTTTTTATTCAAAGTTCAATAAGTAAGTAAATCAACGAAAACAGCTAAACTATTCGTATATGAAAACTTTATATGAATGAAGCGAAAAGAGGCTTAGTGGTATATATGTTAACAGAATAATGGGGGAAAACTTGAAAATACACAAAACGTGTTATTAGACGATTGCAGTAAGTAAGTAAGTAATAATTATTGCAACTAGATTACGTTATTAAATAGAAAAAAGAAAATATTTCGAGTCCTGCATTACGGATAGGTAAGGAGTGTAAAACGTTCTTGATGCTATGTCTGCGTTACATATAACGAGATGTTTACGTTTTGTGGTAGTATTCGGTTGCTGTTAGGGTAACTTTCCGTTTTGAATTTTTTTTTTTTTTTTTCTGATTTAAATCAATTCATGTTTACTTTAGTTTCGTGGATAACACCAGTGCTTTAGGCAAATAAATAAAAAATTATCAGGCGCCAAAAGTTCTAATCATAAGTCTCAAGCTTATGCGAGTAAAAACAAAAAAAAAAAAAAAGAATTAAGAAAAACAACATCATTAACACTCAGCGTCAAAGTTTTACATTAACTTTATATAAAAATCTCTTAAAATAGATCTTGAATTGATAGAAAAAACGAAAAAAAAAAAATTTTTTTTTTATTTTCTTAACTTTTAACAATCTTTCTAAGGCATTATTCTTTGAGCGTTCATTGTATTATTCTTATATAAAATTCGAAATGAAGAGACTTCCGTTTAAGATGACATACAAATAAACAAAATCCCAACTACTTATGATGAGCAGCCAGCATTATGAGTTAGGAAGAATCGTAGAGCCATTCAATGGCCACTTGAAGCGCATGAGAATGAGATAAACTAAACTAAAGAACTAAAGAACAAGCGAAAATTTATGAAAAGTTCTTCTTCACAAGTTCTCTATAACATTATGACACACTGTTAACGTGTTCAATATCTTGTGGTCCGTTCACTAAAATGCAGAAAACACCATGCACTGCAACGTGTACTATTTATAATGCAAACCGTAGCACGTATACGGAGTTTTGTGTATAATTGTGTACAAGCATCGAGTAAGCTTGTATGCATGGCAAAGGTTCGGCTATTCAAATATAAGCTAAAGTTTTAAATTTCATTAAAATATATATATAAAAAAAAAAAATGAAAAAAATAAAGAGAAAACTTTGAATAAAAAAATAAAGGGATGATCACATGCAGCAGCAGTATTATTTCAACACGATTTCTATTTACTTTTTTAAGAGCAACAGACGATTTGTCTGTCTTTTTTGATAGTTGACATAAAAAATTTGCCAACGATTTAACTAACAGACAATATATAAACAGCAACAATCGAAATATTTTTTCATTTTTTTCCTTTTTTTTCTTATTTTTGTATTTGTTTGTATTTATTTATTTGTTTTTTGTTTTTTGTTTTTTATTAGACACAAACATCGAATTGAACTGGTTTTGAATTTCAACGCCACTCTGGGGGTAACCGAGCTACAGGCGCTGACACTTAAACTCTATTTATGTTATGGCAAAAGATTTTTATATGCTCTTCGCTCAACCGATTGGATATGATGCTGGTGACTCGCTGGTAATCGCTTTCGCGTATGCGGTGAAAATCGGGAGAAAGATAGAGCCAGGGGGGACATTTCTTCTCTTATTAAGGTACCGCTAAAATGTATTTAATAATAAAAATTCAACAATAACTATACACAATAAATTAAAACTGCATTATACAATAAAAATAATAATAATAATAATAATAATAATAATGATAATAATAATAATAATAATGATAATGATAATAACAACAATAATTACAGTAGGAATAAAGAAAAAGCAGCATCCGCAGAATATCGGTAAAAGCTGAGCTATACATGTATTTGGTTTCGTTTTTGTGTTTTGCGTGTGTTTTTCTTTGTTGTTCTCTTGTTTTTTGCTTTTTCTTTTTTACATTGTGAAGTAGAGAGAAAAGCAATTAAAGTAAAAGACAACAAAGAAGTGTATTTACGTTGTTGCTGTTATTATTATTATTATTATTATTGTTGTTGTTGTTGTTGTTTTATTACCTCTTTTTCTCGGTCGTGTCTTTTTGTATTTTTAAAACTGAATTTGAATTCATAAGTTTTGATTTCGTTTGGCGCCACTGTCAAGTCAATCACTGGGATAAGAACGTATAGCGTGTGTAGTAGGTACCTAAAATGAAAGCAACGCGAAGAAAGAATAGAAGTAAAAGAAGGACGTGCTTTATGGTTTATTTTATTTTAAAAGAAATCTCAAGTTAAACCTTTTGTGCTTATAATTGCCGTTATTGTTGTTGTTGTTGTTTCTGTTGTTGTTTCGTTTGTTTACTTAAAAAAAAAAAAAAAAAGAATGACTGCTACTGCAGCTACTGTCGTTATTCAATTGTATTATGTTGGCGTACATTTGAAGCGATTTTTCTTTTATTTTATTTTCGCTTTTATTGGCTTTGTCCTACAAGAAAAGGAATGTGGGAATGTTTGAAAGAAAGCCTAAGCTCCACGCTGCGGAGGCTATTGTGGCCTCTGTGCAAACGAATGAGTTAATTTCTTGATTTATTTTATTAGATTTTGTTGGTCACACTTTATGCTAGCAAATCCATTAACTTCAATTAAATTCTCATTTAGGGCGCAACAGCAATTTCCGAACAATTTGTCACAATTTTTATTTAAATCGTTGTCCGAGATCAACGAGTTTTCTTTTGTCGTAAATTTTTTCATTAATCTCTACAACAACATTTCTGAAAGTCGAAGATATAGATAGTTAGAGCAAAAAAAAAGTCGTTTTTTATTTTTTTTTTTTTGGTTTATGCGGCAATGTGTGCCTCTTGTTGCACCGCTGCTTTGTAGCGTTTGTATGGCCGGACTATCAGTCTTAAACTCGTTGATGCAACACCAATTACTGCTCAAACTGTGAAACTATAAGAATCGTTTGCGTGTAACGCTTGTTCTATGTAACGCTTCTGCTTCGATACTCTGGGGGCTAAAGCCTATACTTCTTTCTTGGATCAACAACACGTACTTCGTTCAATTATATCAATCACGTTAGTGATAATTAGATTATCACATTTTTTCATATACCTCTGCTCAAATACTCTTCGCCCACCAATGTCATGTTATTACTTGTTCATTATTCGCACATTCCCAACAGCTTCGCGGCTAATAGGCATTGAGCGATAGCGCTACTTTAGACATATGAGTGGGTCATGAGTGCAGGTTTATTCTGTGACGTCGCAGATAACTGCAATTAGCACTGTTGGTTTATCGTAGTTCTGGGTGGATGCCTTGGTTGGTCAAGATCTCTTTTACATTGGTTTACTGGTCTTTTCGATGGCGTATGCAAATTATTTGCATAAAGTTCTTTTGCTTGTCTAAAGTTTCGTACTCCTATGAAAAGTAAGTTTCAAATTTTTGTCTGTTGTAAGCGCCTTTACAAGCGGATTATGTCAGCGCGTTTTCCTGCAAGAGGACGACTTGGCGCTTATTATTATTGCGCTATTGCCGGTCGTTCAATTAGCTCAAGTGACATTGGTAGACATACGCAGTGAGAGTTTCTTTCGAATACACTTTGGTGATTTCATCGCATGAACAGTACAACTTTATGCCCATGAATATTGCGGTACGGTGTCAATGTGAATGGCTTTCCTGAACTAACCCATGACTTACTTTTTGCGCTTGTGACTATCGTAACAGATTCACTTTAAATCGCCAGTCATCATACGCCAGAGAAAACTCCTCTTTTTTTGCCTGGCAAGCCATGAAACCGCGATGTTTAAACAGTTCGAAGTGAAGTTTTCAGTCATTTCGCTCCTTTTGAATCCTAGCCATCGCCTCATCAATTGCTAAGCTATTCGAAAGTGCATTCGGAGTGTGAGCTGAATTTTCGTCCAATAAGCCTTGCAATTCATTGTCTTCGCACTCTTTAGATGAGCATCGCTATAAGCTTCTAAAAGTGTTTGATAGACTTCGGCAGCAGATTTCTTCAAATCAAACAGCAAAAGTAATGCATTTTGTGAGCGTTCCATGGTTAGCGTCCGTATTCAATATATAACTCAATAATATTAAATGGAAAGCAGTATTTTATGCAGAGAAAGGTCAATGTTATCGAATTTAATCGTTGCGTACATTGATACTTAACATTACTTTATCATTTTCGCCCAACAGATTTCGCTGATCAAAATATATGCAAGCACTTTATAGAAGAATTGGCAGTTCTTGGTGTCCTGGGCAGGGGCATATAAAATCGCGTCCGTTGGTCAGAACAGTCGATGTGATGAACGAAGCCGCCACTTATCTTAGTATAGTAGACACCCATACTATTCCGTTAGGCATGTTTGGATCCTGGCATTCAAATGTTGCCAGAAGATGGCCTGGACTGCGCTAGAGCTCAGGTGCAAATGAATGATGAAGGTATGTCCAATAATTTCGATCGATGCCCTTGACCGTCAAGGTAACGTGGGCTGTCTTATTTTTTTGTATGAGACCAGGCTAAGCGTTCGACGGAAATAAACGACACTTGGCAAAGTCAATTTTTTTTTATTTATTTTTTTATTTTGTTTGAATGGGGTCACTGGACCTTCTTAACGTGTCATCGGACAATGGGGGTAAAGACTTCACGACAGACACGTACGTAAGTTAAAAACACTTCGAGATTTTCGTTTTGCATGACCTACCTTTCAAGTTGAAAGTACACTATTGCTATTCCCTTTCTCTACCGTCCTCTATCAGTGGTCCTTTCTAATCACCATCCTGCCGAAATGGATAGGGTACATATTTTGAGTTGTCGGTTTAATAAAAGCAATAAAATATATCCATAAGGTAATGCACGTGATACGTCTTTTGTGGCTTTGGATATCGTTTTTAGGGAAATCATGCCCAACCCAATAATATTGCATGTGTATTGCTTTTTGTTCTACACGAGTTAAGATTGGTTTAAGATTGAAAATCATTTTGAAAATACGAATCGATCGATCACCTTAGTGCGGTATTTGCTGATATATGCTTGAAACGCAGGATTCTGTCACCTTCGTACCTCCTACAAGCCGCAAGGGCCAACTTTCGACGGCCGATGATCTTTGTTGATCTAAGGTATAGTCGCATGCCATTCTAGTGATCGAATATCACGAAAGAAGCCGATGAAACTAATAAGAAATTTTGCCTCAAGTTTAAGGTTATAAGCCTTTTCTACGCATAACACATTATAAAGCAAAACAGTTTTATCACTTCTCGAATTCCTCTGCATTCAGAGTTTAACGTAAAAAAAAAAAAAAAGAAAAAAAAAGAGAAAAAATTGAAAAAACCCTAAATAAAAATATATTTATAGCAAAAAGTATTAGCTTGTGAAGTTATCGTTAGCTGGTGATCATTTCTTCATCATCAGCCCTAACATTCATTTAGTTTTTTATATCAATAACACTGACAAAATGTTGCAAATTGTTTAGCAATTTCAGTGTTGTTTTTTTTTTTTTCCTCTTTGCTTTGTTACTTCATAGCATAACTGGCAGACCAGGAAAGCATTCGTAGGATTTGTCCCTTTCGTTATTGGAGTTTTCAGCAGAGCAACGTACAGACCAGCAAGCACTGTGAAAACAGTTCAAGTATAATATTTCTTATTGTTATCCCAGTTTAATCTGGCTTAAGTAAAGAGACCACTTTTTGTACTAACACCATCATCACCATCAACATCGACAAACATGTTGTTTGCTGCTCTACAATACCAAAAAGCAGATCATTGATACTGGATTAATGTATTTTCGTTCCGTCTTTCTTTTGCTTCTTCTTTTCATTGTTTTTTTTTTTTCTTTCGCGAAATACGTTTTCTGAGGAGCCTAACTTTACACAAAGAGAAAAGTCAAAAAACCGGGTTCGGGTTAGTGTTTGTGCACACAAAAAAAAAAAAATAAATAAATAAATAAATAAGTAAAAAACAAAAGCACAAAAAATAAAAAACAAAAACCAAAAAAATTAATCCTTTTAGTATAAAAGACTCAAACAAGTCTATGCTTGCTTTTCTGTTCTTTTTTTTTTTTTTTTTTTTTTTTTTTTGATTTTGTTTTGTTTTTTGGTCGTGATCTGTGTCGTGATTAATGGCAATTGTCTGGAATTATACGTTACAGTGTAATGTGATAATTTGCTTGTAAATCTATATTTATGGGTCAAATTCTTTATGTTTTTGTTGCAAAACAAAATTTATGATAAATTAAAGATCAGCATTTTTTTTACAAGTTTTTCGGATTATTTGAGTTTTCCCCCCTCCTCCTCCTCCTTCCAGCCATTTAATCGTTGATAAAAATTGCCAAAACGCGACGAGCTCTTCTTGTTGCCCCCCCCCCCCGTAATTTTGGAAAACCCGAAATCGAATACTATTTTATATTTATTTAGGTGGTGTTGCAAGTTGTTGGTGAACTAGATTTTCACTATCGTTTAGGAGGAATCAAACTAAGTAGGAAAGTTACCATCCTCTTACGTATCCTTTAGTGTTAATATTATTAAATTAATTAGCAACATAGTAGATATTGATACGAAAACTCTTGGATTCTCTTGGAGTAATCAAAGGCGAACGAAATTTATTCGTATATAATCGCAATGGTAATGCAAACAACCATCCAGACATAAACTTGAATAAAAAAAAATTGATGCACAAAAGAGGGACGAATATAAAAACACAACATGGACACAGGTCTAATTGAAGGGAGTTTTCTAAACTAAATAATCGAAAAGAAATAGTAATAGAAAACAACACTAGTACATGACTCCCGGCCGTAACGGTGGTGTACGACCACAGACTAAGAAAAAGAGAAAGCGGGAAATTAAGAAATTGCCAGAAATGGAAATCATGCGCATATAATAAGCGCAGCAAAATGTGTAGGCCCAGAATTTGAATCGGGATTGTCAGACCAGCTACATGGTCACGCTTTAAAGGAAGCTTTCTTAGCCTTGAAAGATAAATGCAGCATTATACTGGCATCTAGCAAAGCTGTTGCTGATACCCTGAACATATTGTGGACCCACAATGTTAACCTAATCATATAGATCGTTTTCACGTAGCAACTTTTCGACATGCATTCAATGGGTGTGTGTTTTATAGGCTTTCGGTTATTGACGGAAATAACTTCTCCGCATTCAGTTGAAACCGTTTTAAGTTTCAGTATTTGATTTAATTACAACTATTTTAAAAGCTCAGCTATGGAAATGACCTAAGGGCTGCCAAGCAAAAATCCTTTCTTCTTCTAATTTCTGTCATCTTACGATATTTGTTTTAGTTTCTTAATTAATATTTCAACTTGTCCAAGTGTACCTCTTATTCGCATTCAGGGCGTAGCAGATATTTTCAAAAATTTCCAAAAATTTATCAAATTTGTTTTTATTGGCTTTAAATAATTATATGATAATAGCTTTAGCAATGCCAGACGGTAAGCCGTCAATTGGACGTTTTCTGCAGAGCTTAGCGTAATGAACAAAACATGGCCATTATCAGTGAGATCAGTGAGTCAATAATGATCATTAGATTAATAATTAAAGATTGTTTGAGAATCTAAGGGTTATTCTACGGGCCAGGTGGTGAGAAGAATAGCAATTCTCCAGCCCTTTTGTTTATTGATTGACGCCGTTCTATAAATATCCCAAAACGATATTGTAAAAGGATTATTAAATTGTGGCTTAGCAAGCTTTCGAACCATACGGAATGTGGCCGTGAAGTTCTGTTATATTTTTGTTTAGTTCAATGGATAGCTTGCACAATGCTAAAGCAATTACTGATAAATAAAACGATCTACAGCGCAGTATTGTCTCACCCAAAGAAATGTTCAGAGTCTTTCAACTTTCAGCAGTCGTATAGCGAACACGATCATTGGTCGCACTGATCATCGCAAACCATCTCTCTCTCTCTCTCTCTCTCTCTCTCTCTCTCTCTCTCTCTCTCTCTGCCTTGTCACATTTTAATAGGTTTTCGATGCGCTGATGCTTAAGCGTAGACTTGAAGACTTCAAAGAACATGAAATATTTGTGTCACTGTCACATGTCACTGACACCTTCTATCATAATAAGAGAGTAAAGTGCAATGGAAAAAAAGGCAAATATTACAGGATGAAGGACTGCATTTTGGAAAGCATTTGAGGTATAAGAATATATCAAAGAATATATCAAATATATCAGTTTGGACACATTTTGTAACGCCCCATCTATTGTCCGCACCTCAACGGGTGCTTTGCAATTTACAATCTAACAACTCTATTTTAGCACAACGTGGTTGTTAGGGGGTTTCGTTGTTGCTTTCATTTTGGACTACCAAAATTAGTTAGAAAGTGACAGAAGAAGAAATGACAACCGAGCCCAAGTATGCATTTTATGACCGTTAAACGATAAAAATACCCGAATAAAGTTGTAATTGTAAGGCAATGCAAGTCCATCAGATTAGCGAGAAAATACACATTTTTCCAAAAGGGAAACGTGATCGTTCCTTCCGCCAGTCATTGTTTGCGTGATTCTCGCGAGGTCAGCCTAACATTTCGGTAGCATATATACACATAATATACTTATCTATCTTACGACTACAAATTCGGCGATCGCGATAACTAAACTATTCTACCTATCTATCATTAACACTTTGCAATGAGCTTAGTAATTTTTATGCGGAAAGCTTATGTTACGATAATTTAGACATTTATTTAGCGTTTATTTGAAGACAGCAATTTTTTATATCATTGTTTACTTTCACTGTCCAGTCTTCGACGACTGCGAATGTCAAAGTTAAGTTTAACTTACGTTTAAACACCTTTTATAGGCATTTGTTTCATTGTTAATATTGAAGTAGTTTTGAATTTCTTTACCTAAACAAAATTTACTATGCTTGCGTTTTCACTAAAGACATTATAACAATAATTACATTTTTTTTTTTTTTTTTTTTATGACATTTTATTATTATTTTGTTCCTTGAGGCAGGAAAAACTGCATAAATATGTTTATAATCATCAATGAAACAAAGTGCATTAATTAATGATTTTCTTTTTCATAATCTAAACGTATGACGCATAGAGTATAATTTAGATTTAGCCTCGACCTTTAATTATCCTTCCTTCATCTGTTTCCATCGTCACCTTATAGATTGGTGTAAACATCTGATGTATCTATGCTCTAGTCATCTCTAAGAAGCGTGCCTTAGCTGTTGAGATGACAAAAAAAAGTTTAATTCGGCAGATATATGCTTGACTAACTAGCTGCCGAAGATTAAGTTAAACACTGTTGGACATGATCCGTTGATGGACAAATCTACCCATCAGAGCGAAAAAAATATAAAAATAAAAGCGAATAACTGGATCCTACGACTCATTATTATAAGTCATGAACATTAACACGAAATATGGATCGAAATTTAGTGCAAATATATCATCATCATCATCATCGCTATGTATAAAAATTTTATAGGAAAATCGTCGCACAATTAACTTAACGACATTGTCGCATGGGTATCATTGATATCGAGATTTGGCGCTTTGTCTATGTTTGCTTAACTTGATAGGCATTGAAAGTTCGTCATAAAACGCGAACACGCCAAAGATATCTTCACTTGATATTATTTAGTTTATGATTTTTATATATAGTTTTAGGCAACATTCAATCTATGATGTTGGTTTTTATGCATCGGCCGGCCAGTTTGGCTGGACGGTCAGGCAACCAAGTAGTCCATCAACTAGGCAATTGCCATGTAGTGTTTGACTGCTGACAAGCATTGTTCGCCTCTTGTTAAAATAGCATAAAAAACGTAGGAAGCAAAAATACTTAATTAATGAGCTGCATAAGTTTTAATTAACGCCTTTTTGTTATATATACACAAAAGCACTGACAAAATAAAAAAAACAGAAAAAAAACAGAAAAAGAAAAAAGAGGAGACCATCGCAAATAAGCACAAGCACACAAACACTTACACGTACATCTAAAATATGGCAAAAATTGTAGTAATACATATATATATATATATATATATATATATGTATATATATGTGGTGCTGCCACAAGGTAGAAATTGCTCTGAAGCAAACATTTCTTTTAACCCAGTCTGTGTAAAAACATCTAGAAAACCAAACAGTATTTCTATGCTGTTAGCGATATATCCGTGCAAGCATCTGCTCTTGGTTACAAAAAATGAAGAAAGGAAAAAAAAAAATAATAATAATAATAAAAATAAAGGAAAAAGAAAGAGCTAAAGAAGAATGCAAGTCAACTAGCGTTTACACCACATTTAAAATGAAGAGAGAATGAAAACTTATAAACACACACATACACACACACACACACACACACACACACACACACACACACACACACACACTACACCGACACATACACATGCATATATTTATTATAAATTAATGTGCAAAAAATTAATAAAATAAATGCTTCAGGACTTTCTTAAGTGAAAAATATAAAACAATTTTCTTAACTTACGGGAAAGCAGAAAAACAAAAACAAAAAAAAAAAAAAAGGTTGATAATATGTAATAACAAGAATCAGCGTAAAACCTCGCCGTAACAATAAAGAGGAAGTAATAGTAAGCTACTGTAATAGTAGCAGCAGTAGAAGCAGCAACTGTAAAATAACCATACAAACGTCAACCATTGCAGGAGGAATCTCTTAAAATCAGCATTTTGATGCGTACACGTGTATATGGCTATGGCTATGTGTGTGTGTGTGTGTGTATCTATGTGTGCATGTGTGTACGACAGGTGGGAAGCATCTAAAAATTAAGGTGCGTGACTTCAATTTGCTAAAATAACTTTTGCCTATATTCGTTAAAGTGTTGCCTTCCGGGGTGCGGGGATAGACTGTTCGCTTTAGTATTACATTTTTGCGCTAACCGAATCTAATCTATAGAAGGAGTATAGAGTTTCTCCAGTAGCCCTACAAACTAAATGTTACATATTTAATGGCATGAAGGAGCTTCTCTATGTTGCATAACGAATCAATGTTCTTTGGCTTCGCTAAGGGGGTCTCGCAATTCGTCACGGCAAAGTTTGCAAATTTCCAATTTTCGGCGGCTGCAGACTATTCGAATCTATCGAATTCTCTTTCCTGGCGATTTCACTGAATACTAATACCGGTTATCTTCTTGGTATTTCGAATAAAGGACAATCGAAAACGACACATTACACACAATACACTTTCTTGGTCCTTTGAATGAATGGCAAGCGAAAAAGGCGTGTTTTTTTAGGGTGAACTATGTGTGCCCTGAGCAATTGCGTCGATTAAAACTTTATGGCATAAACATGTCGATATGGCTGGCGATATATGTCCACTTACCTTCATTCACGGTTCACAATATCTAGCACTAGCAGTTTAGGAATTTTATACACAACCGATTAATAGCAAGGCTAAGAACCTTTTCCCAGCAATGAATTTCCCTACTTGAAATATGCATTTTTTTTTGGTTTTTTTTTTTTTTTTTCATTTATAAAACTTCCTTTGAACATTGTCTTCTTGAAGTTATTTATACCGAAAGCGTGGCCTTTGAAAATGTATAGAATTCGAAAAACAAAAAAAAAAAAACGATCAAACGATCAAACGATCAAAACGATCCTTCTGCTACCGCTACATTGTTTAACATAAATCGAGTAAATTGTTCATAATGTGTTTCAGTTGCAAGGTTTGCAATTTTTATCAATCACTTTTCACTTCGCGCACTAGTGAATTTCAAATCAAAAAAAAAAGCTTCTTCTTTTTCCGATAGAGAAGCCCTATCAAAAGCTTCTCTTCAAATCAATAATATAATTTTTTTGACGACGACGACAATTGCCGTCCTCCTCATCGACGTCCTAGGCTAGTTATTTAAGGCCTATTTTATACATCTTATATCTTACAACTGGCTTTCATACAAAAGTTCTTACAACAAAATTGGTCTTTGTATGGCAGGACAAGGTATAATTTTTAGCATTTTATGATGCAAATGCATGCGGGATAGCGATATGGCGTAAAAAAAAAAAAAAAAAAAAAAAACACTGTAGTAGGTTTGGATATGTAGTATGTGGACACCTTCTTTGAGTCATTCCATATGCGAAGCGTTTTCATTCAATAACACAATTCTTAATAGATTTTCTCGGCCAAATTATAACTCAGCTAAGCTCTGCAATGCAATTTAAACTTGATGTTCAATTCAATTAAACGAAGCATTTTCCTCGCCATCATTTATTATATTTTTAATTCGTTGCCAAGTTTTTAATCTCAAAATTTTCCATTACGTTTCCCCCGGGCTTTCTAAACTTTAAGTAGAACGAGCATGCGCCACTGCGCATTAGCTTGACGCCTTAGCTTGGAACGGTTCAGTGTATCACCATTGATGATAATGATAATGATAATGATGATGATGATGATAATATTTATAATAAATTTACATTTTAAGCGGAGTGAAAAGAGAAAAGCAAAGATTTCGTAAATAGGAGACTTTAGTTATCTCAATAAATCGCATCATAAATTATCCCATGGTGTTGCGTGCGTGGTAGTTGTCGTTGTGCGTGTAACTTTTACGAGCATAAATTTGCTCGTTATTCTTCGTAATGCTCTCGCGTTTACAAGATCGTGAAATACACGTTAGTGATCCAATCAAGAATATTTTTTCCCAATCACTGACACTGCAAATAACTTTGACGAAAATCAAAACTGCGCATATACAAGATGTGTATGGGTATAGTATTTGAACATAAATTGACAGTGAAGCAAACTTGTTTTTTTAAAATATTTGCAAAATTGATTATAATTGCATGAAATTGTTACGCAATTGCTGACATTAATTGACAGTGCAATTATCCAATAAAATTTGCCGCAATAATATATGAAAAAGGGGGTTAATGGATGAAATGCTTTTCATTCCTGCTGATAGCTGTTGATGTAATAGTACTAAGCGGGTTTCGATTGATTTTTGGTTTGCGTCCACCTACATGCAAAATGTAGTTAGCGGGGAATTAAGGTCGACGAGCTGGATAATTATAACTATCGAACGTTATAGTTATTTCGGAGCATCAAGTATTTGTTCGAACGACCCCGGGGCATTCTATTATACGCAATTGTTTCGAAAACCTCAATGCAAGCGGAATCATTTACTCGAATACCGTATCATTTCTTCGGGGGGAAATTTCCTGTGCATAGCCTACCAAGCCGATGTATAATGTGTCTTGTCTCAGGTGGCTTCAGGTTAGTTTGTTTGTCGAACTCAATTAGAGTCAACGAAATCGTTAAAGTCACCTTTTTTTATTTATATTGATCTTGCCTCAATTGCCGCTATCTCACTCCTCATTATAGTCTGTTGTAGCGATCCAATGTCGCCGAAACTCGAAATTAGAATACATTTTAAATCAATCAAGAGTATCAGATCAGGGGCCTGTTAACGATTTCAATATTAGCAAAATCTTTCGATATCCTGGTTGTGTCTCCCAACTAATTGGCTTCGAACTAATCAATATTTTTGCTTATAAGTTTAGGATAGGCACACATAGTCACACACGCCACCGTTGAAATATTCGATACTGAGATAGAATAGATATTAGTACCGATAATTTAGCGGAAGCTTACATTTGATTGCACACCTTGTCTTTGCGCAAATATTCAGTTGATTTTAATTTCGCATCTATGAGAAAGTCAGGAGAAGAAAAACCTAGAAATTTATATTTATCTTAAAAGGAATATTTAATGATCACAACCTCAGTTTGAGATCTTGGAATAAAAAACTACTTTCTTGAATATCGATCTGGTCTATTTTAGGTTTGCGTTTTTTTACCTGACTCTAAGAAATATTTTTAAATTAAAAATTATAGTTTTTGTTAGATTTTATTTTAAGCCAATTCATGTTTCTCTTCATGGCTGCCTGTATCTGTTATTGGCATAGGTTGAGTGGTGAGCTGATCACGACTACTTCACTCAAATTCGATCTGTGGCCAGCGATCAAGGGCATATGCATCACATTTCTATCTGTATCCTGATTATCGATTAACGATTGTAATAATTAAGAAGAGGCAGTGACAAGCGGAAGAAAAAAGCAAGAGGTTGGACGTGCATACGGACTAAACTAAATTCAGTAAGTCAGTATCTGACGTTTTTCATAAATGTATAAACACTTTATTAAATCTCTGATATGCATTTCTGCGAGGGCAAATCTAATACACCGCAATTCTTTGGTGGTGAATGTATGCAAAATTTAAAACTCGGATGAATGAAAACAGTGAAAATGTTATTTAAATCCACATACTCTTAAGTAAACAAATATGAAAACAACAATTGGAAGTTGTAGGAAATGTTGCACTTAAAAACAACAATAACAATAATAATAATAATAATAATAATAATAATAATAACAAAACAACAACAAAATATATAAATGAAAATAAAAACACAACAATTAAGTTAAACAACAAAATATATTCAATTTTATGGAGTTTGTGTCTTGCATCTGTTTGCTATTTTTTATATTCACGACCGAACCACGGGGACGGATGTATTCATTTTATCAAAACGTTTGCAACACGTGCAAGTAGGCTTCAGAGAGAAAACTTCAGTGATCTTAAAAAATATATATGTATGTGTTCCTGATCGATATTTTGCGTGGTAAGCATCCTTCTAAGCGAAAAAGTCAAAACCAATGCAAGTTATTGCAGGCAGTATTTGCCGTAATCAAAGTCAAAGCAAACGCCCATTGGGAGTAGATGTGTTTTTTGCAAAAATCACAAAAATCGGATTTTCATTCATCACTCTCCTAAGCTAAAACAATGAAGAAAATTTGTAGATTTTATGGCATGCAAAAATTGAATTAAATCAGCCACGCCCATACAATAGTATATAGAATTGAAATGCCAATGATCATGTGCTTAGATTTTTAAAGAAAGTTAGTGAGCATAAAAGATTCAGCCACAGCTGCATATAACTTCTTTACTTGTTTTTTATTTTATTTATTTTTTTTTTTAAGCATTCTCTGGTTTCTTCTCTTCATATATGAGCGCATATATACACCTACATAAGTACGTATGCATATATGTATGCATACGTTTTTAAATGTAAAAATTGTTTGTAACATTTGCATTTTACGTACAACGTATAGTGTGTACGGTGGCAATTGATGCTGTTGCCACTACTATTTGAAGTTCAGCGCTGTTGTTATTGCATTATATAAAGATGCAGATGCAGATGCAAATGTGTTACATAAAACTTAGAACAAATTGCTTGAGTGCTATATATACAGACATGTACAAATACATATATATATATATATATATATATATATGGGTGTGTGTATGTGTGTATGTATGATTTTACTATAAATATTCATATAATACAGACAAACAACAACAATGTCGTCATCATTATTATTATTATTTTCATTATCACATGCAACCGTCATTACTGGATATTATAATTGTTAATCTCTGGAATAATAATAATAATAATAATAACTGCATCAGGAGATATAACTTGCCGTACATTTCTCCCTACGTCGCGAAACACACATATATTATATTCGCACATGGTGAAGTATTGGTACACTATGGAAATTTATCTTCAGTATTGCTTTAAAGCTGCGTTTAAAATAAATTAATTAAAAGTGCAAACAGTTTTATGCGTTTTACGCGGTTTAAAAATTTTTCCCATACAATGCGTACTCCTTTAAAATACGGATTAAAAAGTCGCAAAATAATATTAACAAATTTAGAGTCTTTTGGAGGAAGAGCGCGAAAGATGGGTAAAGCTGTTGGCTGATTAGTCTAACCATAGCATGAACGAAGATTTCCCATTTACAATATTTATCTTGTATTTTCAAAACTTAGAATCACTTTAAATCTTCAAATCAAGTTAGCCAAGGTACATCGGCCCACGATAGTCACGCATAAATGCAGTTTCAAAGAAAAGTCGATACACAGAGCTAAAATATGGAAACAAGTTAGAAAGCTTCAAAAGACGAGAATCCCAATTTCAATGGATATTACTTTGAAATTCGTCTCAAGTATAAACGAAAATTTCCCGAACTTATTCACTTTGGAATTTTTAGGCGAGCTTTTAGGCGCTAGCAAATCCAAACTCCTTTCCATTACATTGAAAGCGTAAACCGATTAGCGTTTGACGATATCGCTTACACAATAGTCATCGTTAAAGTAAGCCGAGAGTAGTTTTATCCTCGTGTGATCATTTTTGTTTTATCGGTTATCTGTCTTTTAGTCGAGTATGCTTCGCCGATCAAAAAATAGGTACCCGTTCAAACAAAACAAAGTAAAATATTTATTAATAAAATTTAATGCTTTATGCTGTAAACTTTGCTCCAATTTCGAACAGATGATTAAAATATTCTTACGTTTGAATATCATTGTCAGATATGCGTCTCTGACACCTTACCTTAATATTAAATTTCTGAATTTTGTATCTGACAGTTCTTACTCATGTATGTAAGAAAGTTAAATTCAATCGGGACCGAATCTTTTATACCCATTACAGTTATCCTAAAAACCACAGAAGAAGAAGAAGAAGAAGTGAAAGAACAACATTTTCATGCTCAATAATACGAAGGGTTTAATTTTTGCACCACCGAGAAAATGTTTATAATAAACTTTACACAAACGGACAGACAGACATGCGTAAATTGATTTAGAATTTGATGCTGATCAAATATATATATATATATATATGGGCGTTGCAAACGTTTTGATAAAATGAATATACTGCTCACCATACAGTGATGAGTGTAGAAATAAAAAATGCTGAACTAATTTGGCGCACGTGCGTCTTGCAACCATAAATATTAGGCAGAAAACATTGCAAGAGAATAGAACGGGAAAACACAACGGTTCAATTCTATCATCCTGGCCGAATATTTTGCTTATATAATAAATCCTTTAAAGCAGATCACAATTATCACAATTTTGTTATATATATTTTTTTTTTTTTTCCTATTAATCTTTTTACGCATTTATTACTCTTTAGTCTCTTGTACACTTTTTTCATTTACTATTTTTATACTTCTTACTATTATTCGTTACCAGGGAATTTCCAGAGAATTTATGCTAATTCCCTGTCGCATAATTATTTTATGACAGTGTTTGGTAAAACACTGAAAAAATCATTATTTACTTTCATTATTTACCTACAAATTATATGCAATTTTATTTAATATTCAAACAATCCTAACTACGTTCGTTTCCTTCCTTATTGCGTCATTCGTTAAAAATAACTGATAGGAGGAGGAAAGTGATTATGAGACTCTGACATAAATGAACACTCGATTGATCAAATTCACTACCGAGGGAAGAAACTTTCAAATTTAAGTCACGAACTGACCGAATGTCGTGCGTTATTATCGTCAAAGACGATAGGTGTTCATATCGGTTCCACCTTTTTTAGTTTTTATGATTGTCCTCAAAGCTGGTCTTGCAGTCGATTTGCCATTGATGTCGAAGCATCTTGAATTATGCGTTTAAAGCTTTCTTAACCTAGTGGTCACTCAGGCAAACTAGGCCATTGTAGTCATTTGCAGTCCGCTGTCGTAGCTCTTGCCCTACAAAAGTCGGAAACTTGAGCCACGCGCTTTTAATGAACACATCCGCAGACAAAATTTCAAAGTTAAAAGATCTTAAACGACAAGAAGACTTGTCAATTGCTATTTTAATTTACCATTTACCCGCTTTGGCAGAAGTCGTTCTAAATGCTGAATAGCCCCCCTCCAATTAGTGATGCAGGCGATTACTAAAGTCCAATGTAGGCAATTGCAGCCGGTTGAAGATTAAACTGCAGTTGGCTGTTACTGTATTTGCTGACAATAAATACGAGCATGCTACTCGCGTAGGCCGCCACGCGATGGGGAGTTCTTCCCCCAATTCGGCATAACGCATAACCCAATAAATAAATTTGCCATCAAATACTTTGCACTATGCAAGGGCGAACTAACGTGTTCGTGTGTGTGAGTGCGTGATGTTCTTGTTACTTCTTGCATGGCTCCTTACTTCCTTACTTCTATATATGTGCGCACATATATAATAAAACGCGCTTATAATGAGTTTTCCGCAATAATATGAAAGAGAGAGAAAGAGAGAGAGAGAGAGTAAGTGAACTATATAATGATAATAATGTATGTACGCAGTGATGATAATGAGTCATTAGCTGTATATAATAAGCAAAGGAGATTTTTATAACTCACTTCAGCTCCGTTATAATAGACTATAAAAATAAGAGCGTCCTAATAGTGTTCAAACCAACCTGTCAAGAATTTCTCGTTTACTCACTCAGTGATGTACGCCCCCCCATAAGCATTAGTAAGCATAGTGCTTTGAGCACAGCATTCTTTATAATTGCCCGACAACGTGATAACATTTTTAGACTATGCTAGCATTACTTGTATACCGCTTCTTGCTACCAAGTCCTTTGTACTGTCTTTAATGACAAAAAAACATGAACTCTCCGTACAGGTCTTGGCTTCGCCCTGCATTAGCCTGATATTCCAACTTAATCTGTTTATTTGCACAGTAGACTTGGTTAACTTTCTATTAGATGTTTCTCATATAATCAAGCTTTTGTATATATATATATATATATATAATTTCGTTAAATAATGTTCCCAGCGTGCTGCGAGTAAATGTTGTTAATTTGTAAATTGTGGTCAATGGAGGGAATAGGAGAGATTAATTTAAAGTTGATTTCGATTGAATTTTTCGCATCACTATATCTGCAATGATATTCGTCTATGAGAATGCGTAAATGGATTCTCGGAAAAAAATGCCACCACCCACATGGACATCGCAAAAAGGATATTTCGATAGTTATAAATGTCTCTTTAGATAGACATATATATGTATATATATATATATATATATATATGCATATATTTACGACAGAACACGGAATGATTTTATCTTAAATCTGATTTCATTACTTTGGCTAATTAATTTTGTTAAGTTTGCCGAAAGCTGTCTCGAAAGTCTCATAATCATTTTATGTTTATGCGCGCAGTAAGTATTAACTGATTTGAAATTTACGACTATAATGCAAATCGTTTACTATTCCTCATCAATTAAATGACTAAGTGTTTGTTCATTTAAAAATGCCAGAAATGTACGCATAAATATATTCATATCTTGTTGTTGTCGTTGTTTTATTACAATATATACATGAAAATTTGCAAAGAGAGAAATCGTATAAAATTCATAAACAATGGCAAATATAGCCAATTAATCTTGCATCGTTTGTATTGCCCTTGCAAGAGTTAATAAAAAAAAAATGAAATAATGAGTAAAAGAAAGGTTCGATCGATTATTAAGCTCGATAAAATAAAAATTAGGTTACTAGAAGCATTTCCGGCAACCCTATAGAGTGTTATCATAAAAAAAAAATGTTCATAAAAATTCTTTCTATTTAGAGTAACAGGAAACAGGGAAGAGAACTAAAGTAAAAACATCATTTAAATATAATTTCATAACACTAAGCGATAGGTAACGAAGCGCAAATAAGTGCAAATAATAAGACGCAACTCCACCTTTTCACTTATGGCATATTTCATCAAAATTATATGCCATTAAAATGTTTCCCATCGTATTCTTTCTTTCGTTTACCGTTTCTTTCTCAGTCTGTTGCATTCGAAAAAAAGAAATCAACATTTCAGCAACTTAATGCACTCTTCTGCAATAACGCCAATTTAATCAGAAAAATAGAGAATATTTACTTTATTTTTTTTATTTTTTTTTCATTTATATTGTACATTTTTTTGCTACTTTGCTCTATCTCGGGTTTTATGTGTTATACGCCACAACGGCAATACAGCGACATCATCGTCATTTAGTGGCTTACATTGCATCCACAATTGTAATGTTGCTACGTTGACAATATTGCGCTCGAGAAAGGATATGTATTTACTGCCAACAAACAACAACACCGGAAAGGAAGTAACTAAGTTGCACTTGGCTTAGATCGAAACTCTGATACCTTTCCAACAACGCAATACAGATAAACTATTACGTATTACGGATGCAATTGGAAGATTGATCGACCGCTCGACTTAACGCAAGCAATTAACTAAGAACGACTTTAAAACGGACGAAATGTAAATCTCTTATCAAGATTGAATTGATTCGTTGTCCTTGCGAATTTTCTTCCAATCATGAGAGGATTTATGATATACGCCCATTGCTTATTATATAGCAATTTCGCTCTATTTAATGAACTCAACATATTTGGTTGCTGTACGGTAATGGAAAAATAAAAATCTAGGAGCAAATTTTTAAAAATGTTAAATGACTTGTACGTATGTATGGCGAGAGAATCCTTTACAGAATTGAATTTTGTTTTTTTTTTTTCTTTTTGGCGACCTTTGTTGTTGTTATTGCAATTTTTGCTTAGATTGCCAACATCAAATTGTGCGGTTTCTAAAGCAGACAATTTTATAAATCTTTGGTTTAGTTTATGTCCCCCTTAAAGAGCATCACCATGGTGGCTTATTTTGGATTCTTGTGCGGAAAAATGACAATATGACTAAACACATTATTTAATAACAAAAATTCTTATATGTTGCTTTTTAAGTTTTAGAGAACAGCGCAAATTCTCTAATTAAATTTTTCGCATGCGTTTAGGCAAACGTATCTTTAAGGCAGATGACGCTAATATAGATTTCCATGCAAGTAACCACTGATCATTGCTATACAGATTTGAGTATTTTGTAAAACTTCTTTTCTATGCAAATTGCTTTTGCTTAAACCAATTGAGCAAAAAAAAAAACAAAAGCAAGAGAGGAAACATAGATTGTTGGGCCTGTAAATGATTGATGAATGAATTATTGCGACGCGACCGTAACTGAGGAACGCTTACACTCCTTAATTTTTATATGTTTTTTTTATATGTAACATTCCTAACGTAACATGTAGCGGACATAATAGTTTTTTTGGTTCTTTGCTTAATAACTTATAACACAATTTTTTCATATATTTTTTTTTAATTGCATTTTTAATCAAAGCAAATATTCTTAATTTCATTTCATTTCATTTGAGTACATAGCTTATGGCCAATTGTAAATTACAATTGCCTCGTTCTATAGGGTCGGATGCGCTTATGAAATTTGCTTTACTCTCTCTCTCTCTCTCTCTCTCTCTCTCTCTCTTCTTGCACATAATTAACCTATAATTGATTTTCATATTCATTGCAATTTTGTTAATTTATTTCTCATAAACAAAAGAAATTAATAAAGATTTTATATATATAGACTAAAGTGATTAATTTTAATGATTGTTTTCGGAGCGTTTATCCCTATGGATATTTTGAAAGTACCAAGAGAATCAAATATCAATACAGCAGCTCGACTAACCAACTAGTCTATCTTGTAAAGAAAATAGAGCCGATAGTCTTAATGGTTTATGCTCGTCCTTCGGTCTAAGGAAATTGTATTAATAATAATAATAATAATAAATAAATAAATGACAAAAACAATTATGAATTTGATCAAAAGATAGAGTGAACTCCTTTATAAAATGAAAGTCTTTATTTATTCATTCAAATGAATTGCATCGCCTTCACAACCTTCAAATGATGTCTCTTATCAAGTGTTTGACTTGGAGAAAGAAATTCATTATGGAAAACAGAACGTAAATCGAAGGAAATTTTCAAAATAGACTTAATTTTTGAAGGGACTTGGGTGTGGTCTTTTCGGTCTGGGTTCCCGTTTTGCACAATGTATTCGCATTGATTGGTGGACCGGATAGATCCATGCCGCCCGCATGCTAATCGGAAGTCGTTGTTCCACTCACCTTTGTATGTTTGCAAGAACGCATGCAACTCTCGAACCAATTCGAATATGTACTCGCGATTTCGTGAGCATTTCAGACTCACGATCTAAAAATAAAAATCAAAAGCTGAACCTTGTCTCTTAAATATGTAATTCAATGAGGGTTCACTCTTTTGAAGGTATTAAAAAAGCGCTAAGTACAAGAGTCGGCCAAGGACGTATTTATTTGTTTATCATTTTTTAAATTTGCTTTGTTTCTCCTTTTAATAAGTTTCTGTTAATTTGAGAAAACTTGACGTTCATTTTTTGTAATCAAAAGATAAAATAATTTCAGTTTAATCAACGAGAAAGCATAAAAAAGCAAACTTTCGCTTGGTGGGTCTTTAGCAACTTCTCATTATATTAAAAATAGTGCTGCTATTATAGTTTATTTGTTGTTATCTTTTTTGTTTTGTAATATTCTTTTCTCTACTTTACTCTCTTTTTTTTCTTCTTTTTTTTCAATAACTTTTTATAATAGGGCAGCGGTAAAAGAAGTCAGATTAATTCGGGTCATCAGTATGCAACGCCTAGATGTAATAGTTAGAGGCTTCACACAAAGTATGCATATCGTTTTAGTAGGGGCTCGATACATAGTTGATTCCATCGCGTATATGCCCATCTGTTTGTCTATCCGTTGCAGATGTTTCACTGTTTAAGACTCTGAAAATATCGAGAGGAAAATCGAGAATAACCGAAGAGATTCAACACGTCCTCTAAATCCGTAGATTAGCTAAAATTATTTCTAAAAAGAGGTAAGAAATCAATGCCAGCGTTATCCCCATAAAAAAAATGAACAAAAATACAATTTCGTTAGTCTATAATACTGGGTAGACCTAGGGACGATTATTCAATTGCTGTAGGATCTTCCATAGAATATATGTGGAAATCATAATTTTCCGACTTTCTTGTTTTGGAATGAAAGGTGTACTTAGTTTAGGCAGGGATGCAGGCCCTTAACCGATTGGTTCGCTGCATCAATTTTGAATATTTTTGCCCGATTTGAAGCTGGTATCTTAACTTTTGTCGACCGAATAAGGAAATTTTAAAGGAACATGCGCAAGAACAGACTAAATGCCTCTATTAATTTAGAGATTAATAGTAATCAAAAGGTAGGATCTTTGTAGCTTCTCCTTCTCATTGAGCATTTGGAGCATTTGGAGTTTTGACAAAACCAACGTAACCCCCTAACCTAACTTAAGGTAATGAATATAAAAACAATATATGAAAGCATTTAGATTACTAATCACTTAACCGCAGACTATAGCCGAGATCTGTTAGTTTCTGATACGCCCATAATTGCTTTCATAATACTGAATGACACGCTATGTAAAATTTGTTGTAAGGCTGAAGGAATTTTCGCAACCCATTCTCGCCTATCCCTACCGTCCCCGCGTACATTTTTCAATACTTTTTGTTTTATACATTGCCTGGCAATGCCCGCGCGATGCTATTACTCTCACTTCCATTTCCTTTCAGTTATAAAATATTTACGCGCGACTCTTTTTTTTAATGAAGTCATATCCTTACAATTGGTTTGGTTGTCGGCTTTGCTTGATTCACTCTATCCGCTAACGAGCAACCGTCACTCAGTTGGTTGGTGGATAGTTGTTTTCATCATCTTCCTTGTCATCGCCATTCGCGATTGCGTTTCTCATATAAGAAGGAGAATAAATGTAGAATGTACAAACTGTAGTTTACTAACATGTAAGTCTATGGTAAGTAGCGACGTGCGGTTAAAGCCAAGTTGAGCGGAGTTAGAGTCCCCTTTTTATTCACATTCTGTTGTTATTTGGTGAGCGCGTGAATGTCTCTGAAAGAAAAACAAAACAAACAAACAAAAAAAAAAAAACATTTTTATCCCCCGTTTGTTCATTTTAATTTGTTGTTTACTTATTCATACATATAAATAAATTTTTATAATTACTTCAGTTCAAGTTGAGTCCTTGCGTTTCGATTTTGTTCTTGTTGTTGTTGTTTTTTTTGTTTTGTTTCCTTTTTTTTTTTTTTTTCTCATATTTTTATTATTCTATAGTTTATTTTTTTTTTTGTAACTTTTTTCCGCGCAGCAATTAAGTCAAGGTTTATTAACGCAAATGTTAATAACCTTTAATTGTCAACAAAAGCCAACACTGTTGCTTTAGCTTCATAAATTAACCAAGGCAAGTGAAAATTCAACGAATTTTTGAATTTCTATTTTCTATTCTTGCTTGGTAGGAGATATAAGCAAATTGTTTAAATATGAAAGGAGGTTACACCTGATCGGCTATTGGCACGAATTCATCTGGCGTAATAAGAAGCTTTCTTCTTTAAGCATTTTCAAAAATCTTTAAAATGGCCCTTCAAAGTGTTGTCAAAGTGTTTGCATTTATTTATTTATTTTTTTATTTTTATTTCGTTTTTTTTCTTTTAAATTATGAGAATTGAAAACATTTTATTGCAGAATGAATGCATTGTACGAGCAATGTACAAAAATATGTAACATGTAGTTTAACAAAGACATGACACAGCTATGTTCAAAACTGGACATTAGATCGTTTGACTTACATATGACAGATGAAGGGATACCTGCGTGTATTTTCGAAAAAAGAAAAAACAAGAAAAACAAATGTTTTGTCAAGCCTTCTCTGTCATCCATTTCTGAGGGATGAGGGGTATATTAATTTCGTCGGAACGTTTGCAACGCCCAGAAGGAAGGAAGGCTCAGAGACTTGATAATGTACATATCCATCAGCATCAATACCTAAACTGATTTAAGCTTACCTGTCTGTCCGTCCTTCTCTTTGTGTATCTGTCTGTCCATATGGTTAATGTCTCTGATAAGTATTCCAAATATCAGCATGATTGCTTACATACATACATAGTGTCAGAAATATCGATTAGAAGATTCCGTGCTGACACAAAGACAACCCAAAAAAAAAATTAGAAAAACAACAAAAAAGGAAATCTTATGAAGCGTTACACAATACGAACTCAAAAAAAAAAAAAAAAAACGAAAAGTGTATTGTCATTATTTATTAACTGTTTGCATGTAGAGTGAAGGAAAATCACAATATAAAAAGCATTTTACTGACAGTTGCGCACGTTTTAACGCCCCTCCAGATACATTATAAGGTACGTTAACAGGTGCCAGAAAATCTCGTTTTTATAGTGATATCGTACATGAAACGATATTTTTTTAATATTCGGATCTTTACATATGAACGTGTATAAGTAATTGTTGGACTTGGAATTCTATGGGCCCACGAGAGGATTGTATTAAAAAATTTTTCGATTTCCAAATGGCATTTTACTACTTACTAAGTTTTTCGGTTTTTCGGAATTGAGGGTTCGTGCATTTATAAAATTTGACCCCTCTGTCCTTACTTCTTCATGTAGTTTTTCACACAATTTTTCATTCAATAAAAAAGGAAAAAGGCATAAGAAAACTCAAAAATTGATATTCTTGCAGAAAATGTCAGTCGATTGATTTATTTACAAAAATACAAATATGTACTACAAATATTGGAGCAAATATTAAATAATAATGAGATAGTGGCTGAGCATCATGAGTTTGCTTTTTGCCATAAGAATGGCAATATGCCTGAACAGTGCTACCAACTATTTTTAGAGAAGTAAGAAAGAAGTGGAAAAAGAAAAGAGTTAACAGTACTGTTCAACAGTGCACTTGGACGTAAAGTAAGCTTTTGAAGGCGTTTGCCTTCCAAGGTTACTTTTTCAATTGAATAACCTGCTCCTTTCTAACTAGTTCAATCCTTCGTATTTATAAAATTACTATTTTTTTGTGTCAAAGTAAACAGACTGTCAGACATCAGACTGTCTGTGAAATCATTGCAGTGTATTAGGATTCCCGCATCGCACTATTTTCTCATCGGATATACGGCTGGGTGAAGATGTCGCTGTCGCTGTCGCTATCGCTACATATGCAGACGATATCGCTCTCATTTCACGCAACGAAAGTTAGAAATGAAGCTTCAACTTCACTGTTCAAACACACCATAATAAGTTCATCATAAGGCTGAAGAGACAGAACATAAGTGTTAATGCTAAAAAATCTACTTAGATGACATCTGCTTTGGCGAATGCTCCCTAGTCAATGACATTCAAATTCACGATGAATCGAATTGCATCAAATATCTAGGCACGCATCTAGATAGATAACTGGCGAGGAAAAACTATGCATTTGGAAATAAAATCAAAATGTGCATATATTGAGCACTGATTGATCAAAAAGCAAAGTGAAGTCTTGAAAGTAAATTAATGTTATGGCAAGCAATTCCGAAACCCATTTTTTGGAGTACTGCGACCAATTCAAGCATTGAAATTGTTCAGCGATATCCAATCTAAAACGCTTACATTCACGCTTACGAGCAGCATAGTGTATGATGAACAAACATGTTCATAACGGTTCAGGCATTCATTCATGCAATAAAAGAAGTAATTAGTGACCAACTTTAGCTCGCGACATCTTGCTTGAATTAGCTCGCAATAGATTTAGACTAAATAAAACAAATACACTGTGCAAAATAGGCAATATTTTCGAAAATATATGTAAATATATGTATGTGTGTGTATTGTTAAATCATTATAAAAATTATAATAGATTCGAGCCACTACTAAGAAACGAGGGTGTATTATACACGGCCAAATAATTTCTTTGCGGTTGCTTCATTTTCTTCTTTTTTTTTTCTTTTTTCTTTTTTTACAATTCATTAACAAAGATAATAATTAGTAAACTATATAGTTGAAGAAGATAACAGAGTTGGAAAATTCATTAAAATAACTTAAGGAGAATTTCTAAGTAGAAGATCGAGTATGTGATGATTTTGCGATTTTCTCATTCCATTGGATTGGAATCCAGAGCATGTTACTATCAACTATCAACGACTTCACTTGATTCATACTTTATGATGTGTTGAGGTTATCGGTTGAATTGGATTCCAGATCATCATAAATAGTGTCGTTGCTAACGAGCCAAGGGGCGCTAACGATAAGGCGGAGAGTCTTGGATTAATAGTTTTAGAGTATTTTCATATTACAGTTACTGGCTGCTCCCTGGAAGTCTGAATAGGTTGCAGAATACTCCTTGTATAAAATGCATACAATATCTTAGATTAAGTGGAGATTCTTGGCGAATAAGCCAATGGAGTTATCTTGTTTTTAAGTCAATTTGCTAGCGTTTGGCTTCCGTATTATTGGCTTTTCCATATTAGTCTTTGATCAATACATAAGCCACAATATTTTACACAATTCGTCGATAGTGAAATAACGAAGGACGAGAACGTTTAGCGAGAAAGCATTTGTTTCAATATTCCATTTATTCGTCCAAAGCGAAATTTTGTTACGATGAACTATTAGCTCGTAGTTTGTAAAAAAAATTGATGGGTTCACTAGACTCAGTTGACGCAGCTGAATGCAATATTTAGAATGAGGTATAAAAATGTTGTAACTTTCAAATGCATTCACCTCATTTAAATAGTGCCCATAAGCCGAATTATGGAAAAAAAATTTTAAATAACATTTCGAGACATCGACGATAATATTAAATAAGATGTTTTCGAAGGCTTAAATTGATCCCGTCCTGGCTGTTGCTGTTTTTATAAGTCGTTTATATGACGTTTTGTGTTGCTGTTGTTTCTTATTTACGAAAATTTATTGTTACACGTCATTTGCAGGCAATTTTCGTATATAGCAACCATATCTACTTAAAATAAATATTCATTTTACTTGAAAATCATATCAAAAGTTGAATTATGATGCATTTAATCTCCGTAGAAGAATTAAGCTTAGATTGTAATATAAACAGAATATAAGAACGCAACGATTATAACAACGTTGCCATAGAGTCTGTTAAGTCTATCAGACAATCTCTCAATACACACAGGAAAATATATATATATACTCAGGCATTTATCACATTTGAAAAAATAAAAGGGAACGATATGAGAGTTCAGTGTACCGAAAACAAATACAAATACAAATATCATAGAATATGTGATATGCAAACACATTTAAACAGATTCTGTTGATATGTATAAGCACGCACACGTATACTTCTACGCATATATATATATATATATACTATATATAAGTATATATAGTTAAGTAACTAAATGATTGTAATTTCATTGAAATTGTCGATGATACTACAACAGAGCAATTTTTACTACATTTATAAAATCACACAACTGTGACTGCCTGCAAGGAGTGTATATGGGTGAATGCTTTGTTATGTGTGTGCATTTGTATGAATGCATAGACATAACTGCAATTGTCAGAGAGTGTATAAGTTTACTATTACTCGTACTCCACCGTATTACGATACATTCACGTATTCGCACTACTATGACTAGTACTATTACACGCTACTACTAGTACTAGTACTACTACTACTACTACTACTACTACTACTGTTACTACGACGGCCATATTACCGTGTGATTGTGTTCAGCGCAAGCAGCAGTCAAGTCAGCCTTTAATGCATATTGCACTGAATTGCATTTTTGTTGATATGTATGTATATGTATATGTGTGTTGTTCGTTCTTGAGTTTATGGCAGGCATTAAGAGCATCGCATGTGAAAGAGCTTTAACGTAAAGCTTTTCGTATTTTTTAAACAATTTTTTTCCTTTTTATTTTCTTCTTCTATTACTGTAATCTGCGTCTGTACGTGCAAGTGTGCGTTTTCATTTCTACGGATTTCGAGAAATGAAATGAGAAAAAAAAAAAAAAAAAACAAAAAAATTTACTTAAATTCGACAACAACAGATAGGCAAAGATTTGCGGAGACAGGCGTACAGCTCGGCATTTGCATTTGTAGTGCATCCATGAATTTAGAACACGTTCACGTTCACGTTCACGTTTGTTCGCACATTCACATTTTAAACGTGTACAGTTGGCAAAAGCAAAGACAGGCAAAAGCATTTCAGTCAGATGCTTAAAAAATTTGTTGTTTTGTGAATGAATTGAAAATAACAAAAATGTATTTTGTGAATGAAAATGAGATGAAAGGATGATAGAGGAAATTAGTAGAAAATGGGCAGAGAGACGGACGGAGAGAGAGACAGAGAGAGAGCGTGCGAGAGAGTGAGAATGAGAATGAAAGTGAGAGAGAGAGAGAGAGAGAGAGAGAGAGAGAAAGGTTGAGATATGTAGGGAAACGGACAAAGAGCGAGGTAGAGACAGAGAAGAAAATAAGATAGAGAAAGAGCTATTGAGATGCCTGATAAAGAAACATGTATACATATATATATATATATATATGTCGACACGTACATATGTATATATATATATGTTAGGTGCGCAACTAAGTTTCCGGATCTAACACATAGTTGACGCTGACAGCACATGTAGTGCACATATACATATGAAGCCGTGTTGTTTTCTTTACAACTTCACCCATTTGCTAACAGAAACCACTCGTAATGCCAGCACACATTTTAAAAATATTGCACCCCAAAAATGCGAATTTCAAATCTTGTGCGAAGAGAAGATCATTTGCGGAAAACTTTAACTTTCCTGCGTTGCTAAGTCGTGAGGAATGATAAGCTATCGATGCGCTACGATACCCAAATCTTTAAGTAATAATAACGCAGACTAGAAGAACTTTTAAGATCGGCCACAAAACTAGGTACACAAGGAAAGGCTTATGTGGTGCATTATGGTTTATCTCAAGCAAATAAAACGTATACTAGAAAACGTAACCAACAGCAAATAGCGCGTTTGGGAGAACACTGGCAGCATTGAACTGGAACGGACGACTCTCCCCCCTGTTAGCAATCGATGGCCTCTATATATATTATCTCGAACAAGTCTTTCAATCTTAATGATAATTCCAAAAAAAAAAAAAAAATAAAAAAAATGGACCTTTTTGTGCAGAACGTCAAAACGCCAGTTGTCTCTCATGCACAGAAATCATATTGTGTCGAAAAGATTTGACAGCTAATGGCTAATAATGACTGATAATATGTTAACTGAGATTTTTTTGTATTTCTCTCTCGAAATTTTCAATTTTCTATCGATTGAAAAAGAAACTTGTTAATTTTGTTGCACACCCAATATATATATATATGTACGTATATTTATATGTACCATATATGTATATATATATATATATATTCATTATATATATATATATATATATATATATATACTGACTGCTTGTCCTCTGAAAAGGAATTTAAAAGTAATTTAATTAGTTTTCTTTAGCTTAGTGTTAGCAAAGCAAATTTTATACCTTTTTTAACTGCTACTGCTTCTTTTACTGTTACTCTTAACTACCTTCCATCAAATAATTTCGTTTGTAGTGTTTTCTTTGAATACTTCCTTTTCATTTAAAATTTTGTAAGGTTTATTGGCCTTTTTTTTATTATAATAGACCACAAGGAGTCTATTAAGTTTTTCACATGTTTCTCACAATGCCCAATAAATAATTGTGGTCGTAAAAATATTCTTCTATATAGAATTTTGTTCAACGTGAATAAAAGAATTGATAGCCTCACGTTCGCCTATTTGCCTATTTGGTATGGTGCCGTACTTGCATCCACTAAAATCCTTGCTTAGAATATCGAGCGTAAAAATTTCGCTTGTAACGTTTCATCACATAATAAACGAAAGTGTATAAATGTGTGTGTGAAACTCAACTTTTCAACACTGGATCGTATGAAAATAAAAACCTTGTTTGATACAAATTTTAATTGAAAAATATTTTATTTAAAAAAAAAAAAAAAAAAAAAAAAAAAAAAAAAAAAAAAATTTTTAATTGTTATAAATTCTGGAAATATTCGAAATCTTTGAAATTTTTTCATTAAATTATCGACTGCACCTTTCCTATGCTTTGCAAAAAATATTCCGATATTTAGCGAATGTTATCTTCAATATATATATACGTTATGTTATGTTATGTTATGTTATGTTACTTTGTCACGATAGCTTACATAGCTTAGTGTAAAGTTTGTCTAGAAGTGCTACGTTGCGTTAGGTTATATTAGCTTTGCGATATATGCTGCAAAACATTTTGATCGAATGCGATCGAATGTGATTTGATAAAAAATGTAGTTGCTTGGAAATGCATTAATTGAAAGGTATTAAAACAGTTGATAGGTGTCGAAAGATTCACTCTGAACCGAATAATATATCTCTCTTGTTTATTTTTCACTAAATTAAAAGAGTGTCTGAGTAGCTGTTATTTCAATGGTTTTGTTTTTATTTTTTATTTTATTTCTATTTTTCTTTTCTTTTGCATTATTAATAATGTTCTCTTCTTTTTTTTTGTTGTTGTTGTTTTTGTATTAATTTCATTGAAATCAATTCGTTTGATTATATGCTTCAGTTAATTCGTAAGTACGACGGTTGTTGGCTTTGTTAAAGTAAAACATTATTAATAATTACAGAAAAAAAAAAAAAAAAAAAAAAAAACTGAAAAGAAGAATAAGAAAAAAGAATAAGGTGAGAAAGCTGTTTTCCCTTTGAAAGCACAACAATTTGACCATCCTTCTCCGTCTAGTGTCTAACGGCAGTTAAATCTAAATGCAATTCATTGAACGCAATGCATTGAAGAAGAAACATTTATGTATGTATTTATAAGGGGAACATACGAAATAATAGAAAGTTTGGAAAGTTTTTGCGCTAAATTTTTTCTCGCACATAGCGAATAGCAAACTGTAGTTTACGGTCAATCTTGTACGAAGGATCGAATGTACGTTTTCCGTTTAGATTAGATGCTGGCAATCCTAACCATGACACAATATAGCTGCAGTTCGTATTCACGTTGAACTTATTTATAGTGAATCTTAGAATATTTCTTCAAACAAGCACATCTAGCGCTAAGGAACGCAACTAAAGGCAACTGATTCAATTGTAGCGTCCATTGAAGATAAACTTGCTGGAACATGAAAGAAGCCGTAATAGGTTGACTTTGTCGTATGATCACGCTCATCTTCATTTTCGAAAAATACGGAAACGTTAGCAACGCTAAAGGAGCATGCACTATGCTCCCCGCTGTACTCCTCACAAAATTCTAACAGAGGTTAGTGATGGGCTAGCATGGGCTGTCTGCGACATTGACATGTATCAGGTACTTATAATTTAAGGCTTTTTGAGATAGTAGATAGTCTGTCCGTCTTATGAGATCATTTTAATTTAATTTACCGTCAAAGGGTTTTCGCTCAAGAATCGTTACGGAAACTTTGGATATTATATCAATATCAATATTGATAATACCTATCCAATGATTGATTTGATGATTGTATTTAGTGTCGGGAAAAAATACGAATTATTTCATCCAATGAGAGAGTTATGATCTTTAATTTTACTTAATACTGTCGTTTATATGATGGTTCCGCGATTTGCGTAAACTATCAAGGGTATCAGGCTTGAATAAGGTGAACCTGGGCTGCATACATATCGTATATAAATTATTCGCATTAATGTAGTTAGCTTATGTTATAATTTGTATAGATCTGTACACATAGAATGAACTATAGCAGCCTCTTGTCTTTTTTTTTTTTTTTTTTTTGGTGTTGCAGCATTTAAGTAATTTTTGTAATACGCTAGAATGGATTTTAATGGCATTTTAATAATTACGAAACATATAAAAATTTTTTACATGCATTTTGCTATTGGACTGTTTAGGTCAAGTCAATTGTTTATATTGCTATTTAGCTTTAAGTTTGAACTATCAATTTAATTATATATTATTATTGTTTTTCTTTCATGCTTTCCCCTTTTTTTTTTTTTTTTTTACACTAATTTTATAAACTATTTACAGCCTTATTCTGAACACAACCACTAATACATCATTGATTATACGTGTCTACGCAGTAACGCCACAACTGGCATTGTTATCTTCTTGTCTAAGCATAAATTTGGATGCTACAATATACATGATCTATTTGTGCTTTATTCTTGAGCGGATCACTGAACAGTTTGATTATAACAATAGAAAGAGAATATAAAAGAAAAGTGTACAAGAAAGGGAAGAATTTTTTAATAAAAGCGTATAAAAATTATTAAGACTACGATGTATTAATTATTTATCTTTAATTTGCATCATTTTCTAACGATGCTTGCAGGCATAGTAGCAGTCCTAAAACGCGAAAGCTTACCTCAATTTAAATGTGTTGACTGTAAAGGTAATGATTTCTAATACGGATAACGGTATTAGCAATAATAAATATGAATAAAATATTACACTGATTGATATTAGAGGCGAAAATTTCAAGATTTCAGATTTAAGCAAAGATGTACTCATCTCGTGACCGATTTCGAACAAAATGCTTATAATTTAAGTAAATAATTTTTATTTTATAATAATAAGTTTTCCTATGGTCAGTTAAATGATTTTAATAAATCGTCGCTACGGGGGGAACACGTCCCCGCACGCATACAAGGCGCTTTAAGAAAGATATTTAATAGGATTTTGGAAAAAATCGTTGTTACTCCTGAACGTATACAATAATATAAAGGAAATGAAAAGAGATTAATTAGGGCACTGAACATAAATGAATGAATGAAAAGAGAATAACAGCGTCACACTAATACTTGCTAGAAGAAGACAAAACTCACCTACGGAAAGATATTCGAAATGCACGGTACTCAAATTTTGTGTTAGAAGAAAGCTTCTCTGTAATCGGAATGTCCTTAGAAACACGATTTGTAATAAAATTTATGAACGCAAAAGATATACGATTTGTTTCGTGCTTAAGAGACTAAAGGTAAACATTAGACAATGGTATAAAAATTTTCATTACATGATCTCTATTATCGGTCGTTAAGCATAGATACGGATTAAATAATCCGTATAATTTTCGACTTTCTTATCTCATTTCTTTTTCCGTTTTATTACTATTTGTAGTTAATTTCCGATTCCTAGTTATGCATACGTTTTTCAAGCTTTCGTGTTACTCATACGCAACGAAATCTCAACAAATTTACTATTGAAATAAGTTGAAAAGTGTCATCGTTATTATGCTTTAAGTAACGAATAAATTCATTTCTTGCATTTTCTTTGTATCCTTTCTCTTTCCCTTTCCCTTTCCCTTCCCACTGCTTTCTGCATCTTATATGATTCTTCTCCTTGAAACTATTATGCATTTGAATATGCGTCGACTATAAATAACGTCTCTTCACTTATCGTGTTTGTGACCATAACATTGACATTTCATGATCTATTTCTATTTAGTATGCAACACACAATCAAATGTTGACATGTCAGCAACAGCTACAGCACACCATAATGCATTGTATGGCTCTTATCAATACTTCAGTATATCATAATGTGATTTTCACGATTGTCTCGCTTGCTGTTACTTACGTTCGTTCGCACATTCGCTCAAACACACTCACTGTCTATTTAAGTCTTGACATTTGTTTTGTTTGCGCGATGGCAACAGCAATAATAAAATGTAATCTTTTACTTGTCCTTCAAGAGTCATTTTACGGTGATTACGTCACATTATTGTATTACCTTATACCCGTATATATCGATTATCGCGAAGTCCGGTGGAGTTGTTGTCGATGCTAGTAGGAAGGATGGCGGTGGCACTAGTTGTGGCAATAAAAGCATTTTATTTATGTGCAGCGTCGCGTTTACAATTGAACCTTTCATATAACTTTCGAACTGTATATCGAGCATGTAGCGTCTATGAGACGCCAAAAATTTTCATATGAAAACAGTCGCTTGCCATTGTCATGTACTTTGATATTATTGTTATTGTAAGGGATGTTGTTATTATTCTTATTCTTATTGCTTTAGTTTTTGTTTTTGTTATTATTATAATTGTATTCACATTTAAGCATAACGCCACGACTTAAGGAATGCATTTCATTGTGGTCAAACAATTATAAACATTTTATCCTGTTTTGTATCCTTTGAATGCAAATAAGAGACGACTGTAAAGCAGTAATATTAAGGATAATAATAATAATAATAATAATAATAATAAAAACAACAATAATGCACACGCAAGACAATACACGATCGTAAATAATCATAAAGTTTACAGTTTACAGTTTACTGTACAACAATGTACATGTGTACATTCTTATATACATGCAGTTACACGTTTGGCTTTGCATGCACACGTCCGTACATTTAAGAGTATGCGCTCACCTACTCATTATTGCAACGAATAAAATGCAATTATTTTAGGGTAAAAATTTTACTTAAATAAATATATATATATATATATATATACAAAAAGCAAAGAAACTCAAAAAAGAAATATGTAAGTAAATTATGTTCGCTTTAGGGAGAAATATTGATATCCATACAAAAAAAAAACAAGAAAATATGCAGAGTTGTTCTGCATGAAAAGGTCATACATAATACATTGTAGATTGGAACTTTCAACTTGGCCTAGGAAATATTTGTTTCAGATCTTAGTTCAATATTACCTATAGGCTGAATATTATTATTTTTGCGTATTTTTGATGGGTTCGTAAGCGGGCAATTCTCTCACTTAAGTGTTAAACCGTTGTCGTTAACGCTTGCATCAAGTTTCAGATCAGTGTCTCTCATAAATTCAAAATTAACTTTTTTTGTCTACCTTTGGAGTATTTGGGTGGATTCATGACCAAATCAGAATTAAGAATGTATATGCAGGGTTTTGATATTCAATCATTATTACTTCAAGCCGGTGGAATTCAAAGAATGCTTGAGAGGTAGACGAAGAGATGGATAGACGGATATATGGATAGTTGCAGAGACAAACAGTCGGACGGTTGCACATAACTATTTCGACTCAGAACCTCAAGCTGATTGAGAAAACTTTGTGGAACGTTGGGCAGGACAAATTTTAATGTACGTAAATGTTCACTTGTCCGTGCGTCCGTTTGGTCTTCTATCATCTGCTGCTGTACATCTGATAATCGCAATGAGTTGCATGCACATTATTAGACAATGACGAAAGAAGTTCCTTAAAAATGGGCCTAATCGGCCTATAAGATATGATACGATAAGATACGATTGAATTTTTTCTCAATTTTTCAGTTCAGTTCTAATCTAGCAGAAATTTCTTCAGGAAATGCAAGAATAGTAATAATTGGATATACACTCTGGGTATCACTCTGGGTTTATCAAACACGACCATGGTGTAGTAGCATTGAAAAATGGATTTATTGTGAAGAATCTTCTTTTAGGCAAATTACTTCGTATACTGATGTGTAGCTCCTTTTTTATAAATAAGAAAGAAGAAATATTAACAATACGTTCCCATGCGACATCATGGATTTTTGCAGCGATGTAAAATTTGTTACGATATCTTATTTTCTTTTCTTTTATTTTTTTTCTTTTTTTGGAAAGATTATGGCTTAAAATTAATAAGAAGAAAATAATAGAACGAAGCAAATCCAATTTGAAATGAAACTGAATGCATTGATAAAATTATAAGATAAATTCTAAAATACGTTTATAGTTCTTCCACTTGATAAATTTCATATTGTTTTTGCTTTCTTTAAATCAAATATCAATTTTATTTGCATTTATAAACATTCAATATTTAAAATAGATAAATATTTAGGGACGAACAGCTGCTTCTACAAATGCATTCATAAAGCCAAGAAAGCATAAATATATAAAAATATATATACATATATATATATATATATACATATATATGGAAGCTTATTATCTCTTTTTTAAGAACATAATGAAAACGAAACATAAACTTTGCTTACTAAATACATGTACAAAAAAAAAAAAAAATGTTAATAAAACACACGACAATTATGCAAGAGAGAGGCCACGTGAGAATAAACCAAGCTAACAGTTAAGGCGATAGAAAGAGCGAAGAGGATAATAAGAGAGAGAAACATGCGCATGCAGTGATATGCTCGCATGTAAACAATGCAAATTGAAAGAGTTATTATGAAGAAAATAGAAGGAAAAAACTGCACATGTTAAGCCGGTTTGTGTAATATCAACAGCCGGCTAACTACTAACTCTTGTCATACATTAATCCATACATGCAAACATGCATATATCGTGCATGTATCATACATAAACACAGCATAGGCATATGAACAACACATATGCAAAAAAAATGTGTGCATGCATACACGTACACATTCGCTCTCTCTCTCTCTCTCTCTTCAAAATGTTTGCAAGGGAATTAATATGCGGATAACTTAAACACATGGGAGGGATGCAGAGAGATACCATGCAATGCAATCTTTTCTTTTATACAAAACGTTAAGGTTTCTCAAAGCGTTTTATCGATGAGGGGGTGGTTCAGTAAGGATTCGTTATAGATTGGTAGTTAAGTTTTAATACGTATTGGGAGCTCGGAGTTCTCATATGGTTATAAAAGTTTATTCACATACATAATCATTCACAAGAACGTGCTTTCTTGTTGTATGTGTGCAAAGGCTTACATACTCGTTCAATATATGAAACAGTGCTAAAGTTTGTTTAGCGTTTGCTCTGAGAGGATTTCTTTTATTACCTGTCACCACAAGGGGATTGCTGGGATTGTTATTGTAACATTTTATTTGCTCTGAGAGGATTTTTTTTTTTTTTTTTTGAGTACTGGGCAGCACTAGGGAATTTCCAGTATTGCTATTGTTGAATTTGGTTTGCTCTGAGAGGATTTATTTAATTACTTGGCACCACCAGGGAATTGCTGCCATTGTTATTGTAGAGTTTTGTTTGTTCTGAGAGGATGACTTTGATCACTTGGCACCACTAGTGCATCGCTAGTATTGCTACTGTCAAATTTGATTGGCTTTGAGTGGATTTTTTTTTTTGATCACTTGGCACCACTAGAGGATTGCAAGCATTATTATTGTAAGGTCTTAGTTGTTCTGATTGGGTTTATTTGATTACTTGGCACCACCAGAGAATTGCTAGCATTGTTATTGTAGCGTTTTGTTTGCTTCGAGAGGATGTCTTTGATCACTTGGCACCATTAGTGCATCGCTAGTATTGCTACTGTCAAATTTGACTTGCTTTGAAAGTATATCGCTGATCATTTGGCACCACTAAGGTATTGCTAGTATTGCTACTGTCAAATTTGATTTGCTTTGAAAGCATATTGTTGATCACTTGGCATCACTAAGGTATTGCTAGTATTGCTACTGTCAAAATTGATTTGCTTTGAGAGTATTTTGTTGATTACTTGGCACCACTAGAGGATTACAGGCATTGTTATTGTAAGGTTTTATTTTCTCTGAGAGGATTACTTTGATTACTTGGCACCACTGAGGGATTGCTGGCATTGTTATTGTAACATTTTATTTGCTCTGACAGGAGACTGAAAATGAGAGAAAAAAATAGGAGAGAATACAATCGCTTATATGAATATCATGAATATAAATCTAAACATTTTCTAGATTTTTTTTCAGTTGCATTTTTCTCTTTCATCGTAAAAGATGATGAATTTTTTGTCGCGAGTATATAAAAAGTCGTAACATTAAATGAAAGACTAAAGTCTTATATATGAAAAAGACTCTAAGAATATTTTTTATTATATACTTTATGTTACTTCGATAGTACGAAAAAAATAAAGAACAAAAAAAAAAAAAAAAAAAAAGAACGTTTAAAACTGTTCTGTGTTCAATTAAAGGAAAAATTTTTGTAAGACATGAAAAGCTGTAAAACCGGTTAAAGTAGAAATGATTTTTTATATAGAAGTAAAAAAACACACAAACAAAAGAGAAGGAAAAATTCTCAAATCAAACTCAATCATAATCAAAATGTTATAAATAAAAAAACAAAAAATAACGAAAATTTAAAAAATTGGGGAAAAAAAAACTTCAAAAATTACTTTTGTGCTTTCTCACTACTCGTAATCTTAAGTAAATGCTTAATAAAACGTAAAATTTAATCCCTCATCATAGCAGTAGAGGCGAAAGTGCCATTTTACAGAATCACGGAAGTCCGAGTGAGTGGTTTTTCTATGTATTTTATATTGCTTTTTTTATGAACTAAAAAAAAAAACAAAATAAACGCAAAAGAATATGAAAAACAAAAATAACAAAACTTCACTGCTGCGTTGTTGTTTGTCTTCTATTTTTGTTTTTGTTTCTTCTCGAGTCTTATCTGAAAAAGCACATAAGGACCGAAAATAACAGTAAAACAAAAATTACAAGAGCAAGCATCATCGCCACCGTCATAAAGTAACACTGGCAGCAGCGGAGAATGAATAACTAGGCAAAGTGTCATTTTTCACTCCCCCACAAGAACTAAAAAAGTTTTGTTTTATTACCGCCGGAAACCGCGAAACAGTATATAAACGAATTTACTACATTACAACTGTGCGTTGCGTGTGCCTGTGTGTAAGAATGTCCAGCTAAGCCCGAGTGTAGATGACGGTAGATATGTTTGATACGTTGTCTAGACCAAACCATTTTGTTTTTCTAGACATGCAGGGATATATGTCTCGCATTCATTTTTATTTTATTCCGTTTAGTTAAGTTTCATAACTTTTTGCCAGTGATTTTGATGTCATTCGCGGTTATTCTTATATCCACTAGCGAAGTATGGATATATGATAAGATCTCTTATTGCCTGCAACATCTAGAAAAACACTCGCCTGACTCTTAATAAGCTATATATATATATATATATATATATATATAAAGACGAGGTAGACTTGATTTGTCCTTTCGTCTTGTAAATGATTGTTCACGTTCGGAAACGTAAATCAATTGTGAAAAGTGAATTTATTTTATCACAATTGTTAAAAAACTAAAGCTGACACATTATAGTCCTAAAAGTGATCCATCCACACTCGCATACTGAGCCGACCATAGTTACTTGAATAGTCGGCATCTATTTTTATAGCGGTCTAACATGGAGGGTATTAAAGATTCGGCTATAATGGAGAACAATTTGTTTGGTTTTTCTCTTTTTTTTTTTGCTGGTGTCTGAAGTTCATGTCTTCCTGGTTGGTTAACATTTCTTGAGCTTTTTTGGCAGTTTTTTAATTCTATTTTTTTTATTCTTTTTTATTTCTTCTAATGGTTGGTTGGTATCCTGGTGTTGATTTAATATAATAACTGTCATCAATTACGCCCTATGAGTGCTTGCGTTGCGTGTAAATATTTGCTGGTCAACGTGATACTAATTCCAAATAAAGATTCGTAGGGAAATGGTTATCAAATTTTTTTGCGGAAAGTCAGAAAATTGTCATGCAAGATAAAATTTATGACTTCTTTGACCATGCTAAAGCATTTTTCAATGATTACTATTTTTCCATGATTTTTTATTTTAAAAACTTCGAATGGCTTTCTAAATTATTTACTTTTCCGTTAACAATGATAAATCATCATTTTCTTTTTTTTTCCGACGATCAACCAGTCACAGTATGTGTTCTATATGTGCGGGAACGAAGGGAATCAGGAAGAGTTATAGGAAGAGAGGGCTGGAGTAAGGTAGTACTGTTTGTGAACATTCGAGTTGAAAATGGGGACATTAGGTACGATGGGAAAGACCACTGTTGGTAGATCGTTATAAAGGCGCACAGTATGGTCAAAAAAACGACGAATCGTATTGTGTTCTGCGGTATACAGGCAAATCTAAGACGAATGGGTACGAAGGTTGAGAAAGCCGTGACGTTCTTTTAAAGCATTCAATTGGTGGACAAATCTCTTTTATCTCTGTGGGGCACTTGTGCTAAATATACATGTACATAAACGGAAGACAATCTGCATTACTCAAGGTTATCGAGAGTTTTGTATACACTTCCATTGTCGATGAGCGCCTGAGCCGTTTATTCCATGCGATCGAGGACCTCCAAATACAGGTCGGATGCTCTCGTCCATACATGCGTGCTATACTTTAACTTTGGCTGGCGACGTAAATGCGGCGGATGCCAGCTGCAGTGAAGTATTTTTTGCACCGCTTTAAAAAAAACCTAAGCCTTTAAACACATATTCTGTCCACCAAACATCGCTTTGTACTTTCATATCGCCTTTTCTTCATTGGCACCGCCGAAAAATCGGGCATTAGAACTTATCTCATTTGCTTAACTTTATTCAGGTATTTTTGTATGAAGTCACAAGCGTGATTCGACTTGCGGTGTTTGTTCTGTATCTCGTTGCATGGTCTCTTTCTGAACCAACACGAACGACGCACTTTGCCGTTGTCTGCAAATGAGTAGATAGGGTTTTCTGTTTTCTGCGCAGGAAGTTGTTAATGAACACCACGAAGAAAGAGGGGCGAAAGAACTGAGCCCTGTGGTCGTTAACCTGCATTTAAATAAAATTTGTTTGAAGAACACTCGTTGACTGCAACTCTTATCCATGCCATACCCTGCCGAATGCTTAGTAGATATCTCAGGCAACGATCTTACTTTTAACAAAGGGGCGAATAGCTCGTTTCTGAGACGAGACATTAGACTTCTGCACTATTCTTTTCTCTTCTTTTTTCTTCTGTCGGTTTTAATCTTTTCGGTCTTTTGCTTGTCACTCGTCTTCTCTCCACTTTCTAGTCTTTTTTCTTCTTTTTTATCTTCTGTTTTTGTTTTCTTTATCTTGTCTTTCTTCGTCCTGACTTTTCATCTATTTTATTCTATCTTATGTTGTCTTGTCTTCTTTTTATCATGTCCTGTCTTATCTTGCCTTGCTTTGTCCTCTCTTCTTTTCTTTTCCATAAGGTCTTTGGTTTTCTCGTATTCCCTCTCCTTTCTTTTTAATATCTCTCCTTTCTCATCTTTTACCACTTATTTTCATCTTCTTAATTTTTTGTATATTCGCTGTTCCTCTTCGTACTGTAAACATTGAATCGATTTTCATAGTCGTGGATCTATTTCATTGCCGTATATACGAGCGGACAATGGTCTAATGAGTAGTTTAAAAAATTTTGCGTCTCTTGGAGGACGAGATATATATATATATATATGTATTTATGAATTCGATTCATACGTCCTTCAGAACTAACTAACACTATCCACAGTACTGAGCTCAATCTTTTTGAAACTGCAAAATATCTACCTTTGTAATTTTAGTTCTCCTCTCTTGGCTATCTAAGACTCAACCCAGAAAAAGTTACAATTTCCTCACTTGTCGTGTTTTGACAAACCTTTCATCGAATATAGTCCAAATTTAGTGTATAGTTAAGTAGAACTTTCATTTTTCTTTTCTTTTATACAAAACGTCTTTAAAGCGCTTTCCAACAACCTTCTTGTAAAATAAATAAATGATAATAAAATAAGAATTAAAAAAAAAAAAAAAAAAAAAAAGGAATAAAAAAACAAAAGAAATGATTAATAAAAGAAAAATCCCAGAGAAAGTGCCGAAAAAATTCAAGAGTAAAATGTAAACAATTGCAGCCTCCTTGTCTAGACTACCAGACAAAGCTACACAATGCTTTACAAGCAATTTTACAACCAACAAACCATAAAGTATACTCACATACTTAAACAAATTCTCTTATGCACAGTTATAGCTGGAAGCACACATATGCATGCATTCGTCTATCTCTGATAGTTTGATTTAAACATGTGTTACTATGGTAAAGTTTCCAAAAAACCAACTACTGTTCTACACAACGGTAAGAACAACAAAAAACTGTAATAGGCAAAAAACACAGTTTACCCAAAAAAAAAAAAAAATAATAAAATTCAATATTCGCCCATAGGCACAAGCAGGGGTACCCAAAAATAAAATAAGGGAAAAAACAAAATTAACCCAAAAAAAAAAAAAAAAGTGAATAAAAGGAGCAAGACGAGCTAAGGGACTATTCGCAAAGAGGAGATTGTATTTCAATATTTTTTTTGTATTCTTCAATGAATTCAATCCGAAATCGTTTGAATCATAGTTTTGAGGACACAAGAGCACTTGTAGACATTTTTTATATTCTTAATTAAATGAAATTGAGACAGAAGGCATTTTTATCGACAATCAACTCAATATATTTTGAATAAGATTTTGATCAATAACTTTTCACCTCACAGTGTGAACAACAATATAAATTACATTCGTTAATATGAGTTTATTTCCAAAAAAATATTGATTCCAATGGCCTTAGAAGCTTAGCTTGATCTTGGAGCTTCGGCCATTACATAGGACTCATAGCACTGATATTATCTTTCCACGACATGGATTACCGCTTACAATAAACGGTATATTGTATCGTCAGTGAATTGACATATAATTTAATAACAAAATCATTTATATCACTTTGCCAAATTGATAATAAAGATGACCAAGCTGACACGCTAATATTATGCCTAGAATGAATATATTGGAATCCTTTGGCTCGTTGGCACAATACCTTATGAATAACTCGTCGAAGAAGAGAACAACTTATATGAGCATAATAATGAGCATAATAATCTCATCAAAGTAGTTGATATAAGGCATTCAAGTGTTCACAGATTTCCACTTACTTTTCTCACATATTCTACACTCTACATTCCTTTAACAAAGAAGGATGAAAAGATAAAAAAAAAAAAAAAAAAACAGTTTGTGCATAATTTGTACATAATTTGCAGAGCATAAGGAATAATTGAATTCTATGTTGCAGCTCTAATGTATTTGAAGAGAGAATTGAAGAATATAAACGCTTTTGTATTAAAAATTTGATCAATTGGAGCAATGCTTAAGCTTTATATTTTTTCTGGCATCTACCTTACAAAGTTTCTTTTTTGACCCAAAACTGAAATGAATCACTCTCCTGTAGATAAAAAACAAAAAAAATGTCTTCTGTTTTTTTTTTTTTTCGTTTTTATTTAGGCCGAAATTTCTCGTTCCGCAAAAGCTGACAAATACTAAATTACGAATAACTTCGTTAAGCTTATTTTAACAAATGACGAGCCGCATTTGGCGTCGTCTCATACAATGAAGCTCACTATTTTGTGTTCATTTTATTACTTCTCGCAAAAGTCAACAAAAATTATTTGTACCCCTCCATTGCAAGGGCTTTCGGCAATGATCCGACAAAATAGATTATTGCCGCATTTTGATTTTGAAAACACCCGACAAGCGCCGTGGCTAACAAGGTTAGAGAAATTTCGGCCTTACGGTTATGGAAAACCCTATGTATTCCATGAATCAAGTTTATTATGTGAATGCAATGCATCACTAAATTCTTAGCGAGAACCTTTGCGTTGATTTTTTAGAACCGAAATCGTGCAAAGGATGCGTAAACAAACTGACATTTACTAAGACACCTCGTTATGATTTAATAAATGTATAAGATTTTGAAGATTACAACTACAACTTATAGGTCATACCTTGCTGGCCGGCACAAATTGCGATGACTTCAAAGTCCGAAACGAAGACTGCAGTATTGTGTTCATATTAACTCAATAGATGAGCTTAAAAAATTTGTAAAATCGCTTCAAACACTATCCATATGAAAGGTAATGTGGATGCTTACGTTTTAGGAAACGCAACAATGTCTCGTAGCAGTCATCGAAAACTCAAGAATTGGGATATAAAAAAAGATTATGGCCTGATGCTCAAGATTAGGAAAATGTTTAGTCGCCTAAGTTCAAGCAAACCATTTGGAAGGAATCAAAAATCCTAAGATGTACAAAGCAACAAAGAGTTGATCAGTACTGTATCTGCAATTGAGTGGCGATTAACCTAAACATTTTTTAATGTCCTTGCATCCGCTATCCTTCACGCTAAACGTTTTAGTTCAAGTTGAAATGTTAAAAAACACTCGCCCCAAGTATTTAGATGGTTAAGGAAGTGTAAAGTTAACCAAGATAAGACTATGCAAGTTGTGTTTACCTTTAGAAAAACAAATCGTTAAGCATGATTACTATTCCGTAATATCGTTTATCGTTTAGTCTTGTGAGATTTACTGGGACAAGCCATCTATTTGGAAAAACGTATTCAAATCGATGGTAAAACATAAAACTTTCTAACCCTTAGGCGATTGTGCCTTGTGTTGCGTGTGGCATTCACATCTGGCATTCGCATGGAAAAAATACGTTTACTGTGCAAATGTATTCTCAAGCCAATCTATACTTACGATGTATAACGGCATGTCACAACTCAAATATCTAGACATGTAGCCAAAGATACCTGTTTATGTTGCGTCATAAGAATGCAAACAAACAATCTTTTCGACCTATAGAAACTCTAACACAATCTCGTAAGGATCTGAAAGTAACATATGTAAAAGCTACTATTCAGCTCTCTACTATCGATCGATCCAAAAATCCTAGCTGATCTGAGCATCAGGATTTTGGCTTAAAAGAAAAAAAAAAAACAACAGATCACATTACATAATATCGTGGAAAATTCATTTGTAAATTAGGATAATCAACTAATCGGACTATTGGGAAGCACTGTGCGGTAGTTTGGATTATCAGAAATTATGTTTAATATGAAAGTAAAGTAAAAGTCGATTAGTTAGTTAAAATTTTTAAAATCTAATACTAAAAGAAACAATAATTTCGATTTTTGAAATGAACAAAGCTTTTTCTCGATTCTCAACTCACTTATTATTATCACATCTTTCATCTTTCGTTTGAACCGTTAGATTGGCAATTAATTGACATAAGTCCGATTCGTTGTTGTTGAAAAGCGTCCATCAATCCTTTCGTAAGCGAAATTGCATTTTTTCTTCGTGTGACGAGAAGGCTATATATAAGCTTAATATTAGTATCCGCCGTTCTCCACATGGCAAGACAATCCCGTGACTCTGGAGTTACATTCCAAGACTGGAATACGAGATGTGAACGTTTGAGTGTATTCCAAATCCTCTCCTCTGATCAAGACGAGGCCTGCTTGCATTTCTAAATATTTAATGTTCCCGTAATTGAGGGTAACTACAACCGCACTTTTAAGCATCCACGGAGACATACAAGAATTATCGGCACTACGCGTGCCATTATTGTGTGTATATATAGTTATACATATTCGGATTAATCATACCACCTTGATCCTCCGTGAATTTTAATGTGCAAAGAGCAGGTCTCAAGTCCACCCTACTGCTTCTCTGTCCCGTTCAGAAACTTGCAGACATGTTCGTTAAATTTTGAGCCTCCGTTGTAGCTGAATTCTTAATAGACTTAATGCAGTTCGTCAAGGTGGGACTCCGTCGCCGGGATAGTTGAAGGTCTGTCGCTTCGTTTATTAACGACAAGTCAAAGGTTTTGATGCCCTACTACTATAATAATAAGAAAAGCAGGAAAAGAAAGTTTTGATAGATCGGTAACTTTTCATTCCACTGGGTAGAAAGTTAGCTGTAAAATTAAATTTTCAATATTGTTCGTTAGTTTTTCTCTATAAAAAAAAAAAAAAAAAAAAAAAAATAAAAAAAATATTTTGAAATTTTTTTTTGTTTTTTTCCAGCACACGATACGAGACAATGGAATGTAAACTATTACGACTACGGCGTCTATTACTTTTTAGGGATATATTAGCTTCTCTTCATTTGTCGAATAAATTAGTTTTAAAACCGTTGTTATTACTGCAATAATTTTGTTTTTTGTTTTTAAGCTTCTTCATATATTAATTTTTTCTATTTATTTATTTATTTATTTATTTTTTTTTCAAATTATTTTAGCTTAGTTTGTATACCACAAGCACTGTAAACAATTTGCGGTTTAGCTCGGGGCTATAACAGATTTTGTGCAGCTTATGTCTACAGTGTAGACACAAGGTTGTTTATAATAAGTTTAGCTTTATAGAGCCATATATAACAGTACAGTATGCTTAAAACTGATGATGGCAATAATGCAAAGATCTAATACCGGCAACCCGTCGACCCTATTCTATATTAACTTATTTTTAATGGATGTATGAGTTTTGTTTGTGTGTTTATTCGCAAACTTTGTCTTTTCCTCTCCATTTATATAGTTCACACTCAAATAGATTTGGTTTTTTGTTTTCTGTTTGTGTGTATTCATAAGTTTTTTTTATTTTTTATTTTTATTTTTGTTAGTTTATGATGATGAAAAATTTTGTTGTTGTTGTGTGTGTTGTTGTGCTTATATATATATATATATTGATTTATTTATTTATTTTTTTTGTTTTTTTTGTTTTTTTTTTTTTTGCGAATTTTAGTTTTTCTCAATTTCTATGAAACATTGAATTGTAAGAGTTTTTTAACTCAATTTTAGCCTTTTTTTGTGGCTTAACATTTGCTTTTCTTCTTATGCTTCTTATTCGTAATTTGTGTGTGTGTGTTTTTTTTTTTATATTTTTTAAAGCTTTTCACTAGATTCGGTTTTTTTTTTTATGCTCTACTCTATAGTATTCTATGTTATGTTATATGTGGCGTTCTGTTATGTTTTGTACTTTTTGCAGGGCAAAGAGTTTGAAAACTCTTTGCAATATGTCGTGTGCGACATTATTCTGGGTCTCCTGGCATGGTACGCTTTCCTATTCGTTTAAGCTCGAAACTAAACTGGTTTGAGTTTTTATTTTGGATTTTTTATGCAACTCTTTTTATCATTTTTTTCAGAAAATTTTTCGCTTTTTTTTAACTGTTGACTAAAAAGTCAACATCATTTTCGTTCGTTTATTGTTGCTTTGGCTGCTGCAGTTGTTGTTATATAAACTGCTTTGTAAGCTATGTTTATGGTTGTGCCTGTTGTGTACACACACACACACACATACACACACACACACACACATATATATATATATATATATATATATATACACACACAGTTATATTCACATTCACATTCACATCTCTATCTACACATACAAACTCCGTATAGAGTACATATTTCTATATTGGCTGCCATTGTCAGTGTCATTTGATATGGTCCTTTGGGACATTAGCAAAAGTGTCTAAAGTTGAGCTTTTGTTGTTGTCGTTTAGTTTCAGTTCATTTTTTTCCCTTTCCTTTTCTGCTTTTTTTTTTTTTTGTTATTTTCTGTTTTTGTTTTTGTTCTTTGTTTTTCTTTTTTATTTGTTTTTCACTCTATTGCTTCGCGTTCGTTATTATTATTATTATTGTTGTTATTGTTGTTATTGTTGCGCTTTGTTGTTGTTTTTGTTGCTGGTGCTGTTGTATTGTCTCTCGTATTCTGGATTTGAAACTATTATGTTGCCTCGAATGTTGTTCAGGCAGTGAAACAACTTTATGAAGTTTTATTATTATTATTGTGTGTCCATTAAAATAATGTTTAATGTTTGAAATGAATTTGGTTTCTTGTTGTTGTATATAATAAAGAGTCTAAAAACGAAAGAAGAAAAAAGAAGAAAAAAGAAAAAAACAAAGACAGAAAAGAATGCACAACGATTTAATAAATATTTGTGTAGAGATTTGCATTAAGGAATTTCAAGTGGAATTAAATTATTGCCATAATTAAGCGTTAATTCTCAATAGGTTTTTGAGACTTGAATTTTCAACGCTACGTTACTAAGAAGTACAAAGCCCCAAATTTATTACGCTCTCAAAAATTAATAGAAAATTTTGCTTTTACATTTTTAATTTCATATATTATGGCTTTTGATTTGGTTTTCTTATAAATATAATTGACTTACCGAACTGATGGAATTTCGACATTTTAATCACATTGTATTGTACCTCTGAAGGAGTCTTTCTTTAAATTTGATCTTAAATTTTTTTTAAATTCGCCGAAACATAAATTAAAGTTTCTCTCGATCTAATAGATGGGTACAGGTTGTTAACTAGTTTTTCTACAACCTTTCTTTTTCGGTTTAACCTCATTCTGAGTTCCTCATTGTGGGCTTTTTTTTTAAATTAACTGGAATTTAAGCTTTTAAATTTTCCAAAAATTTGGAACTACATTAACCAGATATCTCACCAGTTCCGGGGTTATCTTACTAAGCGTTTGTTTTCCAGTTTTCCATACCAATTCAATTGCCATGAAGTCATTTGAGAATGCGCGCCGAAAAGCCAAATCGATTTTTCATTACAGATATTCGCATTCATTCAATTCTTCTTTTGCGACAACCGACATCGATTCAAGGGGCATTTCATCCTTTACAAATTTATATCAAAAAAAGATTTTTAAACAACAAAATACAGGCGTGGCAAATCTCGCTAAGCTTCTTTAAAATTCAAGTTTTGTAAAGATTTTCATTTCACTTCAATTCTGCGTTGCATGTGCAACGCAATCGATATATATATATGTCAATATCACATTTTTGGTCCCTTAAAATTCCATATAATCATTTTTTTACACCATTTATCATATGCGAAGAAAGAAAAACAACAGTGTTTTTTGGAGAAACACCGAAATCAGTCTCGCCAGGTATCTTCTTCGTAGGCCGGAGTAAAGCTGGTGTAAATTTGTATCTAAAAAAAAAACATGAATGCCTAGCTAGTCTGCAATTCTCTGAACACATACCTTCTTCATCATTCTCTTTGCTTCTGAAAATCCTTCACTAGGGCCAGCAACTATTCGTGCATGCGTCGAAAAGAGAATCGCACAAAAAAGTATTGCGAAGTGTTTAGGAAAACTGCAAGAAAATGCATATATATATAACCTATTGTCGCGGATTTGTTATTAGTATCATACATTTTACAATTTTTGGCTAAAATATATACAACATTTTTTAAAGACATTGTTAGTTTGTTAGAGAGGTTAGCAATCGTTGCATAAGACACTAGACTGCGAGTCCCCAGTAGCGGGCCATTTGGTGGTGTAGTTGTCACAATTTTCATAGATGGACGAGTATTAAGAAAGAAATAATTTGGGTTAAACTTCGAACTGGTAGAACAAATGAACCTTCCGGGTGCAGAAATTGAAAAAGTTACAATGGAATCGCAGCAACTCTACGTAAGTGAAAGATAATCAAAAATCGAAAGCTTTGTGAAGCATGGGTAAATTGATTGATTATCAGGGCCTATGTTATGCTAAAATTTCTCCTTAGGCACATTTAGAGGCAGACCTAATATACCTCGTATTAGAGATGATGACTTGATTTTTATCGCATCTTGGAAAGGTCCAGGCTTTAATCATGAAGAAATTGTTAACTTGATGCAAAGGCGGTTCACTTAAAAGGAAAGCGTCATAGAATTCTAAAGGTAACGCGCGTGCCGCGGCTTGGAAAAATTGCACGACTGGTACCGACACACTTGCAATATTTGGCTTCCTTCGATACTACAGCGAAAAATAATATTCAAATGGCATTGGTTTTGGAAAACACGTCACGAGTAAAGCTCGGACATGTATTCAAAAAAAGGATATACAAGTTTTTTACCATTTGCAAGAAATTTAGATATGAAAATATTCTGAAATAAAAATGAAAAACTCCTCGTCCACTACATTTTCAACAATTAGATCGGATTAGAGCGCATTAGCGGATAACTAATTGATCTCGGATATATTATTATGCAAGGAAAGTCATTTTCGGTATACGGTGATCACTTAATATCCACCACATTAAACCAATGTATAAAAGTCGCAATATATTTTCTCAATTGTGACATGGAGTCGAGTGGTGCTCGAGTACTAAATAAAACTGAAAAATGTACCACACTTTATATGAATATTCGCTTTGAAGATCAGTTAGTTGATAGATAGTTAGATACTTCAAATAATTATTTGTACCTAATCCTGTCTTTCTGATGCTTTCTCCATTTTTCAATTTTGGTTCGTATATATTCGAATTTGGAGCTGACTTCAATTCAATTTCTGCGACCATGGGAAACAAATCGATTTAGAATTATACGCCTTACGCTAATCCTAGAATCCTCCTAGAATAAATTTATTCATTTACACTTGCGACTTTGAGATTACATATATCAGATACCAATTCGCTTGCATCGACAGGAGAATAATTCTTTCATCTTAACTTACTCCAATTACATAAGCCAGGACTACAGGTATATAAGAGCAATTGCATTATAACTTAAGACTTTTCGGCCGATGTTCGCCTTTTTCGTTTTGCATATAACGAACTCGGCGTCTCAAAGATGGTACTTGGTACAAAGTTACAGGTAACTAAGTAAGTAAGTAGGAATCGCGACTACCAAGTCGGTGTTTGTGGATACAAATGTGAATTGTGGTAGATTTCAGTTTGGTTAGCTAGCTAGCTAGCTAGTGCTCAATCGGTCGTTAAAGCCGTAATATTTACTCATTGGATACACGCCTACTGACTGCGGGTAACACCTCTTTGCCTTTCTCTTCTCTCTGCCACTTCTTTCTGACCGCAACAATTTTTAAACAAATTGGACAAATCCACGAAGTGATTGGTCTTCCTTAAGAGGAAATGAACAAATAGGGCACTTATCTTGCGAATGATTTCACTGAGTTACATAAAGTATCGGTTAAAGTGTTAGATAGTACTTCGATTAAATCATCGTTAGTTAGTTAGCTAACGCGCCCTTCATCACTAAACTCAGTTAACGTTATTAAAGGTTGTCTTAGCAATGACAGTTAGTGGATGGACGGAATGCTTTACCCAGAATACCTGTAACATGTACAAAGAAGTGTTGTCTTGTAATGCATTGACTAAATGCTCTTATCGCCCTCTATCATCACCCTCTTAGCTAAACATTTTTATATAGCCATGTACATCGTTGTCAATTGTGTGAATTCAAAATGGCGTCTGCTTGCAGCAATTATCTGAGCAAAACTATTTGACATATCTTTGCTGTGGAACATTTTTTTTTTTTTTTTTTCTGATCTTTTTTGAGATTTTTGGAAATTTGATTACAATAAATAACATATTTATAACATTTCAAAATCATACGGTTTCACAAATAGTGCTGGCATCTATAAAACATCCTAACGGATTGTAACGAGTGACGCGTTAATTATATCTTACAATTTAGTATAGTAAACAAATGTGTTTAGGCGGGAGGTGTAAAAATATTTAAATAATTAATTTTTTGCTTACTCCTTTTCAATTTCCATAGAGATTTAATTCACTGTTCGCCTTAATCGACTTGATTTCCTTCACTTACTACAAAGTCGAATTGCTTTAAAAGTGCGTGAGTGCATGATTGCCTGTCAAATAAATTAGAATTAGAATTCTGGCGGATTATTAAATCATTGCAATCGTTATAATTTCTTCTATTTCTTTTAATTACAGTTTTTCGTATGTATGAAAGGAAAGGAACCCTTATAAATTCTTCCAAATTTGAGATTATAGCTTCCATATATATATATGTGTGTGTATGGTGAAGAAAGAAATTTTATACATAACTTAACACATAAATAAAATATATGCGTGTATATGTGCGGTTGTGGTCGTTGCAATATCCTCATAATCTCACATCAATTCTCATAAAACACAAACCGGCAGGAAAAACCAGAGAAGAAACCAAAAATAAAAAAAGTATAAAAAAATGAAAAAAAAAAGAAGAAATTATTTGAAATATTTTAGAAAATGCCAACGAGAGACAGGTCTGATAAACATAATTTTTCGTACACACAACTTATCATATGCATAAGTCTTTGCATGTATGCATGTCGGTCGTCCGCCCGAGTATTATGAAGAGGAAGAAGCGAGACGCAATTTTAATGCAGAATCCCCTGCCAATTTTCTATCCAATGGTGTTATAGTAAATTTTGAATCTTTTTCCTAAATTTTTTTTTTTTTTTTTTTTTTTTTTTTTTTTTTTGGTTTCTTTCTGCAAAAGTTTAACTTTATTAGAAACGACACAGGCACACGTACCCACGTTGTGGAATTAATGTGAAAAATATCTCTTATGCTTTTATTATTATATAAGTGAGTGTATGGAGTATATGCATTAGAAACTGTGTATGTGTGTGTGTATGTGTGTGTGTGTGTGTGTGTTTGTGTGTGTGTATGCAAGCGACATGTTTATGTCATCTGTGGAGAATTTAAATATTCAAAAGTATTTTTCTTTTTTCTTTGTATTTTTGTTTTTTCCGATTTTCCCCACATATATGTACCTAACCGCTTAAGATGGGGGTATACTAAATTTTAAGTTCCACTTATAACGATTAGACATGTGCATAGAATATACATGCTCGTGATCAAAGTGAAATTCAAAATACTTATACTCCGATTGTCGATTCGTCCTTTCCGTTGAAATTGTTGTGTTGACAGTGATACGAATTTCAAAGTAGATAAGCAAAATTGCTACTTCGGATTATTTTATGAAAATGATCAGCATAAGATGTGTAAACACATACAAATATGAAAAGAAGAAATAGAAGAATATAGTCAGTGGTTTTTTGAAACCTTGCACTTATCACTTCAAAGATAAAACGATTTGAACCGACCAAATTGAATTCCGGGTTTTTTCTTATGACACTGCATGTTGGACGCTACATATAACAATGCGAAATTGCTCAGTTGATGGTTCTCAATATTGAGTAAGCTCGATCGTAATATGGCTTATATTAGTCGCCAGGAAATTTTACTATCGAAAAATTTCCCATTCGATAGTAGAAGAAATATGAGTGATTTATCGATAGCTGTTATCTGTGTAATCGCCGTTACAGTGTGTCCATAAATCAATTCAAAGCGAAAAAGTTTATTCGATATAGAGAAGTATATATCGGCCCCAGAGCTGAGCCAATACTAAGTATTGTAAGACTCCCATTTTTGCGAAGACACGAAATTTTAGCTTGATTTCAGATGATGCATTTTAATAACGCCCTAGGTGCCAATATGCAAATTAAATTTAATAAAAATTTTAAACTAAATTCTCAATTTCTGTCCATTCCGTCCATAGAGTTGTGCGCACTCAGTAAAAAGTTTGCCAAATTATGGACGTAAGGAATTTGTTAAAATTTCTTTTCGATCTATGCGTTGTGGTAAATATCAGAATCAGTTCCCAAAAGTATTGTAATTGAAATCTTATTACGGCCTGATCGGATATGAAATTTATTAAAGCATGAATAAAACCAAAATTATAGTGGAATTCAGAAATATTCATAGTGCATCACTTAAAATGCTCACATGTTCCTTAGATAAGTTCCATGCATAATAGATAGATAGAAAATCAATTTAGATTTTTTTTTTTTTTTTTTTTCTTTTTTGCAAAAATTCTAACTAATTCGATCTCATATCTGGCTCATATGTTTTTTGCCATTTCCCAAACAGAAATTATGACTTCTATTAAAATAGTTGACTCCATAAAGAGGATATTTTGTAAAGGTAAATGAAGGCGAGTCTGGAATGTGTCGATAATTGCTTGAATCCATACGTACGTTGGCAGACTGTATTGAAGAAATTCATACTAAACTTAATAACCATATGTTTCAGTTTTGCTCATTTCTAATGCTGTTTGCTAGATCAAGCAACGTGAACCTATAAGTGCCAACAGAACTAATGTCAAATACAATAAATTCGTAAAAGGATGTGTTAACAAAGGCTTATCAAAGAATTATTTTATATAAAAACTATTAAAAATGTCCTTTTTTTTTTTTGTTTGTTTTTTGTTGTAGGCTTCCTTATAATGTTATAAATGATATAAGAGACAAAAAAAAAAAAAATAAATAAATAAATAAATAAAGAGAAAAAAAAAGATGTCAAATACATTATGCATTCTGTTTCTATTTATTTAGTACACACGCATTAAAACTATCAAAAACTATTGAAATAAATTCAATTTAAGTCAGAGAGAATTGAAATTGAAAATTTAATCAAGTGTAAAATTTACATATATATATATATATATATATATACATATACATATACATATATACATACATACATATATACACGCCCATCGACAGTTATAAGTGCAAGTTTAGTAACAGCAATACACGTTATCTAATATACACCACCACTAACAACTATAACAACAACACCGAGAATATTTAATTAATCTCACAATGGCAACCCTTTTTGACCCAGCAATAACCACAAAAATATGCTTAGATCTCTATGCCAGTAAGAATCAGCAATTTTACCAATAAAGGGGCATTACAACAGCAACAACAATAATAACAATATTAACATTAACAAAAACAACAATAACAAGAACAGCAACAGCAACAGCAACAACAACAA
>NW_023998414.1:1036509-1052455 GCF_014805625.2 Glossina fuscipes
TGCCTGCCTGCCTGCCTGTTATGTGCTATTGCTCGCTTAATAGTTGTTTAGCTGCTGGCATAACTACTAGCTGTCGACCATTTAGTATGGATGGGGAAATATATAAAAATTTTTGCTTGTGTGTTTGCGTGTTTGTGCGCATATGTGTGCGCATATTTGTGTAAATATGCCTGTGTGCTTGCTTGAGTTTATGTGTATTAAAAAGATTTACAGGAATTGCGAACAGAAAGATATACATACACACACACACACATATATATATATATATATATATATATAAGCAAATATTCACTTGAACGTAACTGATTTAGTGGCATATTTGCTTAAAGTTAATGGCCAAGCTATACCAACAAAACTTGAGAGGGAGAAAGAATGATGGCATTGTTGTTGCTGTAATTTAAAAGTCAAAAGAGGAATTTTTTGTTTTATATGTAACATACATATTTAGTTATTTTTATTTATTTTTTCCTAATTATTCGCTTATTCGCTTTTTTCAAACTTGACGTCTCTCGCGCTCAACCGTTGCCCGTTCAATATTAATTTTAATTTTCGCTTTAGCAGTTTTTCAATAAATACATCGCCCCCAGTACAACAGTGCATAATAGTAACTGTATTTAAAATTACACGCTCCGCAGCAATACAATATTCTATATCTATATATATATATATATATATATATAACACACACGTACTCACATATATGTATATATAATGCATTTTAAAAAAAATTAATTTTTTTTTTTTTACATTATTTTCGCATTGATTTTGCGATAATAACTCTGCTAACTGTATTCTCTATCTAATGGTTGTAAGGGTAAAGGCTCTCTAATGGTACGTTGTCGACAAAAAAAGAGCAAAAATAAACATAGCGCTGTTTGTTGTATATCTCTTGAAAGCGATATCTGAGTTTTGATCTCGTTGACGATATTTTAAATGAATTTCAATATTGTTAAGTTTAAAAATGATTTTAATTTGCTCATAAGCACATCTATCATAGCGAGGAACTAAAAACTATTCCATAAGCTAGACAAGATTATTCATAATATTCTTGTGAACGAATGAAAATTTCAATATTTATCCTCACTGATTAAATTTATTACAAAAACAATCATCCCTTCTCTGGTACAATGCGACATACACAATTTATGTGAGTCTTCAATTGTATTAACTTCTTTTCTTCTCAGCTACTGCGCTTGCAGTTTCCTTTTAAATTTTGGTTAAGCATGTAAGTCGATATGTTTGCGTTATTTAAAAGGGGAAACTGCAATTTTCTTCTTTTTTTTTTTTATTGATTAAATACATGCTTTTTAATCTTGTAGAATGTGCGGGAGAAAATTCGATAAGCGAAAGGAAATTCTCATCAAACGCAAATCGCCCAAAAATCAATCTCTCTTTTAATTTAACATTGACTGTAGATGAAATTTATGTTTTATTTATTTATTTATTTATTTATTTTTTTTTTTTTTTTATATTCAAATTTTGCGTCTGTTACACTTTGAGTCGAAGATCCCCTTCATTGCCATTTTTTTTCTTTTTTTGCTATATGCTGAATAATCTCTTCCAATATTCTATTATTCAGTGATTTTTCCTTCCACTTCAAACAAACTCAGCAAAAAAACTTCGTCTTCTTCTTCTTCTTCTTTTATTTTCTCTGCGTTGTCAAGTTTTTCAGCCGCAATACTGGCTCACACATGGTACTGGTGGCGCCTACGTTAACGTACGTAAATATACTTTAGGAAATGCAATGGGCATGGTCTTCGCCAGGGAACAATGCTTACGAAGCCGGTAAATGTTCTGAGTTTCGAGGGATAAGAGAAAATATATATATGTTATTTAATAAAAAAAAAAAGTATAGGGGAATTCTTACAAGAATTCCAGCATAAGCCATGAAATGAACTGATTACCGCAAAAGATTGTATGAAAATTCCATGTGAAAATTGTTGCAAGCGATTCCTTGAAAAGTCGAAAACCAAAAAAGAGCTAAACGATTTCTGTATATATATGTTGAATCCATACTTCTGTTCAGGGCTATTCCTGGCTAAGTAACGATGTTTTAATTCTTGCATTTTCAATCGGTTAAGCATTATATATATGCACATGTAGGCAGCAAATAGCTCAGATGCATTACAAAATGCTTGCATCAAATCCTGTCTAATCCTGACTATAAAATTAAAAGTTTTTTTTTTTTTGAATTTAGGTTAACTTATTATCCCAAGGTCTATTGTGCGGCGTATCAATGTCTTGTCGGTATTGCATTTTTACATTAGAGATGAAAGAGGAAGAAAAAAAAAAAACTGCCACCTAGTCGTGCGACTAGAGCGCTTGCATGAAATATTTGTTCCGCTCATGTCGGCTTCGTATGATAATTAATTCAATGGAAGACTATATATATATATATATATATATATATATATATGCATCCTATTAATAATAGAGTGGTCGGAAAGTCTGAAAAGTCTTTTCCATCAAAACTTAATTTTTGTGTGACAAAAATCATTGGACGGATATCCTTAAAATCTAAGCATTTAAAGAATGAAATATATATATATATATATATATGTGTGTGTGTGTGTGTGCATAAGGCATTAAGGCATTGTATGTACGTATGTTAGATGATAAACATTTGGACATTCTTTCATTTTGCTTTTGAGACATAGCAGAATAGCATAGCATTGCACCTCTTACATTGCTCAAAGAGACGCAGACAGATTCGCTGGCATTTTATGTAGAAAGCAGAAAACTGAAAGCATCTCTCATAATTCGTAGTTTCTCGTTGTCCCTTTTCACAATGTATACAAACAAACGCTTTGGCTGAATAAAAGTAGGTTCGAGAAAAATAAGAAAACAAATGAAAAATAATTTCAAGAAAATGTATAAAGTCTCTCGGTTGTAAGTTAAGTCAAACTTAAAAAATTACGATACTGATAAGCTAAAGCAGTAAGAAAACACTTAAGACCTAAACTGACTGAATCGTTAGTTAGGTTGGGCGTTGTGCTAGAGTGATATATATGCAAAACCAGCCATGTGTAAGCAAACGTTACATATATATATATATATATGTATGTTCCTGTAGCTACTGTTTATATTCAAGTACATAAAACTTTGAGATAAGCAAATGGATTTTACATTGTTGTTGTTGTTATTGTTGTGCACATAAGTCACATATTTGTTTCCTACGTATATGGACGGATTCGTAAAATGCCATCAAATATGCTTTTCATACAAGGCTTTCCTCTAACCCTCGTTCGTTAAATATAAAAATTTTTCATTTCTAAGCTACAATGCGACATTAAATGCATTAACAGCTTTTAACATATCTTGTCGGACATTAATTTCAAAATATTATTACATTTTAATAAACGAAGTAACTGAATGCAAAGGCAAAGGTCACTGCTGATATATATATCATTTTATAATAGGATCTTTGCTGCACACTCTTGACTAACAAAAATTAGTCACATGTAGAATTTCAATCTTCATTGGATTTTTCCATGCGAGAAGTCTCTCACTTTGTCGGTCACTATTTGTTCAATTGAAACATTGTGTGGAAGTGGAAGTAACATTTTTAAAGTTTACTCTGGACTAGAAATATAAATTCAAATAACATACGCAGTTTTAGGAATAATAGCTAATAGTAATAATGATGGAGAGGACAACGTTAGGAAAACTAATCAAATTCAACCAATACATAGAAATCCAGGTTGTCCATCGATTATATACACCGCTTGTGTATGTCGATAATACAAATAGGATAACAGTATTTAACCAACCAATAGTACCCAACTGTGCTACTGTCTATAAACTATGTTAGTTTCTGCATGCTTTGAATCCGTCGAGTTCATCAAACTGCGCGCAGATTTTTTTGTAATGTCAACTGTTGTCATAAGACATAAAGATTAATAAATAGCCGAAAAGGGTTGGTACGCTATCTACGGACAACTTAAAGCTTGGCTTGCGTTGGACAAACCACAGACAGTTACAATTAACAAATAGGAATACACGTGTCATTATTACTCTTAGCGGAACGAAGAACGGATAGGTATCGCTTACCTAAATGAACGGGTGATTACGATGGTATACCCAAAGTCGCTCTCTACCCTAAACTACCTATGATTTCTGTTCGGCTACATTTTTTTTTTTTTTTTTTTTTTTTGCTTAATTTGCGAAGAAGTCCTGCTGACATTATGGCATATTGTTATTAATAATTTTAATTTAATAATTGTTAATAAATAACTTTAAAATAATACTATATATGTATATGAATTTTTATATACATTCACATATATAAATTTGTATACATATATTTACATATATGCTACATGCTACATATATGCTACACACAAGTACAAATATAAACTTATTCTAATGTTTTATATTATGTATGTGTAAATATATGTAATATAGTAGACGTTTGGAGGAAGTAATCGAGGCGAACAACAGATGCGGACCGTGGAAAATGAGATAACCGAAAGCATTTGTAGTAACATTTATTTCTAGAAAAATGTTGATGATATGTTTCGTAGGTACACACGCACTGCAATAAAAAATAAATCTGAATCAAGCAGACGCAACCAACATGAGATGACGGTAGTCCATTTTAAATGCATAATATATCTGAAGTAAAGTACAATTTTCAGTCTATCCCCACAGGATTGGAACCTGGGTCTCCTGCATAAATGTCAGTCATCCTAAGCACCAGAGTGTACGCCAGACTCATGTCATCCAATAATTTCAAGTCTTTATAGCAAAAGACTAAGAAGAATAAGAAGAAGAGATAATGCCAAATCTGAAATAATGAATAACACATATATGAGCGATTGGGGGTCACTGAGCAATGTTACTGACAACAATCATAATAAATTGCGCCCACATACAGCGAAAACTTTCGAGAAAACATAAGGAAGTACTCAAGTAGGATATGCTACCTAATGCGCTCAATTCAACCAAATATTTTTTATCCTAAATGCCATTTGTTCTAAATCAATAATTTACACCCTGTCGCGAAGTTGCATTAGCATTTTTATGATGAGAGCAATAGAAAAAGAAGGTGACAGTCGAGTTGCTCTCTCGCCACGTAGTTCAGATGATGAAAATTAATGAGATAATCGAATTAATGTTTAACGATAAATCATATCTTAAATTAAATGGAACTTCTCAGCCGTAGATTTAAGTTTGTATATATATATATATATATATATGTATGTTTGTATATATTTGTATATGTGTATATATATATAGCTCTAGCTTATACTCTAACCTATTCTCTAGCTTACTCTCTAATTTAGTCCCTTCTTCTTACTCTTTATCATAAACTAGCACAACTAGTTGGGGGGAGAGTGAGAAGAAGAAGGGACTGTGAATTAGAGAGTAAGCTAGAGAATAGGTTAGAGTATTAGCTAGCGCATAAGGCTAAGGAATAAGAGTAGATTAAGAGTAGGGTAGGGATAGAATAAGAATAGAATAGGAATAGATTAAGAGTATTATTATTATTATTCTTATTCAAAATTTAGCCACTAATAGGACTGCATTTATTAAAAACTCTACCGCACTTAAGATTTGAACCCACGACCATTGAGTTGCTAGTCGAGACTCTTGCCTACTCGGCCACTCAGGCGGGTAGAGAGAGAGAGAGAGAGAGAGAGAGAGAGAGAGATTAAGAGTAGAATAAGAATGAGATTAAGAATAGGGTAGGGTAGAATCGTTTAGTGGGGTGTAGAGTGAGTGATGTTTAAAAAGTCGGTCGCGACCGCGGATAATCAATAATAAAATAATAAAATAAAAAGGACACTATAAACGACTCGCAATAGAAATTTCTTGTGTTTCCTGGCCCGCTGAGTTACCTCATCATCCCCAGAGAATGGGCCGCAAAGGCCCTCACAATATATATATATATACTCATAAAATATGATTAGTTAATTTAACATAATTTATATTTATTAAGAAATTCATGTTTTTTTTTTTGTATTCGACATTTTCATACAAACACTCGCCAGTCACAGAAAAGTCAACAGTTTTGTTTTATTAGCTACACATAGATTAGTGATTGGATGAAATGAAAGTGTTTTTCTTTTTAGATTCAAATTTGATCGCAGTGTGTATTGCTTCTTCTTCTTTTTTTTTTTTTTTTTCAAAACTAATTTTTTAAGTACTGGAGAGTAATGGTTGAAATCTATTATACACAGAGGGTTCAAAATCTTCTGGTCTGCCACATGCTTGCGCCGTAATAGATGCTTCAGGTCAAGTTCTTCTCAATCATATATTTCACGAAAGTACTTCAACTTTCGCAATCGCCGCCAGAGCTATCCTTCACGCTGCGAACCTTGCCCATGAAAAAAAAAAAAACACTCAAAATTGTCATTGTTACTGACAGTTTGTCTGTATTAAAAGCTATACGGAATCCTTCGACTTTGCGATGGAGCACCGTCAACATATTAAGGAATATCATTACAACAGCCGGCGAAAAATGTAAAATGTTATGATTACCTAGTCATATAGGTTTATTGGGTAATGAGCAGCAGGCTGATCGAGCTGCGAAGTATGCTGCTTCTGCACCTCTAATTAAGTTGGGTCTCCCAAGATACATTGGAAGAAAAGTTTGAAGAGAAAATTAGACAAAAGAAAACTACAATACCATCGTCAGCACTCCTCCTCAATTAACTCTCAATTAGTTCCACCTTTATATCCCAGAAATGTTGAAAAAAAATCAAGATCCAAATATTTTGGAGAATTCGCCTTGATCATACAATTGCAACTCATCAATAGATCTTGAAGAAGTCTTCCTCTCCAATCTGCAATTGTGGACAAATTCTCACTATAAAGTAGACTCTCTGTGACCGCCTGAACTTTACCTTGGCTGGAAGTAATGCATTTGGCACGATTAACCCTATGGACATTGTACAATCAGCTACAGAATACAGAATATCAATACAATATATGACTTTATCCAAACTACTAGTCTCAATACTTAACATCTTGTGCTGCTAGCGCTCAATGTCTTTTTTTTTTTTTTTTTAGTCTAAGAATTTATTTCATTAGTCTAAAATTGTAATAAGAATAAGGATAAAAATAAATAGCTGTGGCATTTTCCTATCACTTTTCGCCTTACATTCTAAGAAAATTACCTAAATCAAGCGCTTATGTTCAGCCTCTAGGATAGTTTTCTCATATATTAGTTTGGGGAAAAAGAAATCCATTATTTTTTCGGTAGGTGACTGCACTGATAGTTTTCTCGTAAAGTATCGATCAAACAATTTCAGATTTATGCTCGTTGGAAAGGTGACATTTCGCGTTAAAAAAAATTCTTTTGCTGTTTTTTGTTTGGTGCAATATTTTTCTTTTTTTTTTTTTTTTTTTTGGCTGCTGGAATGGTTCTCGTCTTTAATTCAACTGATTAATACAATATTGATTGCGTTGAACTTAATTGGGAATAAAGTGAAGTTTCTCTGCATTATGTATTTAATATCTAAAATAATTGTTACAATGGTTTTCAACAAACGCTTTGTTACATACATTGAACAACAAAATGGAATATTGTTGTCAGGCTATTGCGAAAACGTTAGTTTTCCTTTGCTTGTTCTCTCTTAGCATAGCAAGTAGGTCACAATGTTGCATCTTGTGCAGCAGTGCAACCAATAATTTTCTAGAAATTCCAATTGTATTCCAATAAGTATTGGAGCATTTTTTTTGTTTGTCTTTTTTTTTTTTTTGAAAAAAATTTATTTTACCAATCGTGGCGCCCGTTTTTGTGAAGTTATCTGCCGAAGCAGCTCACTTAAAGAAGCCAATGATATGCTAAGATTGAGAACAACGCGATTAAAATTTCGATTTTGTTGAAAGGATCGGTTGACTGTTGATCTCTGGTGTCTGCAATAGACAAGTGACATAATGAAGTTGAATATAGTCTGCAGACGTGACAGAACTTTCCTATGTAATATTTTACTTTCCTTAGCAAATGTTTTTTGTAATTGTAGACTTGCCCTACGATTATGTTCGAAATACCCATTTTTAGGCAGATTAAGGTGAGCTATGTAGCCTTCGTAATGGTTTCATACTAGTGTTAGGCACAAGGGGGCACAGGGGGGACGAGAATTGAAAATTCCTTCTCTCCATTGCGATAGTACGACAAAGATTGGATTATTGAAAATCGAATAGTGAAAATCGTTCCCCTCGGGGAACAATTTCATTTGTTGTGAAAGAGTCATCTTTTTAGCACTGGCTTTACAATTCGAAATGTTACTGAACAAGAAATTCTATGTTGATTTTTTCATTAATTGATTGAAGGGTTGGTCACGATTTTCTCATTTTTTTACTTTGTTGCGGTCGCTTTTGATAATTACTACACTACGCTGAGCATAATTCAACGTTGATGTAATAATAATAAAATATTTTTTGTGGTTTTTATTAAAAAAAATTTTGTTGTTTTTCTTTCTTTTCCTCTTTATCGTTTCTTTGCAGATACAATTTGCAAAACTGAACACAATTGTTCGAAGTGAATATTAAAAGAAATGTTCGTTTGATTGATTGCAGAGATTGAAACAAAAATTGCAAATTAATCGATAAAAATATCAATTAAAGGAATGCATATATTAGACAGTGAACGAATGCATGAACGATTGAGTAAATAAATGACTGAATGAATGAATGCTTGCATGAAGGAATATAAAAAATAAAATGAATAATAAATTGCTCGCATGGACAATTGCAAAAAAGAGTGAAAGAGCAAAAAAAAAAAACAAAAACAGCCAAAGAGAGAGAGACAGACAGACAGACAGACAGAGAGAGAGAGAGAGAGAGAGAGAGAGAGAGAGATAGAGAATATTATCGAAAATTTGCATAAGCAAGAAAATCCGTGCATGACTGAAAAAAGTTACACGAAAACGATATCAATGCTTAGGAAATATAAATAAATTATAAATTAAAAGAAGGAAAAAAGAAAGTCAAACAGAAAATTGATAGACAGCGTCTGACTGAATGGCAAACGTGTAGACGAACGTCACATAAATTCATCAGACTTTAAGAATTGATAATAAAGCGAGCGAATGAATGTTATTTCATGAGTGCATACGCTGTCGTATAGCCAGCTATACGATACGAGGTGAACATAAGTATTTGAATAAATTTAAATAACAAAAAAAAAAATTATGTAATAAAGAAACAAAAAATAAATAAAAATAATAATAATTAAAGAATAATATACGGAACGTGTCGGTAAAGTGTTTAAGCTAAAGGAAAGGCATAATAAAGAAAATTAATACGCGCGCACTTGATTATGCAGAGGAGTGTGCAAGAAGTATAAATGTAAATTTATAAGCACATATATATAACGGGGAAGAAAAAAAAAAAAAAAAAGAAAAGAAAAGAAGAAATTGAAGCAAATTATTAAAAAAAAAAAAAATGTGAAATATTTGCGATTTACTCGCAAAAAGGAATGTAGAACAACAATTTTAAATGTGAAATCGTTTAAACTCAAATATGCGGTTGTTTTCTTAAGCTTTTCCTCTTACTTCGAATAAGTATTTCTTATAATATATATATATATATATATATATATATATATGTTTGTTTGCATGCGTGTGCTCTGGAAAAGTGAATAAGAGCGTTATAAATTCAAATTACAAGCTTCCGCAATTGTTTTAACGGAAACGTAGCCATATTTGGCAAAGAAACCACTGCTTTTAAGCCCATCATCACTACCACTACGATACATGCTACTTTACATACACTATATATAATCAAGGAGACGGCCAAGAATACTGCCAGCCAAAGAACCAAACAATCAAACAGCTAACCCGCCAAACAGCCAAACAGTCAAACAGCGAAACAGCCAAACAGCCAGCCAGCCAGCCAACCAGCCAACCAGCCAACAAGTTAGCCAGCCAACCAAGCAGACAATCAACCAACAACCAGTCATCAGTGTCAATTTTACGACAAACAAATGCACAAAACTAAGAACCGAATAAATAGACAAATAACAACAACAACAACAACAACAAATCTATTATAATAGACTTGTGAAAATTTGCTTAAGAAAAAAGTATTCAACAACAATCTCGAGTAAACAAAACATTCTTTGAAAACAATTTTTTTTTTGTTTTTTATTTATTTATTCTCGTTGTTACTGATTTCGTTTGTTTTTTATATCATTTATTATTTATTTATTTATTTATTTAGTTATATTTATTATTTTTATTTAAAAATTTTTTTTTTTTTTTTCGCATTTATTACACTTGTCGCGCGCGCCTCGCAACGATTGTCTTGTTCTTCTCCATTGTCTGTTGCTCTGCTTGCTTGTTATTTAATTCTTGGCAGGCTTCCTTGCGATGTTGCCTCCTTCTTGGCTTGATTTGTCGTCGTTTTTTCCGACAATTTGTTGCTTTTTGGCCTTTCCAAATGGTATAAGCCCATGCGCCTGGTGGTGGTGGTGGTGGTAGTGGTAGCAGCAGCAACAAGCTATAGCCTCAGCCAGCCAACGCGCGCCAGCAAGCAATAGATATAATTGCGGAAATTGTTTACAATTTGTTGATGATTGCAAATTACTTTTGCTGCCTTTGCCATGCCAAGCAGCAGTTAACAAAAAAAAAAACAAAAAAACACATATCAACAACAATACAGCAACAACTAAAACAACAGCATACTAACCATAAAATAACTGCTACAGATTTATTATAGTTTCTATACAAACTCACAGATGGAATAAGGAATTCAACAACCAACAACAAAAACACAATTTATACATTCGTACACACTTGTACACACTTGTAGCACACATCTTTATCTTTACGGCACTTTATGCTATTCCTTCACTTCATTGAATGCATAAAGTTAAGCTACTGTGCATTTGTGTATGTGTGTGTGTGTGTGTTAGTGTATGCTTGCGAGGCGGCCACGTCGGCAATATATATTGCAAGAAATGAAATCAAATTACAATTTTATACTGATTCTATTTATTATTGGGATTATACCGAGATACTCTCCAATGCCAACAATTAAATTAAGGGTAAGTTTTATTGTTTACTCTATTTAAGAATCTTTATTACATATTATTATAAACAATATTTATTGCCTATATATTTTTCTTATATCCCATAATAATAAAAAACAAAGCAAAAAAAAAAAAAAAAAAAAAAAGGAAAAAATTGCTTGTAATTTTAGTTTGCAATTATACGCGATTTTTCTCTCCTCTCTTCAAGGCTCAATATAAGATAATTATCACGACGGAAAGCAAACTATTCCAATAATCTTTTGTTCTATTAACAATCCATATATGTATTACGTATCGTTACATATATATGTTTAATTATTAAAGGGATTATTGTATGCGCGATTCCTACAATTCTGGGTAAAGTGAATTTGAATAAGCAAGCGAGGCGACGTAGTCGAAGGCTTTGACCAGATCATAAAAATTCGAAATCAAAATTGAAAGGAACAGAAAAAAAATGTATAGTATTCGTGGCAAGCCATTAAAGCTAATTTAGGTCCTTTCGATAGAGCTTAAGTTAAAAAAAAAAAATACCCATCGGTTCTTACAGCCTCGGATTACATGATGAAAATTTGCGATCTTTTTAAATCCTATCTTACATTGACAATTTATTACCATATTGCTAATGCCGTAGTTAGTGAACGCATAACGCTTCTTAATATGTCAACTGTCTCATTCATATGCCCCCGTGTATGTACATTTTCTCCGTAAGTCACATAAGTCATATAAGTGAAACACACGATATATTATGTTATAAGCTATAAGTTCACTAACGCACGCATACTGCATTTTATATACTTTTTCTATTTATCTAGTAATTAGTTTTTTTTTTTTATTTTTTACTATTCAGCGATTCTTTTGTTAATGATACATACACGCATGTTGTTACTTCGTCGTAATATCTTATTTGCCTTAGATTTGAAATATAAAAAAATAAAAAAAAAAAAAAAAAAAAAAGGTGTAATAAACATTTAATTCAATGATATTCACACGGCATTCGACTAACGTGATTTCAATAGAGAAATTGTTCGATTAACATATAGATAGATATCTCTTGAGATTGATGATGAGTTAGAAAGGACGTCAACCAAACTTCATTTAACCGGCAACATTTCATTTGACTTTGACTGCATAATTCGAAATCAGAATATCTGGTGTCATTATTGTTATATAACATTTTTTGTATTTGCATGCTAAAGCGTTGGCTAATGTCTCAGTTGATGAACACGTAATGCAACATAGTTTGTCAGGTGTTTCATTTGCATAAAACTATATACCGTTTTTCATATAAGTCACATTAGACAAAAGCAAGCAAGCAATTAACATAATATTCTGAGTTCTAAGTTAATTAACTAAATTATACGAACGGTATATATGTATATATATATATACATATATGTATATATGTATATATATATATACATATATATATGCGCATACAATAAGTTTTTTATTTCTGTAAGCTCCCTTATATGTTAAGCAATTTTCTCAGTAACTTGACTTAATTGATCTTGATCTTCCGTTAACTGATCTATTGATTAGTACGGATAGGGTTTTAACAATATTCACATAGATATGAAAAGCGAGCGTACACATCGAACGGTGTCACTGTTTAGTTTAGTTTAAATTGTTATTCCTATGGATCTGGGAGAGAGCGAGAAAGAGAGAGAGGTAGAACTAGATAGATAGATTATACAAATCTTACCTCACCTTACATCGCCCTTAGTGAACCAATAATGCGACATTATTTGTAAATTGTTTCGTTCAAACGCACGTATAAATGTATATATATTTTCCTTGAGTCACATATATCACATAGAAGCAAGCAACGATATACATAAATATTGTAAGTTATAGGTTCACTAACCGAGGCAGAATGATTCTTATATTTTTTTGCTCCCGTGAACATTTGTATTTTTTCAGCCGGTAATGTTAGTTTAGTTTATCTCTTACCTTTTTTAATATGATCACTACCCAGGGGATGTCGTTCATTCATGTGACACGATGACGGTCTGAGAGACATGAGGAAAGAGAAAGAGATAGGGAGGCGATGACGGTAGCGTAGTGAACGTGTGCCCGATCGTAAGTAAGTGTTACCACCGACTTAACCGGCTGAGCACTCACTGCACTTACGACCAAAGTAAACTCTGCCGCACTTGCTGGGTAGTCGGGATTCTTATCCCAAGGAAGTAAAATTTTTGAATATTTATAAAGGAAAATAGGTCGACAATTCCAATAGAATCGAATTAGTGTGTACGGTATTCAATGGTCGACGTTGTCCGACTAATACGCATTAACTTGCTTTCTAGTCTGTTCAGCATATAATGTACTAAGATTTAACAGCTTCTTAAAATTGCATTTATCTAATTGGATTGCGAACATTTTTGTGTCTTCTTGGCATATAGATGGAGATACATTGAATATAACTCGAAAATGAAGCCAACCGCTTAGCTTGTGATATGAAAAATAAAGGAAACAATTTTAAAGTTATGTACCATTGTATTCATGTCCATATATAATGGCATTCTTTTCAATATGACTTTGAACTGGAAAGGCGTATTTTTCAGATGAAAGAAACTTAAAAAGAAGAAGAAGAAAAAGAAAATCCTATTTATTAGTATTGTGTACATATGTACTTTTTTGGTTGGGATGAATGAACGATAGACTGGCTGATGGGCTGACTGACTGACTGACTGACTCACTGTCTGACTGACTCTTCAATATATGAACAAATTATTTACTAAAGAGAAAGAAAAATAAATCTGTAGGCGTTTAACTACCGTTGTTTGAATGTTTGCGGTATTCATGCGTAAGGAGGAAAAACCTTTTACGCCAACGTGCAAACTTTGCTTTTATTGATACTTTTAGTGTCAAATTAGTTTATTTATATACATGAATATATATATATATATATATATATATATATATGTATATATTTCAAATTTCAATGGGTGGACTTTTTGACTACCTGCCATTTTTCCAAGTGGGTTTTCTTTTGTTTTTTGTTTATTAATAGCAAAATTGACAGTTATTTATGCTTTAAAATGTATGGCTGAGAAAGAATTCTTTTTTATTTTTATTTTTCTTCACCAAAATGAAAAAGCAGCAAGTCCATTGAAAAATAATATTTAGGTCAAAAAATTTTATAATGTTCTTCGATTTTTATTTTTTTTTTATTTTTTATTTTTATTTTTTTTATGTAGTTATTTTGTATAACGACTAATTAAGACCCTCGAGAATTTGTTTATGAATAATCTCTGATTTGAAACGTTCATCATCATTCATACATAATCAGGCAAATAACAAAAAAGCGAAAAGAGAAAAAGGAAAATATTACAAATCATGATATCATCAGCAATGTCATCAGTGCCGTCATAATGAATTAATTCTTTATGCAGTGCATCGATACAATAAACGTATTAAATGAATGGCAGTTATCAACACTTCCATAAGCACCGATAGACCCTCTAGCCAAACGTAAAGGACAGACAGCTTACTATGAATGAAATTTTATTTTTTATTTTTCTCTTTGTTCTTCCCTGTAAAGAATATTTCGCTTTATTACTAGAGATTAAAACAAAAAAAAAAAAAAAAAAAGAAGCAGAATATTACAAACTGAAGGATGAAAAAAATGAATGAGCTGGCTGAGCACACCCGTCACATAAATAATAAAAATTAAAATAAAATCATGCAAAATAAATAATAACAATAAAGCAAAGAAAAGAAAAAAAAATAAATAACAAAAAAAAAGAAGAAAAAATTAAATAAAACGCACGGAAAATGAAGAAGAAAGGGCCGACAGAATAATTTGCCATTGCAGTCATAATTAAGAAAGAGTTTAATGCGAACTGCAATTATTGCACAATGAAAATGCAGTCAGCAACCAGCAGTCGGCAACTAGTAACCGACAGCAGGCAGCAAGCTGCAAACGGCAGGCAATTGCAAATCTCTTGCCTCAAGGTCCCCAATGAGTACGATACTGACGCTGATGACGCTGCACAATTTTATTAAATGCTTGCCGTAAGTACGAATAAAAAAAGTTTGCATTTGTTACAAAACTATTATGAAAATCTCATATCTCATGAATGACAAGAGAATGAACAAGAGAAAACATAGAGAGAGGCAGAGGAAGAAAAGAAGAAAACGGTAGCGTCTCATCTCAGTTGAAGGAGTGAGCATAAAGAAGTATCTTCATAAAGATATTCAGTTTGCTATTCTGCTTAAGCTACTGTAAAATATAAGGAAATTTGTAATCATTCAGAAGATTTCATTTTACGCACATGTGCAACAAATTTCCATTTAAATCTATTCCTATGCACGTTAACAAAAAGGAGAACGTAATTGAATTTGAATGCATATGTTTGCACAAGAAGTTCATTGATTTCGTTTCATTTGAAACGCACATCGAACGCACACATATATCGCATCGCTGGATGAGCATGAGATAAGTCACGGGACTAAGTATGGAAAAGTTTTTCTTTTCTCTTATTTATTATTAACTTTATTCATCATCGTATGGAGTCTCCTTCAAAAGAGTCCACTACAAACAGTCCAAGATCACTCTAGCGTATGATTTCTTGCCTTTTTTCTTTTTGAAGAGCAATCAAAATGCGCTTTGCTTTCCGCAATGGCCGCGCAATTCAATTTAGCTAAGCATTAGGTTTTTTTTTTTGTTTTGCTCTGTGAGCTGGAGGTAGAAAATCTTCGAAAGATACTGCTGGGTCTTAGTAGCAGCATGCACGATTCGCCATCCCTGACGCATACGTACTAAAAAGTATCCCCCACACACACTTCGTCTACCACTCTCCCCCGCGGGACCACCGTTAGGTATTACTTCGCGGGGCCTGGTTGTCGCTAGCACGCTCCTGATGGTGGGACCTCAGTGGAATGCACTATCGGCACTAGGTGTAGATTGCTGTGCGTGTGTGTGTGTGTGTGTGTGTGTGTGTGTGTGTGTGTGTGTGTGTG
>NW_023998414.1:1052465-1058516 GCF_014805625.2 Glossina fuscipes
GTGTGTGTGTGTGTGTGTGTGTGTGTGTGTGTGTGTGTGTGTGTGTGGGTGTGTGTTTGTGGCATCAATTCGAACTTCATTGTTTTTTGGCGATTATGGTCACACGGCATGCGTCACGCGTTTGGGAAATGGCTTTCTCACGATCAAATTTTTGATATCCTTAGGATGCCAGTTATCCTGTGCGAATTTGTGTTTCAATTATCGAAAACAATTTGTAGACTTTCTTTGATGATCCCTAACGCAAGCATCTCTTGTGAACACTCGAACCGTTCTCACGATCATTCGGGGCCCGCACGGCCGGCTTTTAAAAGCAGAAATGCAGTGAAACGGTTTCCGAGGAAGACGAGTTACCGTAGAATTTTGCAGCGTTTGTACGGTGCCTTTCCCAATACAAAAGCAATACGAGAAAATTTGATTTTTCGATGATTTTGAAAGCAAGAAAAATAGCTTTACGAAGGCCACTGCAAGTCGCATAAAATTTGAACAGCCCTTCACATATGAGTGTTGTCACTTTTCAAATATAATATGGACGATTTTGTTGGAGATGACATCTATTTGTTAATCCTGGGACTTATTGATTGATGTCAGTAGTGAATGCAATCCGTTGCAGCTTTTTACTTTTACAATATTTTTTTTTTTTAAATATTTTCAAAAATAATGTTCATGCCGATAACATAATACGATATCAGTTTTAGTCCATTTTTCATGCTATTTGTGATGCAATGAAGATACCAGCGACAATAAATGCATGAGCTTTTGCCGGAAAGTTTTACTACATTTGATCCAACAGCTTGATTACATATTTTGTGGAGCATTGCAAAACGTTCTTATATCAGAAGTGAATTGAATTCACTTTCCGTCCATATATCAATAGATGTAAAACTTTGCGCATGGTTTCCCGAAAAGTTGCTTTGAACTTGTGAACTTTTGGGGTGAAAGAGTGTTTTTAAAATTACCCCGAATGTATTGTAGTGATCTTCCAATTCGTATTAACTTAAAGTAAGAGTAAAAGCGCGCGCGCGCTCACTCGCTCACCCTTTGTATGCACGCAATAATGAACGATTGTTTTTCATAAAAAATTTTTAGTTAATTAAACATCTTTCCATTTTATTAATTTTGTCCAGATCTACATCTCACAACTGTTAAATATGAATTGTCAAAACTTATAATTATCAACATGTTTATCAAACCAAGGCACGCATTCTCTCTTTGCATTCTCTCGCTTAGGTAGAATATGCTTGATATGAAGTTGGCTGACAGAAAGATAATGTCTGTACGAATTTGTGTATTCGAAAAACGAAATCAGTCTACGGTGTTGTTAATGAATATTCACGAATAAGAAACCGGCCCTCGTCTTCACTCACATTCGTAATAATTAAAAATTTTATTTGTTATAGTTATTTAATTTCTTCTTTTTTTTTTTTTACTTTTTGGACGACAGTTTAAGATTTGGTTTTTTGTGTCTGTTTTTTTTTTTTTTTTTTTTTTGAATGGTAGTACCTTTGGACAGATTATGTCAGTTTTTTAAACTGACTGTGCAGGATGCTACAAATGTTTCTAAAATCTGTTTGCAATGTTCAGCAATCAAAGGGCGCGTAGATAAACTAAATTGAACCACATTGTCTCGTCGACAAGTAAGAGTAAATTTATATTAAAGGATTTGTTATCCCCCAGCAAAAGATCCGCTATATGTAATTTATTTCATATCCACGTGTAACTTCTGCTTAAAGCTCTTCCACGGAAGCATACTTGACGGTTGTGTTTTGTAGTACAGTCAGCAGCCGAACTCAGGGCTAGAAGCAAAGATGAATTTAAGTATTAAGTCAATTTCGCTTTCGATCGACACAAGCGCGAAAGACTGCACCAAGTCAACAAAAGCAATGAAACATTGTAATTGTACCCTACAAAACTTGTGATCTGTGATGACATATTTATGAGTCAATCGATTTCGAATCATTTCCTCAATGAATTCAAGTATGTCTGTCTCTCCACGTAATTTTGTGTTCATAATTTTCAAGATATTTTCATGAAATTCGTTAGGTTGATATATTCTGATTTAAATTATCGAAAATTAATTAGATCGAATGATTTTTATGCACACTATCCCTATAAAGTTGTTTTAAGAAAGGCTTTTATATGAAAAAAATTTGGTATTTTATAATATTTTTTACCAAAAGTTTATAGAAAGTAGCATTTACAGGAGATCGAAATTTGAAAGTGATGGGAACACTTTTCGAGCTCGCTCCCATATAATGCTTTTTATAAAAACAAGCTTTTCTACGGTAACAAGTTTTAATTTTTACTAAATTTTGCTTTATAAGGAAAGCTGGTCTAAGATAAAGAATTGAAATATAAACTTATTGTGCTAAGAAGCTTGGACTGTTCTCGTTGGTTTTATAAAGCGCTCGCTACGCAGATGTTCGTATGAAAAGCACATCTTTACACGACAGCACGATGTAGATTTTGCTAATTTATGACGAAGATAGGTGGGTGAAGGATTGCATATATAATGCAACTGAAGGTCGTAGTGCGTTCCAATTGCGCAGATAAGAAGTGTTGCCTTGTTCCAGTGCCAAACAATTTTGAGCAGAGATAATTTTTTTTTATATTTTAATTATTTACCTCGTGACTTGCCCTTATAATAATTGATTAAATTGCTAATAGAGTTTTTTTATCCTACGTGAATCCAAGTCTGATTAATGCGTTTTAGAGCCAAGCAAAGTTACTGCTAAACACCATTGGCTTGGTAACATACTTTCCTCGATGTTTTGATATTTGCTTGCTTCAAATTGTTTATTATTATAGTCTTGGTCCTGGTAAAACATTGTTTAACTTTAGGCATAGCATAATATTGCCTTGCATTCGTTAAAAGTCGAATGGTTTTATTTATTAACAAAAAAAAAAAAAAAAAAAAAAAAAAAAAAAAAAAAAAAAAAAAAAACATCTTCGCTACAAATATAATGCTGTACGTTGTCTGTTTGAATCAATGAATAATAATTATCGCGGTAGTCATAATGACAACTATGACAATCACAAACCCTAGTTTGCTATATCTAGATTGATATAATCAGATAGATAAATGACCAGAACCACATATAAAAATCTTGAGGTGCACAAAGTAACAAATACATATTTAGTCGCTTATATAAAACATCGTATTACCGAAGCAGAAAATCTTATTAGTCAAGGTCGCAACAAGTATTCCCTAAAAATATCGCACGACTCTGTGGCCGCATCAAACCAATAAAGATTATTATCGTATACTATATGTGACAAGGTATACCAAAAGGATTGTGAAGGTTATGGCTGCACTGACTCAATTATGTCAATATCAGTCAGTGGTAGGTACGTCCACCAATAACCGAGGCGTACTCCAATGTCGACCTAAAAAAATAATTCCATATCTGGGACAATAAGGACCTAATCGATTGAATACTAAACAATAATCCGTATATCACACTTGATCATTTTCTTACTACGTTACGTCTTTTGTCTACATATGCCTTGGATAAATGATAAATTAATTTCGGATCATTGTCAATGTCATCAAATGACTGAGATACACATGGTGATATGATTCGTTATAAAAATATTGTGATCCGATTAGAGATTAATAACATTGCAATGATAATATTTATTATGATCTATAACGTAATGGACTGTTACTGAATCGTAGTTAAAATGTTTACGGAGCAAAAATGCTATGCATTTCAATTTGCAATTCTTTTGCAATCAGGATAAATGCTTTAACATTTTACTTTTTTGGTTTGTCAGGAATATTTGCCCTACATTAGTATCTTTAATAGCCTATCTATTGTGAACGCCAGGCTTGGGCTTGAGCTAGCGAAGAAGGTATTTATTTAATACCGCATGCTACGCATGCGTTCATACTAAATATTAAACTTCAAAAAGTATCACAATAGATATCAATAGATATCAATCCATGTATTTTTCAATTAGTTAGTTAGTAGCAGTTCTAGTCTCGCCGATGTCGAAGATGTCGCAGTTTATTCCGTAAGTTTTATGCTTTTTACAGACTGAGCACTGACTATAGCTATGGCTAAGTGCGTTCTGCTGTGCTGAGACTTGAACTTGAAAATTGACTAGGCAACCACGATTGTTATTCAGTCGGGAACTCATTGAAATCTCGCGTAGTAAGTTCGGAACAGATAGGTGTATTTTTTGGCTTCTCGTAAGAGACAAGTTTCGAAGAATATTAATATCTTGGTTAAGAACATTTACTTTGCTTAATTTAGTACACTCCTCTGCAATTGCATATAAACACGTTTTGGCATTTTATCGTGCAATTAAATGAAGTATTATGTTTTGAACAATGGTACAACGTTTCAGCGGTCAAGTGAAGTGCCTTAGATTGCATAGATTACTTTACGAATAAAACTTTATGTTGAACATTTTTTTAAGAACATTACATTACGTTCATAATCTATAGGTTTTGAAATTTCAAAACAAACGACTATTCCTTGCATTTAAGTTGATATTGGATTTCGAAAAAAATTGTTTCAAAAACCCTTTCTATATACATATATAAGTACAGGCTTTTCATAAAAAAAAAAAAAAAAAAAAAAAAAATGAAAAAAAAAACCCCCAAAATATATATATATATATATATATATATAATTAAGCATAAATGCCAATTGAAAGTATGGAAAATTCGTTAAAGACCTAAAGTGCATATAAAAGGCGTTTGGTTACATATTCCATATAGCAAATGCATTTCTTTTATTGCAATCTGCACGAAAGTATTTCTCATGTCCCGTACAGGTAATCCAAGCGCACAATCATAAAATGTATTTTAAGGCGAGCAAAGCAAAAAACCAAACAGAAACAGCTTTGTGTACATATTTCGAAATCATCATGAATACAGTAAATACGACAAGCAGCAGCAAGCTGATGGTGGCGGAGACCACAACGATGACGACAACATTTCATTGTGACAATGACAACTCACATATTTGACGTGTATGCCAAAAAGCATTTAAGAATTTTGAAACATTTGTCGATTTCAATAAAAAGTTCAACAACAAAATGAGAAAAAAAAAAAAAAAAAAAAGAAAAAGAAAAAGAGCCAAACATAAAACGTAAAACAACGACTTTGTCCCAACGGTCAAGCGCAAAAATATGCAAGCATGCAAGCACAGCCCATGCATATATACATATGCTCTGTGGCATCTTTCCATTCCATCAGCCGGGTATGCATAAACGTTTCAGGGATCATTCAAGTCCATCCCAGTCAGTCAATTCGACTGAAGTCAGGTTTTTATTGTAGATCGGATTTTTGTTGTTGTTGTTGTTGTTGTTGTTGCTCACAAATGCCTATGCGCCCATGCATTTGTGTGTAATTTCGACAAGTACCGTTTATCCACGAGCACTTTGTTTTTATCAAGGGATCGTTTTTCCTGATTGTTGTTGTTTTGTATTTCTTTTATTTCATTTATTTTTTTTATTTTTACTTATTTATATTTATTTTTTTGTTTTTTGGCAAAAAAAGTTTTCTGTTAAATCAACAAAACTTGATTTTATTTTTACGCTTATTTATGCGCATTTCAACGCAATGATGCTGCAAATAACAAATGACAGCCACAACAACGAGCTAAAAAACAAAAATCAAAAAAAGCGCAAAAAAAACATACTAAACCGATAACAGCATAAGTGCACACATTTATGTATACATATCTACATGGTACAATGGCATCACATGGACACGCAAACCAAAGGAAAACAATGCAAAGCCAAGCAAGAGAAAGCCAAATTTTTAAGCTTATTATGCGACAACATGAACTTTTGAACTTTTATAGCATAACTCATATATGCATGCACTTAATATGCGTTTACGTGGATACATGTGTTCGTATCGACAACTTAAGAGAGTAATGCGTTCAACCAGAAATTCTACGAGATTAACTTTGACAAAGAGTTAAAATTTGTTATTTAACATTGGTGCTCTCTCTCTCTCTCTCTCTCTTTCTTTCCCTTCCTCTCTCTTCGAGCAGATTTTTTCCTCAAAAAAAAAAAAAAAAAAAAAAAAAAAAA
>NW_023998414.1:1058916-1088852 GCF_014805625.2 Glossina fuscipes
TTTTTTTTTTTTGTTTTGTATGATGTTTGCTTAAAAATATACTGTTAGTTATGTTACCGTACACCCAAACGGACAATCAACCAAGCAGGCAGCCAACTAGTCAGTCAATGCATCATTCTCATCGTCATCATCATCATCATCGTGATGATCGTCATTATCAGTATTAGCTGCATCGTTTCTGTGGTAACAGAGGAAAAAAGTGAAGAAAGGAAAAATGCATTGATACGACGAGGTTTCGTCGTACGAGGAGGATTTTTCAAATGTTTGTTACATGTGTTCCTGTGTTGCCGTACATCTATGTATTACCAACCTTGCTTATGGCCAAAAACTGGACAACTAACTCAATGGAACTTGGCGTTTTGTTACCTCTTGCTGTGCCGAGCGGTATGTTACAGTTATTGCGTTTTTTCTTTTTCCTGATTTTATTGCACACATTTATCATTTTGAACGTATGCTGCGCGATTTGATCTGCAGTCTGTACCAACCTGAATAAAAACAACAGAGTCAAAGTAATGCATTTTACAAATTGCATAATTGTCTACACTGTAGAAAAATAATGAAATGAAATATTCGCAGACATTCGCAATGAGGTCGACGCTTGTTTACGTCTAGATTTTCTTAAATTATATTGTGCTTAAACCATCATTACATATATATGAACATATACGAATATGAACCCAATGGCCTACATTTTCGGGCTTTAATTGTCGTAAGGATTTATAGGTGCATTCCGTTTTTTTTGGTAAACTATTAGTTTCACGCGATTCTCATCCCACTAAATATATGCGCAAAAGTATTGGAAATAAATTCTCGCGGAAGGCTTACAAATATCTGTACAAAGGCAAGCTGAAATATTATAATCGGGAAAGGGCGACAGTTAAGTCCGCCAAATGACTTTGTTTAATATGATTTCGCACTTATGTTGCCCATAAAAGTGAAAAAATAATATCATGATTTTATTAAACTCAAGGTGACTCAAACAGGCTATACATAAACTTAGTTAGTCCAATATTACGTGTAGGTGTTGTGTAGATTCAAGATAGAATCCATTCGAAAGCATTTTCTGCTCTATGGCTAAGGAATACGTACTTCATGAGTATCAAGCAAGAAAATCCGAAAGTCAAAGATGTTTACAATTTTTGTTGCAAAGGCGCTTTGGCGATGTCGGCGTGTCTTTTGACCGGTTTAGGTTACTTCATAAATCTTTTGTAAGCTTGTAGGCGATATCCTCATTTGTGCGAAAGAGAGAATATTTACCACAGATATTGAACGGATGGGGCAGATGGACAGCTGGACCGACAGTAGGTAGGTTGTAGGTACGTTTCAAATTTGAAATTGCTCGAGAATTTATATACCTTATGGGGTTTTTGCAATTTGTTTCTGCGCGTTATAAAAGCATCCCTTATAGACAATGCGTTCAAATTGTGATACATTTATCTGCTGGGAGTTTCTGAGTAATGGGCAAAAAAACCATTTTTGTATTTGCGTTGAAAAACAGAGTTGTTCTCGTTATACTCGTGGCATTATTTGTGGGCGTATTCTTCGTATCCGGTTCGTCCCATTTTCAATATCAATCTGTGTGTGCTAGAACTTGCAATGTTTCTGCACAAATTTGAAGGAAAATGTTTACCACAAACATTACACAGACGAACAGACGGACACGCTTAAATTGATTTAGAATTTGATGCCGGTAAAGAATATAGATAGATGCTTTGTGAAGTCTATGAAGCTTTCCCCGGGGCGTTGCAAACGTTTTGACAAAATGAATATACCTCCCATCGTTCGGTATAGTAAGTAAAAATATTACTTTTACTACAGAAAGAAGAATGATACACTTAAGAAAAGGTTTAATATATGGTCTTATTCGGTTCAAGTTTCGTATTATATTTTTCATCGATCTTTGTCAAGAAATATTGAAAATGGTAGTTTTATTTAAAATAGGATTTTTTTTTTATGGAGAGAGAAAGGATTCGATTTTAAATTCATTATTAATGACGTTCGTCCTTGGGGTAAAACACATTAACACAATGTTTGAAACACAAGTTTCATCATTGAACATAAAGCACACGATTAGATATCCGACAGATCGCCTAAAAGGTTTCAAAAGGTAGATTAGAATCGCCTGATATGATAAAGGTTGGGTCTATCTTATGCCTTTCTGGTTGCTTCATCTGCCCAATGTTAAAACACTTTATAGCACGAATGCTGTAGGGTATAATAATAATTACAACAATTAAAATTAGATATATTCTCTCAAGCTAATATTAGCATAATCCACTCTCACTAGATTTTGATCTATAAACTGGATCAACAACAAAACTTACTATTATGGCAAATATATTTAAAGTTTTGATGCGAAGCAAAGAGTTAAGCTCCGTGGCAGACAATTAAAAAAGGACATAGAAATATACATACTATCCACTCTGTAGGTTAATGTACATGCTGCGACGAGAGATTGCTTGCCTCAGGTTGCTATAGATGCCAGTATAGCAAGTCGGGAAATTATATTCGTCTATAGTCGTATAGTTTATATACCTCGTCCTCATCTTAGAAATAAAGAAAAGAAAACGAAAAAATTGAATTTTAACAGTCTATAATATGGGATGGGCGTGGTCGTATTGTAATTTATAAACAATGGAGCAAAAATCTATTTTTTTTTTTTTTTTTTTTTTTTTTTTTTCAAAAGGAGAGGTGTTGTCACTTTATGTAGTACTATGCTGCCGTAACCGGTAAGAGTTTTACGTTCTACGTTCTCAATAGCAACCTGCTCGTATGAACTTCTCACTTTTTTGTTGGTAAGTTTGAAGCCGATATTTTAATTATTGCGGTCGATCGAGTGTTTACGGCGGGCAGACACACACACACAGACGCAGATCGATGAGTAAACGGTCGTACGGATTTGCCTATGGCTTTGCAGAACTTCCGGAGTTTTCTTCTGCGTATTGCAAATATTCTGAAAACACGAAATAGATGTAGCTGTGATCTCTCGTGGTGGATGGTAAAAAAAAAAAGAAGCCTATCAGCTTTAATACTTAATCGTTTCGTATGCTAAATTATTGGAGGATATGAGGATTGTTAAGATTCTCTTCTCTTCTGTTCTGTTCTGTTTTGTTCTGTTCTGTTATATCATTTCGTTTACAATACAATTTCATTTCGTCATGTCACCATGTACCTTCTTCTCCCCTATCAGCCCATCGTTCGGAATCCTTTCTGTAAGTCGTTTATTGCAATTTCATTATTTGTTTGTCATTTGGCATTGTACATACAGTTAAAGTATGAACGAAGGCATATGAGTGTTTGTGTGCTTCGTTGACTTTCTAGGTGACTTTTCGCTTTTCTTCTCATTTACAATGTTCACGTTATTGATGTTTGAGCACAAGTTTTCAAGTTCATTCAACTGAAAAATGAAGGAAATAAGCAGAAAACGTAAATTTTTTTAAACATTTCATTAAATATATATGAAAATGTTACCGGATGGTATCCTTTACGCAGCGTTACATTTGCGGGGATATTTTCATATGCGTTTTATCATTATTATTTTTCTACACGATCCCCTTTTTGAATGAAGGCGGCAATATAATTTTGTTATTGCGTTTGATAATCAGAAAGCTCACAAAGAAATCTTCGCCTTTCCTACGAGACATATGATATTCAGCCGATTCAACGACGTCTATCCTATCATGTGCATCCACTTTGTTTAATTTAGCACAAAACCTAAACCTCACAAACCACGAGTAGTAAGTAGCATAAGTCAGGGCATCTGCCAAGCGTGGAGTTAAGAAAAAAATATATTTGCAGTATTCATGCATGCACTTGCTGCAAATAGTAAATGTTCACGCTTCGCCACAAAGCACATACACCTTTTTTGCTTCCCTGAAATATGTAAAAATTGGTAAACCTAAAGAAAAATTTGTTAGTTAAGATTTAACATAAATTCGACGAATACTTTCAATACGAAACTATCGATCAAAGCTTAACGCGGAAAGAAGTAAAAGAAAATTAAATTCTGGTTAGACTTGATTCCTGCACCACATTGTTTTTTGATGATACTTTAATCAATACTGACGTAGAAATAAGAAACAAAATTTAGTGCAAAAATTTGCAAAACAAATCGGATAAAAGCATTTTAGTGGAGCAAGCCCGACCAATTAAGTACCTTCGTCTACGTTCTTTCGCATATTTGAGTGAAAAATTATATCTTGTTTCCAGGTTAAAGCCGTTACATGACCAGTAAGTAAGATGAACGCAAACGTATTCACATATAACCAGACATCGAATGGGCAGACAAAGAGATAAAATTAAATCCAGGATCGACGAATCTAGTCTCAATCGATTGGTATAATGAACGATGGATTTGTCTATCTGTATATTCATATTGTGGTTGTTGCATACATCCGAACAAACTTAGTTTGCTCTGTATCACGAATGATGTACGAAAGTACGAAAATTAATAATGAAATAAAATTCCTCAACTTCTCGACTCGTGCATTCAGGTATAAGAGGAAGTGAAAGAGGAAGAGCAGTTGGTGGCATTCCAACTGAATTTTATTGATTAATTAATATATGCCATAGTACAACTCTAGATTATCAATTTTTTTTTTTTTTTTTTTTATATATATCAATGTCGGTCTTTTATTTAGTTTCGTTTTTATTTGAAATCCTTACGGGGATCATTTTTATCGCAAACTGCAAAAATTTAATTTCAGGCTGTTCTGTTTTACGATATTGAGCGTTTCACAATACCGCCACTAATGCTCTTAACTCAACTGAAAATCGAATACTGACCAAAAATGTATATTTGTCACCCGAATTGCTCCCGAAATATCGGTTAAAGCAATTATGCGATTTATCTGTTCAAAGTTTGCGAATCATCGCCTACTTCGTAGCTTCATTTAAAACTTCCCTAGTTTCCCTCGAATATTTTCAAAATGGATGGCATTGATGAGCGGGCTGTCACATTCTAGCTTACGCCGAAACCTGTTTGAAGTCAGGGATAGGGCGATATGCTAAAATATTATTTTACCATTATCAGCTTTTTTTAGGAAAGATGGATTGATTCTAGGTGAGGGAGGTGGTGCACTAATTACTGTACAATATTCGCTATCGTCGAGTTCAGTTTAATTTGGTAACGCGATGAATGTCGAGTTTGCCGCAATGAACGTTAAACTTGCATTTTTTTTTTGCCTATTGATTAAGTTGATCTTATGCTTCGCCTCCACCGGATATTTGCGTTTACCTTGAACGCCTACACCTAATCAGACCTTAATCTAAGGAATAATCTACCGAATTCAACCGCTCATCTGTCATTAATTCACTTTACTCCTGTTATTCAATAGATGGTTTAACGTTAGTAGTAGCAAGCATAGCTCTTATAAAATTATTTGTGCTACTACTACGCCTGATTTTAATAAAACAAATTATGATTTGCTTAAAGACTTACTGTCGGCAGGGATCTGGTGACTTGATTACAATGATATCAATGACTCGTTGTTAGTGAATTACAATACGCCTTCTAACGCAGTATCCGCTTGTGTTCTCCAATTCTATTCTATTAGCGGTGGTATCGAGGACCACCATTCTAATGCTCAACGGGACTACAACGCGCCGAACAGCACAGGTTATAGAAAGCGAAGGGGAAACTATTAGCTAAACAGAGGACTTTTCTCCGATGATGTCTTATGAAGTCTCTAAATCTTCAAATATGATGAACATTGCGGGCTTTTTCGCATCGTTCTTTAAGAAATTACACTCACGGAAGTATGTGCCGTAGGTGAACTATCTATCCCTAGCCGATCGATCCTTTTAATTGCATTTATGTTCTTAACATTTTCGGAAGATGAAATATTCGATTCCTTATTGTCCCTTAAAGCTTTGGTAGGCTATAAAGAGTCTAGTTTATAACATTTCAGGGTGAAAATCGATCTATGAAAATGGTTTGTTGATACAGAAACTAACTGTACTTAAATGAGACGATACACTGGTTCTAATGACAATAAAGCCTTTACACGGCAACAAAGTGTAATTTTTCGCGACATTGTGAGATGAACAGATAAAAAGTATGGTAAACTGCTTGCTAACAAAATTAAATTGTGGACATAGTCTGGTCATGTTTTCACTTTCATCCCCTATAAAAGCTTGAACGAAAAGTTTGCCTTTATATGTGTTAAAGAGCCAACCAAGGCGATTATCATTTTCCGGAAAAAAAAGCTCTCCTTTACTATACGTGTTATCTTATTTAACTAATATATTTCGCAGCTCTGTTACCACTTTATCTATGACGCATACATATCCGTATAACACATGCATAGTTCGAACTTCAAACTATTTCGCTTTAATAAAACTTGCTTCACTTTACTTACTTTAATAATTGCTTGCTATGCAAAATCTCAAAGAACCAAAGATAAAGAATAAGATTTCCTTTCTCTTTCGCTCATTTTAGAGTCAGCATTAAGTCTTAATCGATTAGAGTTAGTCGTTGGAGAAAACGTACAATCGTTGATACTTTACGATAAAAATAGATAAAGTATTGTATTCGGCGGCGCAGTGCAAGGGTACTTAATGGTCGATCTTGTCTGACTATATCAAGAATGCGAATTATTGATTTTCTGCCTCCTTGTGCTTAATCGTAATGCCTTTAAGAGGATCGCTAATAAATGATGTAATTTTGGTGAAAAACATTTACTTACTTAATCGATTCCTTGCTATAATATTTATGTAAATATAAATACATTTTAAACATGGATGGAATTATTGCTACGGTTCGATAGAGAGTGTAATAGTATAAACGATCGATCTGTTAATAAATGGATTGTATGTTTTTTTTTTTGGCACAATATAGCAAGACAACGAATAGGACAAAAACTCTATATACTTGGTTTCTCGCGTTGCTTGATCGATGTAGTAAATTAATTAATAGACTTTTTACCACTAGTCAAAGTTGAACTTCTGAAGGACTCTCATATATACGTATACCCGGTTTCATATCTAAGACAATGGATGTTGAAGATATATTTTAATATGTAAATTGTTTATTTATCATCGTCCGTAGGCCAACGTGTCTTGTTAGTCTCAATGCAATAATTATAGATGATTAACGTAAAAATAGCTTAACCCTAACAAGAAAAAGGAAGAGTTCACCTAAAATCACTTTGTTTGAATGAATTAATTTAATTTTAATCCGTTTCGTTGTACCGTGCCCCGACTTTGGTACAAGGTATATTAAGCGTGTGCGAATGTATGCAACACCCAGACAAAGTTGAGATGAAGCCAACTTTTATTGCACCACCTCAATGCGAAGTCATACTTTGCATCGATCTAGCGTTTGTCTGTCTGTCTGTCTTGTTTTCCTATGTCCAACCGACAGGTAGCAATTTTTGAGATATTTGAATGAAATTTAGTATACCGACCAATCGGTTGTTTTGACCCGAAGGACGAGCACTATTGAAAATGTTTCGGATCGGATGACTTTTTCGACAACTTGCTGTATAACATTCTGCTTTTAAAATATCGATATATGAATAGGTAGGTGCAAGTTGACGTAGGATATTTAATGGTGGGCCTTGCCCCACTACACTGTTCTTACTTGTTTTTATGTTGAATTAAATGCAAAAGATATTTCTAGATTTTTATGCAGAAAAATTGCTTACAGCTGTCATTATAATTTCGTATACATATATGTTATGTTATTACGTTCCTCTCGAGATTTGTGATTGTTTGGCGTATTTGTGTATATGAGCAGATATATTCTACATTTTCCAATCTTTTATTTGTTTTTATTAAACAGGCAAGTTGAACATGACATTTGAGTTGAGCGCAAGCGTGTCTGCATCGCATCGCATCGCATCGCATCGCATCGCATCGCATCACATCGCATCGCATCGCATTGCATTGCATTGCATTGCATTGCACTGGGTTGTCTTGATTAATGCAAAACATATATGAATCGCGTTTATTTATTTATTTTTTTCTTCTTTTTTTTTCACAGTTTCTTTGTTTTATTCACTCAGTCATGTGAGCGTGCAATTAAACATCAAGGTCATGTTACCCCCTATACACTGTTAAAATGTTTGTATAAATTAATTTTTTTTTTTTTTTTTTTTTAAATATTTTTTACGACTTACCGCAGACTAATAAACATGACAGTTGTAGAAGCTGTTTTAAAAATAAAAAAAATATTTGAATTTGTAATTTAAATAAAAAAGAAAAAAAAAATAAATAAATAAATAAATAAAAAATTAAAAAAAAAATTATTTTCTTTTAAATTAACTGTCAGCGCTATCTACAATGAAATAACAAAAGATTTGTCCACAATTTAATCAATATTTATAAACGTTTTGTTTTTTGTGTTTTTTGTGTTTTTTTTTTTTTTTTATTCACATAATTAAACAACAAACATTATAATGAATTTATATAATAGTTGAGGGAATTCATTTGAAGTGCTTAAAAGAATTTTTTTGCAAATCGTCGCGTATATACCCATAATAATAGGCAGTGAATACATCTAATATTGTAAATGTGAATATGTGTGTTTGTTCGAAGGGCTTTATACAGTGTAACTTGGTGTAATTTTTTCGTTAGATGATTGTGTGGATAAGAGGTTTACGGGTTTGCTTATTTACATGAGTGTTATTATTATTGTCGTTGTTATTGTTATTATTTATATATTCATTTATTTTTTGTTTTTATTCACACAAATTGTTTCATTTGTTTAGCAATGAGTTGTTCTAAGTGTGGTGCATAATAACCGTAATTTGTAAAGCGTTTTAAGTAATTGCGGAACAATTCATTAAATTTATTATCCTAAGAGATTTATGGGTAATTATTAAATTAGAATTCTATTAAATATCTATTTGAATTAAAAAAAAAAGAAAAAAACATTTCTCTTCTCTTCAAGTGATAGAAAAATTCTCTTAATTCAATGTTAAAAAATGGCTTAAATGGCTTACATATATATATATATATCTTCAAATACGGTTATGTATGATGTTAAATCAAAAATCGTTTCATGTTAACGATCGCAATTAATGAAATCGTTTTTATCGTGGCGGTACTTTCAAGTTATGGCGTTACGACTTAAGACAATAAATCCTCCCAAGACAATAAATCCAACTTTTCCTACCAAAAAAAATTAAATTCTTTTAGTTTATTATTGTTCCTGTATTGTACTAATAGGTTCACATTCTGCGTTATTATTGAGATATTTAATTGTCAAGTCTACGTTAGCCGGCACATTCTTTGAGAGATATATATGAAAGGATTGTATGTTTCCGTTTTCTAATTAAAATATATATATATATATATATATATATATATATGTGTATCCTCAGTGAAGGTGAGATTTTAAATTATTTTAATCATATGCGTCCGTCAAGCAGTTCATCATCTCTTTTTATAATAGGAAGAGTAAAAGATTAAATTCCATTGAAGTTTGCATTCATGAAAGAATTTCTACAATTCGTGGTTAAAAGTGCATATGTATCAGTTCCACATACAATTACTTGTTAAAGACTGGAATGAAAACGATATTATAATTAAATGAATATTTAAAGGTATAAATTATAACAAATATTATCGAGCAAAATAATTTAATTCAACTAAATATTTAATTCACATAAATATGAAAATTTTGTGCAAATAAAGCTTTCGTCACAAGCGATATAACGAATTTGGCAAATATCTGCCAAACGCATAGGAACATGCATTGAAGATCCGATAATATTTAGAATATATATATATATATATATATATATCGCTGACAAATCGCAGGAATAAGTGAATCGATTTGAACAAATTTGTAGCCATGTGGCTGGTTTGAACATTGCATTGACAAGTACGAAATAAAATTTCTATCCAAAAAACTACTAATATCTAATATCACTTTGATACGATTAACCGCAAGAGCTAGAAAATCCCAGCTTAGGCAAGGCAAGGCTAACAATCTGTCAAATTTGGCGAAATAATTCCGACTAATAATTTGTAAATTTAAATAAAAAATGCTTTAAGTTAAATCTTAACTTTTATGCTTAAATAAACTTCTGGCGCAAGCTTTCACAGCTGATCTAAATTCTACATAAATGAACCAAAGTCTGGAAATATAATGTTTATTATTAAATATTTACTATATACAGCCTATGCGATACGTGAGTCGATAGATGTGATATGTGAAGTGTAAGGATTTGAACTCTTTGTTCCTGAGCAAATATCGTATAAAAAAGGTGAATGTACAATGGATATTATCCAAGGCGAATATAACATGTGTATATATATATATATGCAAGATTCCACTTGAAAAGATCAAAAATATCTTTATAGTATGTTCACAATTCACGAAAGATCTGAATTTCGGAGAAGTATTTCGGTGCAGTAAGTCAAGTGCAGTAAGAAAAGATCAAATAAAAAATTTATGGTGACTGGATCAATAAGTGATCTTAAATGCTTGCAGAAATCCTTCTAGAAAAACTGTTAAAGCAATTCGTAAGAGTGTTGCTACGAGTCTAGGAAAATCGATTCGGCAACTTGCTCACGAACTGAACATTCCGAGAAGGTCTATACAGTATTTATTGAAGCAAAGATTTTTAAGAACCTTCATGCTTACAAAATTCGACTGGCTCAAGAATCAAAGCTTACGGACAACACGTGCCTTCTAAGTAGACACTGGCCATTTCATCCATTCATTTCATTCATACGCAAGATCCAATTAGGAAAAATTGAAGCAAATGGATAAGTGTGTAGGGATACTTCTGGCAAATCTTCGGAAACCATATATTCGACAAACATTTTTAACCGTAAACCTGAATTTTCTATCAACATTATTGCTTATGTAAAGCGTTGATGCGTTCTATATTCGTTAGGGTACGCGGATAGAAATAGAAATTCTGATTTAATCCTAAAATTATGTAAGAACCTTTTTTTTGTAATTCGCTCCCAAAAGCAAGCTACTGATTATCAAATGTAATCAATAAACATATTTATGATGAACTTTTCCTTTGAAAGCGCTTAATCACTGTTTCTTTAGAAAAAAATATACTCGACGAGTGATTGTGTATAACGTCGCCCGTTCATATACGTATCTGCAAATAAATGGAAAATTGTACATCACACAGTTATCCTGTTATGTGTGTACGCGGTATCTCTTCAATATTTTAAAGGGGCGACTTTGCGATTTGCATATGTAGCTTAAGTTGTAAGTTACTTGCGTAAATTCTTACTATACTCAATACATATGAGATACTGAGACATGTTTCATCTTTTGTGTTCCGCTTTAAGGAATTTTACGTAAAAAGATATCGTAGATGCGCGTCTTAACTCATCTATAACTGGTTGTTGTTTGAACATTTACCTTTTATCGGCTCTGGCTGCCACGTTAAATAAATTATGGTCGGCTTGTGTTACTGAGACTGAGATACACAACAGTTAACATATCGTTCATTTATTTTAGTCTTGATTTTTCCCATATGTTCATATATATGTATGCATCTTGTACTGAAAACATTTCTACAAATTGATTTAAATTGCTGGTGTGTTGGGTCAAGTTGTTGCTGATTTTCTTTTTGTTATTGTTTTTTTTTTTTTTTTTTTTTTATTATTTGTTTCTTTTTCTTTCACATTTTCTTTCTCATTTCATTCAATTGGTCTGGTCAAATCTGGTCTGGTCTGGCCTGGTTGGCCGGCTGGCTGACTGGTTGGTTTGTTAGTTGGTTGGCTGGTTGGTCAGTCATTTGGTGCAGTCATTTAATTTTTCGTGTGGTCTCTGACATTAAGTGTACCTATGTGTGTGTGTGTACATATATGTATATAGGTATATATATATATATACATATATATATCGAAATAGCATGCGGGCAGCAACTAACTACAAGCATTCAAATACGACCGTACATATATTAAGTTTAGCTTATCATGTTGTTGTACTTGTTAAACTGTTAGTTATGGTAATATTTATGATGGACAAGAGAGGGGGTTAGTAGAGCTTACGGTGCTTCAAATATGTTTATTTCGAGCAAATGTCTATGTGCGCTTTTGTTGGCAAGACCGTACGTAGTCTTTAGTTATGCGAGCATTTATGTTATTAATTTTTTTTTTTTTTTTACTATTGAAAACAAAAAGAAATTATTTTTAATTATTATGTCAAAAATAATTAAAATAAATTTTGCATACATTTGATATATGTGCTCCATACACTGAACAATGTCTTAAAACTTTATCATCCTGTATGTAATATAAGATACATTACACTTTTGCGAACAATTGCACGATTCCGTGCGAACATAAGTATAGTAGTGTGCGTCTGTGCGATTTAATGAAATCGTCAAGGAAAATTGTGCCACGTGTACTGCATGCGAAACTCGGCACTTTAGCGCTTTTATTACGAATAAATTTTATGCATCATCATCTATCTACCTTATCTTCTTCATTGTTGTCATGATTGCGTTGATAAATTATTTTGTTGAACAGTTTTTAAGGGGATCATAGCCAACATAAACTGTTGGGTATCGAAATATTCGTTTCAAGCTATTATATAATAACACTTTGGGGTTTTTCAAATTCCTTCCTATTCGCACTACACACTACAACAACGAAACGTTCGCCTTAATATCTTTTTATCTCTAATTATTGTTGTTATATGTGTGTTTAATATATGTGTGAACAGGAGACAGGAACGTAAAGGCGGATGACTGACGGGATAAATTACTTTAGCTTAATACTGCAACGCACGGTTCGCCCCCCCACGATTTCCTTTTTGACCGACTGACTTATTATTCAATTTATATTCATTTAAAATATCATTTATGTAAAATTTTGTTTATATTTACTTTGGTTTGCTCATGTCTGCACATTAAGAACAAATATATATATATATATATATATATATTATGTACATAATGGGTAAAACTTCTAGTAGGAAGGGCTGGGATTTTGCTGGGATTTAAAATTCCATTTTATAATGTTTCAATGCTTCTTCTTTTTTGTGTTTTTTTTTTTTCATTTTTTGCTTGTGCTAAATGAATTAATATGTGTTCGGTTTTAAGCGTTTTTAGTTTTCATGTCTGCCAATTTTTCTTTTTTTTTTTTTTTTTTTTTTTGGTCATAAAAGATAAACAAATTATATTTCTGACCACAAATTGATTTTCATGCGGACTTTTCGGATAAAGTTAATAAATTTAATTTATGTTTATTATGCGAAAATGAATGAGCGGTAATAATACAATTACATGAAGGTCCTTTGAAAACGGCATAGCATAGATTTATTAAAATTTTAATTTCATAAAGAATTCTCATTTCAAATACATGTGAATAAATGTATGATAAAAATGCATTTATACCTACATTAAGGATTTTGAACTGATGATGTTTTGTTTTATTTATTTATTTTTTTTTTTTTATAAGAATCTTCGCCAAACTCGATCTTTTTTGTTTCAAAGAACTCTTCAAGGTACCTTGCGTCATCAAATCATTTTATAAACGTCACGTAAGGAGGTAGGTAGTCTATGAAAATCCGATACCGACAAATGCAATATTTATTATGGCCAGCTTTTAGGCCAGTTTAGTATTCGTTCCGTTAAATTTACTAAAACACGTTCAAGCGTTTATGTATTAATTTTCTATGTTATGTTAAATACCCGAAAGTCTTAAAATGTTTTCGTTTTTTTTTTTCCCGCAACCAGGCAACATTAGCTGACATTAAATATGAGAATATTTGCGAAATTCTTATGTAAGATACTTGTTCTTGGGTATGGATGAGTGCCCATTTGTCAAGGGTAACCAATCGCCTTCAGAAAATTTCGATGCTTAAAATATGCTTTGCAGTGGAGTAGAGAGGATGTCGCATCGCAAGTAGTTAAAAAGCACCCCAAGTTCAGTAGCATACATGACACATTCATTGAATATGCGGTCATTAAGAAAAGAAAGGAAAAAATATAAAATGACCTACAAGAAGTTTACAAAATCGCCACTCTTTACCAAGTCATCAGTGCCTAGTTTAGAAAGAAACAATCTAGATATATTACGGGATGGCGCCTCGTGACCTTTTAGGACCAAGCAACGCAATCCAATATGTGACTATGTAATGCCATCGATTATCATAAAGTCGTGGGGGGGGGGGAGTGGGGGAAGCGGCGTTAAATAATAAATGTTAGATGGATCTTCCCCTGTCCACAAAAGAGAAAATGCTCCATTCCCATTATTTCATGCTAGCATTCTCGGCTTAGTGGTGTCCCTTGATTGATAATGGATTGTCCTACTCACTGAGATCGCCGATGTTTCCACGGTATTTAACACGCGTGTCCTTAGGTAATGTCAAATTAAACAATATATCGGCAAGTATTCACGTAAAGCCAATAGAGACATCCCTATTGTGGACTTTATAGATCTCAACGGACCTTCTAGAATTAAATTAGTTTCAACTTAAGTTAATTTAACATTAAATAAGTTTCAAAAGAGGATATTTTTGCCAATAAAAAAAGGAGCTTACAGCAAATCTTCACAGCTTCTGCTCGTGTTTGTTACAGTCATCATCAAAGGATGGGAGTACTTACAGTTTGTTAAAATGTCTGCAACATTCAGCATTAAACTGCAGAGACTATATAAAGTATGTACGACGTTCTTAATTATCATTATATTCTAAATTGAACTAAGCATGTCCCTGTGTCCGTTTGCGTAATGTTTATGATAAACGTTCTCCTCTTGCAAAAATTAAGATATCAAGTTGAAATTTTGCGACAGTGTCAGAAGTTCTTAACTACTCTTGTTGTTTGCCAATACAAATCGGTAAGAAGATGATGAGAACAATTTTGCTTTTTGGGTTATTTCCGCCATTACTCATAAACTACAATCACACGCAAACCTATATACCTTACGAGAATGGAGAAAATAGATCACGTTCGCCCAATAATATCAAGTACATATGTAACTTTTCCTTTCTTTTTTTTAGGATGGACGTGGAGGGTATACAAGGCTCGGTCATACCTTAATTTTTCTTATACAATGAATCTAAAAGGTAGCCGGTGAATGTGAAGAATCCGATTGGCGAAGAATCCCAAAAGTTTGTAAGGAATTTTTTTTTTTGCAAAAGCCTAGCATATGAAAACATTTTCAATTCCTGAAAAAAAAAAAAAAAAAAATTGTTTTTATTCCTTAACAATGTATTACATTTAGGAAATTTAGAGTAAAAAAAAAAAAAAAAAAAAAAGAACATAAATTACCACTAGAAAGTGTTTCATTGATAATTAGCAAAAGCAAGTGGAAGATAATTGTAGTGGGGAATGGTCGATGCGATGTCTTGTCTTACTATGGGTTTCTTTATAATATTCCCTATTAGCAGACGACATCATTTATAGAGCTGTTCCATTATTTTGATTTGCCATTTTCTCACTCAAGTCGTTTTTGCTTAGCGGCATTAGTTTTGTCCTTTAGACATCACCGTGAATGTGAAGTGCCGAACTGTTAAGTAAACAGTGTGGCAAATAATCGCAATCATTACACTATAAGACAATTGGTTATGTAATCGAGCTTAATCAAGCATCGAGCTAAGTTATTGAAATGTGTTATTGATAAAAACTAACACAATTATTATTAGCAAGATAATGAAAGACTTGTGTTAATTAGAATTTTAATGGATGCAATATGCAAAGCGCTTTTGTTTTCAGCTACTTTCCCAAATGACAGGATATCGAGTTTTATTAGCATGTCGTCGACGCGTGCGTCTATGTTCCGGCAAGGATTTCATCTACTTTTCTAATCATCACTTTAGTTACTTGAATATTTTTTTCATGTTCGAATTTTTTTAAATTCATTTTGTTCATTTATGACGATCGTGGGTAACAGCAAGTTCCCGGCGAAGATTGCATTTTAAGGAAATTGTTGAAATTTTTTGGATATCCACGAAAGGGAAATTTTGATTTTCTTTTCTTTTTTTTTAAATTTTAGAATTTTTTGTGTTTTTTTAAATATTTTTAAATTTGATTTTTTCTACTTACATATATATATTGGAATATATTAAAAGAAACGAAATCCATTTTGCATGACTAAACACTTAAACGCCTAACTAGATACCAGTAACATTGTCTTCAATGTTCGGCGAATCATTATTATTGAATGAAATCAAGCAGAAGAAGAAATGCTTTAGCAATTGGAAAATTAAAGAGCTGTTGTTGTTACATTCTCTTTAGGTGTACGTACGTACGTACGTACGTACGTGGGCGTTTATTATTACCTTTAAAAAGACTCTTTGAACGTTAACTGAACTGAATGTCTGTAATAACATAAACAATGATTGTGCCCATGCAACCATAAAATACAGAAAATACACAGTCAAATGCAGAAACAAACGTACAATCACGCCTGGTGTGAGTTAGACGGTTCATTATGCGGCCATAATGTGTTCGTGTGAAATAAACTGTTTATTGCTGATATATATATATATATATATATAATACCTATGTATTTCTACATTAAGTGTGGATAAATAAATGGTTTTTTAAACAGGAAATACACGTTGCACACATTATTAGCGGCATTCCATTATAAAATGCGGGTATACTAAATTTACTCTCTTCGATTGTAACACTTGCGAATGAATCCCGAACGCTTTCCAAAATGTATAGCAACAGGCTTGTCCTCAAATTCTGAAACGCTCTAAATATTATTAAACGTTAAGCTTAAGCTTAAGACTGCGCTTCACTAATCTGCTCTGCTTTCACTAAAACAAGAAAGATATTACATTCGGCTTCAACCGAATCGTTTAATCCTCACCACCAAATTTATTTATGATATTTCAATGCAAAGTAGATCGTAGATCCTTTCCCTTACATATGTATATAGATGCATATGTATGTTTGTAGTAATTATGGATGTGCTATTGATATTCAATTCAGTTGATTCCCCTCGTGCTTAATACGTGGGGAGGAGAGAATTGCAACGATAACACGTTTAGCTTTCGATAATTTTTGTAATTTCGATAATACACTGGCTGAAATTTTCTGTTTTTGAAATTTGAGCTAATAAAAGTAGTACTATGTCCTATAGACATAGAGACAGATATACTCGACTATGTGGTTACCATTATTCATATTAACCAAGAATCTATGTATGTATTACTTATAGGTATTCAATGAAAGTTTGCAGGCAGGTAGACAATAAATCTTATATAAAATATCAAAATTTTCACTTTTTCGGCAGAGTACAAAAGGTTAATAAGCGATAATATAAGCGAGGATATCAAGTCCGTAAAGTTACCAAAACGAAGTCTTAGCAGTGCGATTCACAACTGACAGCAACTAAATGAAATGACTGAAGCTGAATTAATCATATCGCATATTAGTGCTAGAACTTAGAGCGAGGGATTGTGGTTCGTCCGAATGGCGATAAGAACTTCCTTGGTTGCTTATCCGATGTAAGGGCAATGGTTTCCTCGGATGAGCCTCGTACTTACCAGACCGGTTAGCACGGCCATACATTTGTTTTCATCTTGGAATCGCGAACTAATCATCTCCTGTGTTGTGCAGGCATACCCACATAAAGCACTAAGACCCACACACATCACCCACTAGCGATATGCGTAATGTTGTACAATGCGTATACATTAGGATTTTCGAGGTGGGTGCTCGATGTATCGCTATAAGTCTATGTATATTTATGCGCTTATGTGCTGCAATGTTGATTTTAATGATTATTTTGCCGCATGTCTTTGTTTCCCTTAATCATACATATACATATATATATATATATATATATATATAACCGTAATATTAAAAATAAATATTTCCAGATTTAACAAAATTGATAAATTTTTTGCTGTTAACGTAACGCTTTGATTAACTATAAATTGTGCGAGAGCTTAACGAAATATTTGTATCTAGAGTGTGTTCGAATGCGTATGCATCCGAATAAATATTTGCCTCTTATTGCTGTAATGAAAATGCAGGACAAAGTGCATGCACATTAATCGACACTTTTTCTAACTTATTAACGAATCGATTCTCTAATTAATTTTTATATTCTTTTCAAAAAAAAAAAAAAAAAAAAAAAAAAAAAAAAAACTTCTTTTACAACATTCGCGAATGTTTCTCTAAAAGTTTTATAGCAAATTTTATGAAAAACACAACTTAATGTAAAATTGAACTTCCGCATGCTGTGTTCGTTCCTTCGCTTTAGCAGACTAGCCAGTTAAAGGAAAATAAGTAAAAGAAGATTTAATGGATTTTAGAATAGCACAGACAATTCATATACAGCACTCGAAGAAGAAGGGCGAAGCATGTTAGTAAGTTTTCTCCTCAGCGAAATGTTTATTAAAAAAAAAAAAAAAAAAAAAAAAAAAAAAAAAAATTTTTTTCTTTTATTTTTCTTTTTTTTTTTTTTGACTATTGTTGTTCTAAAGTTAGATTTAAAAAAAAAGAAAAACAAAAAAAAAAAAAACTGTAAGGCTATCAAAAGTACATAACGAATCCACGCACACATTGTGGTATTGTTTCGGACAATAATCCACTTAACGTAGAAACGAAGTTTGCATTAAACTGTATTTTGTGCATGTGTTCCGCGTGCTTGCCAAACTGAGCAGCTGCTTTCCAATGTATTAGCCTTTACCGGATAACAGTTTAATATTAAAACCACAATTCGTTGTGGTTTCATGGTAAGAGAATAATTGATTTGTAATAAACACATCATAATAATTTCGTTAACAGATCCCTTCAATACTGTACTAGAAGCTTTGGTCTATTACATGGCATTTTAGTCGAATTTTTCTTTTTATTTCAATTTTACTTATTAAACTGTACTTTTTTCAAACTATTATAATAAAAACAAAACGAGGAGCTTGAATAGATCAGATCGTTGAACAAGGAATAATTAAAGAAATTGTATTTTTTAATCCAACGAACTTTTCTACTAGTTTACGAACTACTACTAGGACTCTTGTGCTCAATATCATTAAAATTCGATGCTTAAATTAAATATTTAAGATCAGTGTGAAACTTTTAATTTTTTTGTTTCGGTTCTATATAAGCAATCATTGAGGCGCCTGCACAGGTATTATCAAAATCACTAATAACTGAGATGAAAACCACTTTTTTCCTATATTGTGTACTCTACGGTGTCGAAGTTGTTGTCTATGAGTCATCGTATCGTACTAAAGAATAAATTTACAAATTAACCGAAGATTAAAAATACTTAACGTAATTTGATGGATCTTACAATGTATACGGTCGACTGTTGTCAAGCATAAAAAACAATGTGTCGTTATGTGGGGGGTTGGTTTTCCTTGAACGCACCTTTAATTCATTGCATCTGATGTCTGTGGACAATACTGTTTTTGTGGTCATTCTAAACGAAAAGTAAGATAAATCAAAGTCTTAGATTTTCTGTTTCAGATCATCGATATTGAACTGGCGCTAGCAGTCCTTCTTTCAACCTAAACAATCAATGTAGGCAAGATTATCCGCCACAAGCACTGCTTTTCTTTTTTTAGATAAATTGACATGTTCAAGGCGTAAAAGAAAAAAGGCTACGTTTTGTACACTACGACGTGATCAATATCAATTCTTATTATATAATAAGATAATATACAGCTAGTTACGATCTATTTATTCCTTTCGGGCAAATCGACGGAAAAATATGTTTTACGCATACGCTATCGCTGAACGTATGATATGATCAATAAAAAGTGTTTCGTACATGACAACTTTTCCTCGCCTCGCGCACAACGCACCGTCAAACAAATAAAACATACGCTTAACAATGTATAGGCAGAAAAGAACAAAGGCCAATCCTCTATCCCTTTGTGTGTATGTGTGTGTGTGTATATTTTTTTTTTTTTTCTTATCATAAAATAGCGAAATCTATACTTTGTTACCATATAAAGATTTATTTTTCTTGAGAATCTTCAGAGAATCGGCAAAGGTCCACAAGTTGGTCGAAATTCAACAAAATGAGTTTTCCTGCCAAGAAACGTTCGCTATAAAAAAACATCAAACTTTAGATCTCGTGTACACTGATGTGAGGCTAATTTTGCTTGAGACTCGTTATATGAGGCGGAGCCCGAAAAATAGACCTTTGTGGTCCAAACTTATTTCAGAAAGTTTAAATTCTCTAACATGAAATATTAAGAACTAGACTTTGCTGCTTTATAAACGTTTTGTTTTGTTTTCTAAGAATATTTACATGGGAGGGAGTTCCAAAAAGTTCTATCTCATCCATGTGCCAGAGGATCAAATTGGTTGGATTTTTGTTGAGCGATTTTAAGATTTCAAAATTTTATTCACACAAAAACTTTTGTTAAATATCGCATTTTATGGAAGGATATCGTAAACACCAATCCATTGTCATTTGGGGTTTGTCCACGGAATAAAACATGTCAGCGTACTAAACCTCATCAAAGTATATGTCAAAAATTGCGATTTAAATGATGGACACAAAGATATATAAGGTAGACATATATCATAACGGTAGTATATAAATCAATTCAGAAAATAGTTCTGAATTCAATTAATTCAGAAAATCATTCTAAATTGATAAAAAAAGTCACTCTCCTTCAGTTCCTTCGTACATTTACCACCAGTAAGGTGGGGTATAAATATTACTTATCTTTCCTAAACACCGAACATCCCTCATCCGCGAAGCATTGCTTTGCGAAATACATGGCCGACAAAAATGAAAAATCAAATTACATAAGAATTAGAGACATATTACAATGCAGACGGTGCGCTACGGTTACAAAGAACAAACACAAAGTGTTCCATTACATAATTATTCATCACAGTGCTAGAATTTGTCAGAAAACTCCTAGGCATCGATTGCGTGAACCGATATCTATTCCTAAAGACACCCTTGCGCGGATACTTTTACATTCACGTTAATCGATAGTAATGTTATCGTATATCTTCCTCCCTCTCTTGTTCACTCGTCGTTTTTCTCGTTTATGTACATGTAACAACCGGAAATTGCTCTCAGCAGCGATAGAAAATATGCAAAACAATAGTAAATTTTCTAGCTTTTATTAATCCTTGCAGGCGTGTGCTTGTTGCGTTTTAATTTCATTTAAATTTTTTTATTCGCTACTATTACACTTCTCTTACCAACGTACTATTTGCTACTTGGAAGTTTTCAGGGAATATTTATTAATGATTTGCCGCATAACTATTTTTCAGCGGCCTCTGGCCAAATATTGAAAATCAATGTTTGTTACTCATTACGAATTGTTGGTAGGTTTAACTAAAATTTCAACAAAAGTTACTTTGTTTCTTTTTTCAGAATGAATGATAGCAGCAAGAGCTTTTTTAGTCAGAGTGCCGCGTAATTTATATCGAAACGATTATCTTTTATATAGCCCATCCTTAAAGACGATAATCCTTGAAAAGATACGTAATCGCCTCTCCTTCTTATTTGCGCGTAAGTTGTACATAGCGATAGTATTTGTATTATATACTAGCATATATGGAAATTTTGGCGACGTTAGAGCGTTGTTCATCATAATGCAATCGCAGAGTAGTGTTTATCATCTAAGACATAAACTTCAACAGACATGCGCCACAGTTACTGGTTATCTGTCTTTCTGCGAAAAATTACTCAGACATGATCTTACGATGTAACCACATCTCTACCTCATTGAATCATTTTCTTAAAAAATATTCAAAATTTAACAATATAACGATCCGATTCAACTAAACAATGTCTCATCTCTTGCGTGCAGTTTAACAAACAACATACGAAATCTAACAAAACCCATGAATAATGTCATAGATAGTTTGAACAACTTTATATAAGCGGTTATTGTTCTATTAGACTTTTTTAAAGCTATTTTATCATTTAAATTTTGTAAGTGAATGCTAATAAATAAATAAACGGAATAATAAAAAAAAAAAAAAAAAAAAATTAATAAAGAGAAGAGCAAATAAACAGACGAGAATAAATAAATTGAAAATAAATAAATAAATAAAGGAACAAATAAATAATATAATAAATAAATGAAGAATAACTTAAAAATAAATAAAGATTTGAGGAAATGAATAAAGAAATAAAGGAAAAAACAGAAAAATAATTAAGGAATGGTTAAAAATAAATAAAAAATAAATAAAGAAACAAATATATATTTATATAAATATATATATATTTATATATATAATAAATAATATAATAAATAATATAATAAATAAATGAAGAATAAATAAAAAATAAATAAAGATATGAGGAAATGAATAAAGAAATAAAGGAACAAATAAGAAAAGTTAAAAAGGAATGGTTAAAAATAAATAAAAAATAAATAATTAAACATAAATAAATAAATAATTATTAAAAATAAATGAAAAGTAAAGAATTGAATAATATGATAAATAAAGAGAGGAATAAAAAATAAATAAATAAGTAAGCATCCAACAGTCAAAGTCGAAAGCGTACCGACGCCGTTCTCAAATAAATCCAAAGGAGATAAATACATTGATGCAAAGATGAGGATGATGAAGAATTTCATTATATGGTCACTAATACGTTACGCATTTGAAGCAAATATCGTTTCAATATTTCATGCAAATATTCCGGGGATGCATACATATATATATATATATATATATATATATATATATTCTCATGAAGGTGACTACCTATCCAAAACGAATACAAGATTATTTTCTTCTATTAAGTTCATTATCAGCAAAGTAGTCGCAGTAGTCGCAGTAGTAATAGTAGTAGTAGTAGTAGTAGTAGTAATCAAGTGTTTTTTTTGCGTAAACAAAGTATAATAATATATGGCTGAGTGTGGGATAGCATTCGTTCTATTAACCTAATTACGCTTGTTTTAATTATGAACTGAAACTAGAACTGGAGCAAGATTGCATCGCTTTGTCTAATAAATTACTTTATGTTGAATTTATTTATTAATCTTGGAGTCTATTTGAACACCAAAAGAGGAAAAATTTCTTTTGATATTACAAGCCATGGATTAACATAACGATCTGTATGATGAGCTGGTACTCGGTTTTCAATTCTTTAATAGATGCTTGCATGTATTTTGATCAGCGACATCTATTGCTGAAAATAATTTACAACAAAACGATTAAATTCGTTGAGATTATACAGATGCTAATCATGGGACGACCAAACTTGTACTTACGACATATCCCAATTGTCGGGTTTGGTTTCATCCGGTTTAGAAGTGGTGACTTTGATGTCTATGGCAAAAAGAAAAATTATGCTCAAGAACTTTCGCGCAGCTTAGCAGATGATGAATCAAAATCCGAAAGGAAGGAAAATTACGAATATCATACGAATTGACTGAAAATGCCATTTTGGATTACAAAAAGTCATTAGTTGGTCCAATAGTTGCTCATTCACATCGACACCGATGTGAATGAGTTTTGCGTATCGTGCGATCAACAAGGACGTCTTACTGCAGATATCTAGCAATGCCAATGGCGACCAGACCCGCAATGGCTGCCAACGGACACAAAGTCATCCTCTCAAGGATTTACTGTTGCAGCTCGAATGGTAAGCTCTGCCGCACCTAACGTGCTCAGCAGATATAGAGGCTTCTGGTTACCACTTGTTCAGATCGATGTGGCATAGCTTGGATGACGCGTGGTTTCGAAATACTGAAAAAGCGTGAAAATAGGTCGACGATTGGATTGGCGCCAAACCAATAACGTTCTATAGACACGCAAGGATGATGCAAAGTTCTAGAAAATGATGGAAAATATGTTTAATTAACATATTATGTAGCAATTTTTCTCAACTGAATCAATCAAGTGATCAAAATATATGCAAGCATCTAATATTTTAATCGATTTGTTGTAAAATTGTGCAATTGTCTTAACCCTGTCCTTGATTGGGCAAGCTGAAAACCGGTTAAAAGCGATCGACTCTTTGAAAGGTTTTTATAAATAATATTTCTTAGCGGTGGCGATGGCTAACCAAGTTCCCAGTAAGCATATCTTCTCCCCGCTCTTTCCGATAGTCGATTAAATTCCCTTCTTATAGCGTAAGTTATTCTCTCCCTATATTCTTTCCTTTTTCTTGTTACATGCAATTGATATAAAAAATAAAAAAAAAAAACAAAAAAAAAAAAAAAAAAAAAAAAAGTGCAAAAAAGAAAGAAAATTTATTCTTAAAAGTAACAAAATAAAAAAAAAATAAAAAATAAAAAACAAAATATGCAAGCGTTGCTAAAATTAAAACTATTACAAATATTTCCTCTGGTTTAGCATTTCTTAAGAAATTCGAGACCGAAAACATACCAACCCATGACCAAAGTATGCGATATGCACCATAGGAAGGCTGTAAAGAAACACTTAAGTTAACAACGACTACTTTATGTGGCACTTAATGTCTAAAGAAATCACTTTTTAATGCATTCTGATCGGTTTCGAAAATGAATGAGAATTCTAGACAATGACGGTGGTGGTGGGTATTAAGTGAAGAATAAAAAAATTAAGGCTACGGAGTCTGAGTCGCCGGAATTGGTATAGTAAAGTATAACGAACCGGATTAATTTCTGCTTTCCTCAAACGCTTTCAAAATACTATCAGTATTGCAGATGAAGATTTCGAAGTCGAAGTTTAATTTTATTTTTTTTATTTTTTTTTTATTTTTTTTTTTTTTAAATATGATTTAAGGGAATTTTTTTGGTATAATTTTTTTTTTTTTTTTTGGTTAGAGACGTAAAAGTTTGAAATGATGATTGTTCACATGAAATTTTAGAAAAGAGAACCGAATCTTTATGATGTACTACGTAGCCCTGGTTCAAAATGACGCACAAACATAAATAGTTACACGTTGCTTGATATTGTTGGGTCATGTACTATGCAACCAAAAATGTATATATTAACAAGGAGGAGAAAAAAGAAAAAATCAAAACGTTGATCATAATGCTTACAACTAAATGCGGAGACGATCGTGTTAATGGTGACGGAGTGGAAGTAGCTGTAGAGCTGTTGTGGCGGTGCTGGTAGAATTGGTGTTAAATACATGGCAAAATGTTAAGGACTGCTGCTGTTGTCGATGTAGCGATGCCGGCAACAATGATTATGATGACGATGTTGTTATTAAAGCTGCATTTGTCTTGTTGTTGTTATTGTTGTTGTCGTCGTTGTTCTTGCTATTGCTGTCGAAACCACTAATAAAAATCTATAAAATACGTAAGCAACTTAAATCATAAAAATCCTAAACGTACGGGAACGTGGAACGAAAGAAACGCATAGCGCGCGAAAAATATCCTCGTCACGAATTAATATTATATTGCGATTTATCTTTTGTGTTCGCATATATACAACAACAATAGCAACAATAAAAAAATAATAACAATAACAACAACGACACCATTGCACCATTGCCCAACAAATGCCAGACGTTCAACGAGGTAGTACATGGAATGTGCGAGTGCACATTACAACAATTTTTTTTTTTTTTCTTTTGAAGAGTTAAAAGCGATCAATGTCTGATGATCGTCATCGTATACAATACAGCATTCAGTGCATATTTATAAGCCATGGCTTTATATATAGATGTGTGTGTGTGTGTGTGTCTATATGTATGTATAAATATATATATAAGCATATATATGTAAGCATAGTGTATATACATATGTTGTTGCATTTGTGTCGTGTGAAGGAGACCGCGCAAATTGACTTCACTTAACGCAAAACGAAAGAGAAAAAAATAAATAAATAAATAAATGCGGGCCTGTCATATACATATGCGCATAAGTATAAAGAGGAGTCGTTGAATAACGCCCAAAAGAAAAGAAAAGAAAAGAAAAGAAAAAGACGAAATAACAAATGCAAGCGTTCGACTCTCAACTCAATTTGGCTTAACTTGCTCGATAGCGGCAGCAGAAGCAAACGCATTTGTATCGTGCAATTTCAAGTTCACGTTCATGTTCCACGTTCTTCTTCTTCTTCTTGACTTTTTCTTGATTTTAGTCTTTTACTCGTCGTTCGTACACTGCCTTCGATTAGATTCATTCAAATAAGAGCAACAATGCAAGCGTTTCAATGTTCCCCCGAAAAAGTTTGTCGGTTTTTTTTTTATTTTTTTTTTTTATTACTTTTTGAGAATACACACGCCATATATATATATATATATATATATATAGAAGAGATGCCAGGTGCTGTGCCAACCCATTTTTCCTCCAGAAACCAAAGGCTAAACATGGTACGTACTCTGCAATCAGTTGCACACTAACAAGATGCAGATTTAACTAAACGAACTTTTGTAAGTTACGACCACCCATATACACTACGTGCGCACTCATAAACAAAGAGAGGGAGAGAGAAAAACCACAAATCGATAGAAGATCTGAACGCATAAAGAGTAAACTCGGAACCGACACAATCATTACATTCTATTTCTACGAGATTAGTTAGTTCGATGTCTGTCTAGAATAGTAAATACTCTGCGTTTAGATGTGTGTTCGGGAATGTATATGCTTGCATATATGTGAAATAAAGTGCAATTATAATTAGAACCTTAATCGCCAAGAGAAAAAAAAAAAAAATAAAAAAAAAAAAAGTAGAAAAAGAAAGAAAACGAAAATGAAAACAACAACAACAACAACAACTGAAAGCAAGTTGTCGACCTTTAATTTTATAGTTTCTCACTCTTGTTATCTGCTAAGCTCTATTGCATGTACTGCTAATGAACTTTTCCTACGTGCGAGTTTGTACATTAATGCAAATGCGTATAAGTAGGCAGTTAGTTAGTTAGTTAGTTAGTTAGTTAGTTAAAGGTAGATAGGTAACTAAATTATGACAACAAATTACACTAATAATATAAAATTTGAAGGCCAATTCATTTGACGGTAATCGATCGTTAATGATGGAATCGTTGTGCACAGTCAAGCTTTTGCTTTACATTTCCTCTGGACAGAAAGCATTTTTATGGGAAACATGAGATATAATTATATTTTAGCGCTTAACAGCAAAATGACGGTTAAGCGAAGACAAAGTGCCTCACATTTTAAAGGTAAAGGTAAAGTAACTTAAGATTTTTACAAGTCAAGGATATGCATTCGTTTAAATACTGTCGCATAATCTCATATTAGACTTTCAAAAGTAGACTAACTTGACTTTAATTCATTTAAAGAGCATCAAAAATGTTTTTCAAATTCGAGAAAAAGCAAAAAAGTGTTATGTTCTTTGCATATATTTTGATACAAAAAAAAAAAAAAGAGGCATTTTTCTGGCAACATGACGATAGCGAGAAGAAAGACGAAGAAGAAGATATTGGTTTGGCAGCGATCCGATCAACGAGTTCTACAGCATTTCGAAACTGCGTGTCATCGAACCCGTGCTGCATCGATGTGAACATGCCTTAATCGGGGGACGGCTATACTGGCTTTGTTGTCGTGCGCCGATACCTATTCTGAACTAATCCATGACTTTTTGCGCTTGGGATTGTTCATTGCCGAGCCGCAGAAAAGTCTAGTTTGTTCGAAAATTCTTTGAGAATTTTAGCTCGGCTTTCATCCTTTTTTAGGTTCTCACGATCGTTCCTTGTCATTGCACTCAATCAATAACTCAACAATACGAAGTGGAAAAAACTAACAGGAACCGATCAAATTTATCAAAATTGAATTTTTTGATTATTTTTTCAATTTATTTTATCATATTCACCGACAGATGTCGCTGATCAAGACACATGCACACACCCCTATATTGCATCGAATCGATAATATGATTGTATGATATGAAATGGAAACCTGTTCAATTGATCGTATCGTTGACGCATATCGTAGAACGTATATTTTTCAAAATGACATTTCTATACGATTTGACATCACTTGCAGGTAATCACATCAGACAAATAAATCTATAGACGCACGCAACGAACAAATGAACGGACTTCTTAAAGAACTTTAATCGATTTTGAAAATGAATTCATAAAGTAATTGAAAAATGTAGAAACATTTCATATATCATTGCCTTTACAGTGATCGATCACTTACCTAGGAAGTCCAAATAACTTTTAACTTATTTCATATCCTTCTTAAACAGTTGGCCGATTTTGCAAAAAAAAACAATCTCATATAGTATGGCTCACCTTTATCGGTATTAGGGAAGAAAAATATTTTAAAAAATTATCGCGATTACAAGACGTATTGCAAAACGAAGTGATGCCAATTATGGTAAACACTCATTAGCAAATCGTATAGCGAATGTGATGGTAAAGAACCATCAAAACTCAATGGTTGTTCTCATAGAACAATTAGGTCCAAATTACTTAATAATTCGTGCATTTACACTCGTATAAATTGGTGATGTGCCAGCTGATATACAGTGGATGGACAAAATGATATGAACACTATAAATATATAGTACGAGCTCGTTACATCTTGACAGCACTGCTTACGTGTAAAGTCTGCGTACCGTGCTTAGTCTACGCACCAGGTTTTGTAGTTTATAGAACCATTATCGATTCAATTCGTTTCAGAGAGAGATTAGAACAAAGGAAACAATAAAAAAAAAAAAAAAAAAAAAAAAAAAAAAATATCGATATTACTAGAAATATGTTCATATATTCATTACACGGGCTTGCGATTGTCCAAAATTACAATCATTCGCATTGTCATGTTTTTCTGAGGCATCTATTGTCTTACCACTTTCTAGTTTTCAAAGACAGTATCGCAGTTATCTATTAACTATCTCTAGATCTGCTTTAAGCGCTAAAGGAGAAATCGCTCTTAACACTAGTAGAGTCGACCGTTGAAATTCTTGTTAAATAATACCAAAGCTTGTTCCATTAATTATGAAAAGAAATCGCCTTACATAATATATATATTTTTATGCGTTCATCTTGCAATTCATCTAACATTCGTATTCATATTTTCATCAAGACCACGGAAACGCTAATGAAGTTGTAATGCAACCAAGAGGTTGTAGATATACGATGTAATTATTGTATTTATGAGTTTAATTATTGTTAAATGACTTTTTTGTTTTTAACTACCAGAAAATTCTTAACTCTTCAAGTCATTAAGAAGTTGTTCTTTAAGGGTTTAAAGAAACATTTTTCTTTTCTTTATGTCTCAGTCTCAGTCTCAGTCAACGGTTAAGCCAAGCCATAGAGTTTAATCAGTTCTTAGATCTGCAATTTCAACATAATAACAACGCTTAATTTGCACAAAAAATAAAAAAAAATAAATAAGAAAATTTTATGTATAATTTCTTGAAATGTGTATCTACACACACACACACACACACACAAACACACAAACACACTCAAACACAGACATAAATAAGCACGTATAGATTGAGAGAGAGTTTTTTTTTTTTTTATTTTATTTTTATTTCATTTTTATTTTTCTGCGTTTAGTGCGTTTAGTGCGTTTAGTGCCTCGATGCATGTAAAGCATAATACGAATGAATTCATTTAATTTCTGATTCAAGATACGATAATAATAACTACCTACGCATACATGCAACAGACATGCAGATATCGTTTTGATGGCTTTATTGACTTAACTTCAACGAATTTATTGTCACTTGAAAGACAGTTTAAATGTCATAGACGATAAATGTGCGATAACGTTATCTAACGACATTATTGTCTAATGCTTAAATAATATTAAACGGAAGTTAAACGTTCTCTCTTCTATCTCTCTCTCTCTCTCTCTCTCTCTCTCTCTCTCTCTCGTTTACTTACTTGTCTTGTAAGTTTTAAGTATTTAGTCTTTAAACAGAGACTATTAGGGCTAATTATACGATATGCAGCAATATATATATATATATATATATGTATATATTTTATAAAATCATTACTGTTCAAGTTTAAGCACATTATGGGTTCCACAAATCTTGCACATTAACTGAGTAAAATTTCATTTTGCATTCTCTACCATTACATTAAATGGGAAGAAGACATATTTGCAAGTCTTTTTGTTTTTTTGTTTTTTTTTGCTTTTGATTATTTATTTATTTTGTTTCGTTTCATTTTTTTGCAAAAAAAAAAAAAAAAAAAAA
>NW_023998414.1:1088952-1097161 GCF_014805625.2 Glossina fuscipes
AAAAAAAAAAAAAAAAAACAATCGTTTTAGCCAAGTCAGAACTAATTGCCTCAATATGTTTCCTGCTTGCTTTAGTTTATTTTCTTTGCTTTTTATTTTTTCATCTTCCTTTTTCTTTATTTATTTATTTGTATTTTTTATATAAAAATTTTTTTTTCTTTTCTATTTTTTTTTTTTTTTTTTTTTTTTTGGTGTTACAACTTTTCATTACAAAGTTATTGTGGTGAGTCTGTAAATATGAGAGTGTTGGTATGGTTTGCTTCTGCTTGCTTGCTTGCTTGAATATTTATGTATGTATGTATGTATATACGTATGTATGCACGTACGTATGTATATATGTACGTATACATGTATTTATGTATGTATGCATGTATGCGTGTGTTCTAATTGAAAACCAATTAAACTTGTGTTATTCTCCATCATGCTTGGTGGCCAACAATTTAACAGTTCTTGTGTTGTGTTATATCCACACCATCGTCATGACCTTATGCCGTATCACCATCTCTACTATCAATTTTTTCTTCATACAATTATAGTTTGTATATATATATATATATATATATAAACATAAATATGTACAAATATAAAATGGCATAGTTGTATATATTTACATTGTTGTTGTAAATGAATTCTAGAATAAAGCACTTTTTAACCACAGTCCAGACTAATTTAAGCTCATCTATATATATATATATATATATATGAGTGTATAAGTGTCGGTATGTTTGTGTGTAAATGTTATTCGGTCTCCATACATGATGTTAAAAATTTCTGACAGAAACCACTTTGTGTTGGTACATGTATAACATACCAACATCCACAACATGCACATATACGCAGGCATTATTAAGTGCTATATAAGTATAAAACCTTTTGATGGCGTGTGTGTTGTATTAGTCGGAGTACATAGATTGTTGGTCAAGCGTTAAAACACTTTAGCATGCTTTAATAGTTTTGTTTTTTTTTTTGTTTTTTTTTTTTTTTTCGGTGTTGTTTACATTCGACATCTTTTCTGGTTGGGTTTATTCGGTTTATTTAGAGTTTATTAGCAACAAAAGAAGAAGATTGAAAGCATATATATTGTAAAATAAGTAGACATACAGTACTTTTTTAAAACGAACCTCGAATACTCATTATGTTCAATATTTTTATATTCACCATTGAAGATATTAGCCGTCTATCTTGACAGTTGGAACAAGTCAATTTTTGAAAAAATATGGTTATAGTGGCTTAGTGGTATAGATAGAACTTAATAATGAGCTTTTTATCTGCAAACAACTTAGAGTCAAAACCAGCAAAACAAAACAAAAGGTATTTTCAAAATAATCGGCTCATATATGTTGGATTTAATAAATATTCATAGCGTGTGAAAAATATAGCACGAAAAGTGTAGACGTGTTTCGATTTACGTGATTAATGAAAATGACTTAGTCATATCTCTGCCCGTTTGTCCGTCTATATTAAAATCTAAAAATCTTGTCTTTAAGACTATATAGTTTCACATGTCATCTTCTCATTCTCATCCGTTCAAAAAAAACCAAACTTTAAATGGTTGATGAAATTCCAGGCCAGAGTTATCTACTTTCCATCCTTTTGATTAAATAATGACTTCACAATTGTGAACCTTTCAATTTGGAACTTTGTGCCGATTTTAAAGTTTTTCCTAACTAAACAGATTAAACTAGAGCTGGCGGTCTCTCTGTTTCTCCCTCTCTATATATATATATGAATTAGGTGTAATACGTAAATATCGGTTTACGTTTATGGGAATGGGTTGGCATTTACGTAGAAGATGACTTTACAAAATTTTCCATCGATATTCAATAAATACAATATCGAATGAATAGATAGATCCTTTTATATGACGCAACAAATCGTATCATAAATGAATGGATGAGTGTTTGAGTGTTTGAGCATTCGTCCCAAGCCTTACATAACAACCTTTTCTTTGTTCGTTAAATAATTACGCAGTCCTACGTACAGAGGAGGTCAGTTGTGATCGACGTCTATTGAAGATTTTCCAATGATTCATCATTCATTTCTGTCGACTTGCGCACTTGATTTGTAAAATTGATTTTAAAACTTTTACCGATTAGAAAGAAGTACAGTAAAGTCTCTTCTTATGCGATTCATTTTTAAGCAATTTATATTAACTCAAAACTTCCAAAATCAAAAAAGTCGTTATATGAGGGAAGTGATCGGAAAAGTGGCCCGACTTGAACCGTTTCAATAGCGTTTATCCTTGAGCCAAAATACTTCGGTACCAAATTTTATCGATACATCTTAAAAATTTGCTATCTATAGATTGAGAACAAAACACACACACGGACAGACATAACACGTCAAGACGGACGGAAAGAATCTTAAATGGGTTTAGAAGAAGAAGATTTTGAATCGATTGGTATAACAAAAAGTACCTTTGTGCCACAAACAGTGTAAGGCATAAAAAGAAAAAGGGAATACAAGGAGGTGTGATAAAAAGGCGAGTCAACGCCTCCAAAATATAATAGATACGATTAGCCAAGCAAACAATTGATTAACTAGAGGTTCGAGTATATTTGAGGTGCTTCAGTATGCTTTCTTTCTTGCTGTTTTTTTATAGATTTTTAGGAATGGACACATAGGTGTATTCATGGCTAAGTATACTTATTGTGGTGAATAATTCGGAGTGAAAAGATATTTGTTTCTCGTACTGATATGCTTACGTTTAGCAAAATAATTTTAAAATTGTCGTGCTTGCACTCCCTCCTTGCATTTTTAAAAGATCTTCGTTTTAGGCTTACCTTCACTTACATCTCAATTTTAGATCCATCTTAAATTATTTCAAAAAGTCGAGTCCATTTGTTGCTTCATTGTTGTCATGAAGGATCGTATTTCAAAAACTAATCATAGAAATTCGATTAAAGTGATTCCACCACTCATATCCGATTTCATTAATCGGAACAGCTTCATTTTCAAAAGGGTTGGATAGTTTTATCGCAGCAAGAAAGGCGTCCAAAGAAAGCCTCAAGTAGCAGTCGTTGCAATGATTCTTAATGTTATTGCACGAATAAGCAATAGTTCACTTGTGTTCTACAAATAGATGAACAGAAAAAAATTCTCGACCCTTATATGAATCCTATCCGCAACGATTAGTTTGTTTGTTAACTATGGTAAAACTGCTTAATGTTGTTGGCGAAGATTTAAGCAATTACGCAATAGTTTAGCATTTGTCTGCTACCATGAGCATAGAAATTGCGCGATTCAATTCTGCTTCTGCTTAAAGAGAGGAAAATTTTCATTTTAAACGTTTTCCATGGCGAACACATTATTATTATAAGTCACTTGTTTGCTATACGTCAAAAGCGATGTGTGCAAGTGTCTGTGACCATGGAAGATCTTCTTTTCCTTGTCGTTTATTCAAAGCGAAGCACTTTCGGTAAAGGCAGACTACAAGGCTAGAAGGTGCACTTACTTTAAAAAAATTTGAATTTTTTGTAAAAAAAAAAAAATATTAAAAAAGAGAGAATAAAAAAAAAAATAAATATATTTTTGAATTAAATAAATTTTCTCTAAGCTCACATCAACATGAATATGGATATGAATAAATGGATATGCACGTAAAACAGGTAGAACAGCTGATAATCTTCATTGCTTATGTATGTTAGGCATGTATGTGTACTATAAAGAAGACAAGGGGACAATTTCACCACAGTTTGCTCGAAATAAACAAATGATGCAGAATTATATTTGTGTGTGCAACACTTTACACGAGAGATATCATATCATGCTTTAGATACACATACAGACATACATATATAGGCATATACGTAAGACATTACGGCATACAGTTTGTTGTCAGTATATCAACTAAACTGTTTGATGCCAACAAATTCTAAAGCTGCAAGCTTTGATAAAACTCTTTACTCATAACTAACTGGCGCAGCTTAAGATAGATTAGATGTCGAAAGAAGAGTATGAAAGAAGATGGGAGTGAGCGAGAGAGAGAGAGAAAGAAAGAAAGAGAAAGAGAGAGAGAGAGATAATGTGGAAGACAAACTGTGAATTGGAAAGAGAGAGGAAAGAGGAAAATATGCCCTCGACTTGCAGTTATTTTTCGTTTCTCTCGATTTTATAGTGTGAAGACTTGCATTAAATCTTTTTCTTCTTGTCTTGTCTGTAGGCTCGCCTCTACATCGCACGTTCCCAACCCTTTCGTTTATTCATTTCATTTACTCAGTTACTCCCAATAAGATAGGAAAGTAAACATTAAAAAAGAACGCATTAGTATTGTTGATGTACGTATCGCTCGCTCGTTTGCCTTATGCGGCTGGGTAGTCAAATCGCCGCCTAATACCACAAACGCCTGCCTGTCGGGGTATCTCTAACTGTAGGATATTCGAGTGGTATTTAGTTGGGCTTTGCTTTTCGGAAATTGTTTATGATGTTTGCCACACTCTGGAGTGAGAAGAGTTTTACAAAGTGAAAGAAAAGAAGGGGAAGGGAAAGAGAGAGAGAGAGAGAGAGAGAGAGAGAGAGAGAGATAAAGAGATAGAGAGATAGAGAGATAGAGTGTGTGTACCATTAGCAACGTGACAATTTTGGTAATGCCTTCAAAATCGTGTGTGTATTATGTTCGAGAGTTCTTTACTTTTTTTGATGAAAATTTCTTATTTTGGATAAAAACCACATTTGCTGCCAGAATTTTTAGCAAAGTGTGATTATAAGTTTGTATGCGTCTACTTATCAGTCTCTCTGTCTGTTTCGCTGTCTATCTCTTTGTCTGTCTATCTGTCTGTCCGTCCGTCTTTCTGTATATCTATTTGCCTGCTTGCCCGGATATGTTTGTATGTTTGTTTATTTGTTTCTTTGTTTGTTTGTTTGTTTGTTTGTTTGTTTGTTTGTATTTTCATATGAAGAGATCTTAACATGTGCGTAGTAAACACTCCATCAAAACATCTTGATGTTGTTGCATCTTTCTTTGCTTGTTTGCCGGGCTTCACTATTGTACTGATGTTGCATTGTCTGTGAAGTATATTGTTGTGCTATGCTTGTCATGTGCTTTCTTGTTGATGCTGTACGTGCAACATGATTCCTTAAGTACGTGTGCTGTTGCCTTTTATTTGCACTACGGAAGCAACATTTAATTGACTTAACGTGTAATATTTGTATCTCTCGTTTTGATAGAGTTTCATTGCAGCTACATGTATATATATATATATATATATATATCTATATATATATGTCGTATGTTTACTTATATCGCCTCGTAAGTTTGGCAGCATCATTGCTTTGAGAATTTCACTTTAATGCATCGAGAAAGGTGTCATTGTGGCATCATGTGTTGTAATTTTATTTGCAATTTTCGAACATGTTGCTTATGCAGTTGCTTGATAGTTTTTCTAATTGCACATTTTAGGCATACACACACACACACACACATACACAAATATACGCACATATGTACAAACACGAATCCTATATAATTAATAATGAAGAAATATCTGACATAAAAATTAAGCAGTAAATGTAGTGCAATAACTGATGGCTATGTATAGTTTTTCACTGATACAAAATTACGGTGTTCACGGTATACTTACTACACATATGAATGGGCATTTTTTTTTTTTTTTTTTTTTTTTCTTTAAGAGCAATTACACAAAGCAAACGTTTTTTTTCTTTAAGCACATATTTTTATATATTTTCGTTAACATATAATATTTTGAAAATTTTTACGCGTAACTGCTTTAAACAATACCAATACTCAATTGTTGTATATGTTGTAATTTAACAAACGTGAAATAAGGAAAGGAAAATTAAGAGAACCTTTGCTTAATTGGCCTCAACAAATAACTAATAAATAAAAATTTTAAATAAAAATGAATTTCAAAGTAATACAAAACAAAGCAAATTCAAAAACGACCGAAACATGCACAACATCATGCACGTACGACGTAAATACATTGTTTTTGATAAATTATAAAAAAAAAGAGATATATGATAAATTTTAAATAAACTTAAAAATGATTTTTCCTCAAATGATTAGAAACACGATTGAATAGCCAGCCGATCATGTGGAAAATTGCATTGAAAGTACACACGATTGAAGTTTCGATTTTTCTAAATTGCTTTGAATCCTAACAAAAAAAAACAACAACAACAACAACAGAGAAGAACATTACTCGCAATTTTAGTCGAATTTTTGAATATTGAATGCTCACTACATATGTACATATATAGCAAACAGTATTCATTCATTTATAAATGATTTCATTTAGATGATCGATCGTCTCTGGGAATGTGTGAAAATTCGATTCGGGAATTGCAATCTCCTTTAGTCGCGTAAATCTGTTCTTAGTGTAGCAATGGCACCAACAATGTTGGTAAACAAAATCATTGCGAGTTCGCGGTATTATCAGAGCGAATGAATGCCTTGATATAATCCCAAAGTAAAAACCCCAATGGAGTAATGTCGCATATTCTTGGTGACCAGTCCAGACCTTTCTGGAAATTGCATAGATATCGAACTTTTCTTTCAATAAATTGCTTAAGTCACGAGACCTATCGCATATGGTCCATCATCTTCTTTAAATCACATATCATCCGAACAGAACTGAATTTGATTTATGCCGCAAACACTCAGAAATCATATATCTAAGCTCTTTTCCGTTGAGGATAACTGCAATGCGGTGGTGGTTTATCCACATATCCGTTTGTCGCATCCATACGTTCAGCATTTAAGTTGAACTTTTCAATTACATTAAGGTATAGAGATAAGCTCTGTATGTCGATTCAATTGATCATAAATCTGATTATTTGGCCGCGAAACATACTCCGAATCATTATTTTTGCTATAAATATTTCATTGTTTTCTGCACACTGTTCAATTTTGCTATATACTCGACGCAACTCTCAATTTTATATGAAAGTTGAAAAGATAAATATGGACTGTACGACGTTTTAAAAAAAGCCCTTCGATCTGAAATATTTCAAAAACATTATCTAGACAACTGAACGGACCGTTCGCAATTAATATTTAAAAGTCATTATAGCCTTTCACTGCTACTTGTCACCAAGTGTATTCCGTTCATGGAATGATTGCCAGTCTATGTGAGAACGGTACAAAGTTGAATTGAGTTATTGTTGGTGAACAGTTGCGAAAGGAAACAGTCCAAATTGTCCGCGATGATATCGTCAGATGGTGACACTTTTCAGTGTATACGAATCTGCCATTTTCATCCAAACTAGTTTCAATAGAGAGTCATAAGTGCTATCACTTTTCCTCTCTTATGAGAAGTTTGGCGTTTGAAAATTTGAATGAGAAAAGTTGTTCACAATAAAATCCAATGATGTCAGTATACTGCAGTCTGCGCCAACTTATCGTTTCGCACCCAAGTTGTCTCAAAGAATCGTTTATCAGAAAGGTTCATCGTGGTTCATTACTTTCCCGTTAACTTTTATCTGGGGCACTCACAAAAGGATTTCATATCAATGGTAATTTAAACATAGATAGATACCCGCGATGTTAAAACTTTGCCAAATGCTTGATGTTCATGCAATGTAAAGATTTGAAAACTTTTGATTTTAATTGGGAAGTGACGAGATTAAGGCGGAACTTTGTCAAGATTTAGTTCTTTATAAGTAACACCATATGTGGACGATGTCTGAATATTGACTATATTCAGATCACGAATGCTTAACCTCTTCGCCTGTGATATGAATTGAATCTACTGTTTAGCTAACGGACTTCTTATTGTTTGAATATATCCGTAAGTTTGTTGAAAACGTCTGCCTACAATTAATTACGTCGAACTGAACGAGAAGACGAAACTCAATTAGTCCGAACGAATCTCTCCTATCTCTCGGGTATATGTGTATGCAAGCATTTTCTTTGCAAACGCGTACTTGGGCGTGTGTGTGTTCGTAAAAATTGTGAAAAATTGATCGAGGCGTCAAAAAAATATTAAAAAAAACAGCAAAAAAAACAAAAAAAAAAAACAACGTTAAAACAACATCTACGCCCAATTTCAGGTATATATTAAGCACCTAATTTACGATCAACAGGTGACAATAATTTTATGCTAACGACTGACTTAACGACATTAAACTATAAACAAACACACGCACACACACACACATATACATGCTAATATATATATATATATATATATAAACATACACATACACACACACACACACACACACACACACACACACACACACACACACA
>NW_023998414.1:1097171-1097897 GCF_014805625.2 Glossina fuscipes
ACACACACACACACACACACACACACACACACACACACACACACACACACACACACACATTTCACGCAACATTCGCAACAATTGATGCCGCATAGTGATATTCAAATTTTTGCATATTTTCTCCCTCTGACGTTTTCATATGCATTCCCTGCTCAGATTGCCTTTAGTTTGCAAAGCTTCGCCTGCTTGTGAAGATACCTGTCCGCAGTTTATCATTTACAACATAACTCAGATTATGTTTGTGTCTGTTTTATGACATGATTCAATAGCACATTCATTCACTTGCTTATAAGAAGTAACACAAGCGCATATGAATATGCTTGCGTTTATGCATACGCTGCATTACGTCTGTGGCAAGTTCAATGATAAATACCAACAATGCACACACAACAGCACAGCATGTTGCCGGTAGTTGTAGTTGTCATTTATTACAACGGGCGAATAATTTGCAAACTCAACCACAATGTTAACCACTTTATGAGTAAATTTGTTTTCTTCTGCCTGTTACTTAGTAGTTGTTGTTATTATCTTATGTTCTTATTGTTGTTGTTCGCCAAAACAAAGTGGTTCAACCAGCGTAACGCGGTCATAACTCTTCTTCCTTACCCTTCTCACTATGCGCATATTTATGCAGATTTTTTGTTTTTATTTTTTGTTTTTTTTTCTTGTTTTCTTTTTTGTGGGGGGGGGGGGGGGGGGGGGGGGGGGGGGGGGGGGGGGGGGGGG
>NW_023998414.1:1097997-1101332 GCF_014805625.2 Glossina fuscipes
AAAAAAAAAAAAACAAAAAGAAAAAAGAATGCCTGCGGCTTCAACGAGGCGTTGTACTAATTGATTTTCCCGTTTAGGTTTACAACACATCACCATTACCATTACCGCCTTCGCCGTCGTCTCCATCATCATCGTCATCATCGTCATCGTCATCGTCATTGTTATGATATTACTGTTCTTGTAATCCTTAATAGTTTTCTTTTTGCATTTCGTTCGGCTATCTATCGTGCGGTTTGTAGATATTTTCTCATTGCGGTTAACTATGGCGGGTTACATCAATTAAATGCTTCGAAAGATTTGTGGTCAACAACTCGATGGCGCGCACAACATTTAGCTTTGCATCCCATAGTAAAGTGCTTACAAAGTATTTCTTCTTCAATGCATCCGTCTCCCTCTCTCTCTCTTTCTCTCCCTCTCTCTCTCTCTTTCTCTCTCTCTCTCTTTCTCTTTCTCTCTTTCCCTCTCTCTATCTTTCTCTCTACTAATACGCTCGCTACAAGAAGGCCATTTGGAATTTCTTTCATTATTTATGTTTTTTGTTTAGTTAAATGCATTAATAACTTAGTAATTGTTTTCCTTCTTCTAAGCTATTTTCTTTTTTATACAAAATTGATTAATATTAGGCGCACACACACACATACATTAGCATACTTTAAATTTTTCAATAACAATTTGTACACACATGTCTTGGCAGATGTGTGAAAAATCTTCTTTAAGTCGCGAAGCAATTAAATTTTTTTTAAATATATTAACAAACCAGAATTCTTTACACTTAATGATTATATTGATAAGTCCTACTAAGCCCCATCCACACGATCCGACCGGAAAAGTGTTGAATGAAAGCCGAGATTTTAATTTTCATATTTTCCCATGGAACTAATACTTGAGCAATACAAACGCTTTCGATCATTAAGGGCATGAAAATGGGAACTACTTGAAAAGACGACAATCGATCCGCCAGAGGAAACAGTTCTTTTGCCATTAAGCTTGAAGTTGATGTTTGGATTTATTGCAGAAACATTATATGAACATGTACTATTTACATATTTATTTAAGAATAATACTTACTATATATATATATATATATATATGTATATATATATATAAATATCTGTGTGATGAGAATGAAAATTTAATATGAATTTTTTTTTCGATTTTAGGGTAAACAATTTTTTATCCTCTGGAACCTTTTAGCAGAATAGGCCCTAGAAACAAATGTAGCATCGTTCATAAAAAATTCATTTTCACATATTTACAAAATTTTTCATGTGGGTTAGTATAGCGTTATCCCAGACGAGACAGTCATATAATATAAACGGGTGAACGCCGTCTTTCTCGTAAGAGAATCTTATTTACAGTTCTCAGTTTAGAATTTCTCTCCATTAGCGGATATATTTGGCGCTCTATCATCATATCCATACAAACGACGTTTCAACGAAACTACACTAAACGTGGTATACGTTGAAGTAATTTTCAAATAAAATATAAACGCTTTCTAAAAACGCCCACTGATATATTACGATAGTCTTTTCGGTATGGTAGGGAAAATTCTTACACTTCTAAGGAAAACCGTTTTCATGAATAATGAAAATTTTCCCATATCTTCAAGGCATCTATTAAGCTAATAAAACTCTCCTCTAAGGGTTAAATATCACGAATGGTTCGTTGTCAATAATTAATCCAAGTCATCAAACGACCACAATTACTCTAATAACTTTTTCACCCACTTGAGGTGATTTTCATTAGCAAAGACCTACCCAATCATCTTAATATTGCTTCGTGAGCATTGCTTTGAAATATGAGAAGGAAACGCGAAAGCTATGCCTTTGAATAAATGTCTACCAAATTACATTAAAATATCACGAAAGTTATCAGCTTAGGGACAGATAAACCGATCAGCTTAAATTGATTCAAATTTTGATTGCTAATTGATCGCTATGATAAACAGGGGGTTTATCTCAAATCCATTTGAGTGTTTTTTTTTTGTACATTCGTTAGCATATCCTTGTACCATTAGTGATGTAGGGTATAAATAACACCAGAAAACCATCACAAATCAGACATGATAATACTATATATAGAAATACATTAAAGGCACACAATACTTAGTAAAATTTATGACCAGCCCCACCAGGCATCGAATCTGGGTTTCCCGTGTAATTTTGCCGGCTTTCCCTCTTCTTATTTTGTAATTTTGAACGCTTTCTTTCAGATGCTTAAATATATTTGGGTTAATTCAACACACTTCCCCTTAGGATAATCCTGATGATGAAAGTCAGATTCAATGACAAACAATATCAAGATAAACGATTCTAGCATTCGACATTTTAAGACAAAACCGTTTCCCCCGAAATCGTTCTGAAATCGTCCTGTTCTACATCTCCCTAGTGTTTCTAAATGCAGCAAATGTAATAAGATGAAAGGGAACAGAATTTCCTGAAAGGAAAAATCATGAGAATTAAAGACAAAGGCAAAGGCAAAGGCAAAGGGGAATTTGTGATTCCGACTAGTTTTGGGACTTTGGGGAAAGAAAAAATTTAAGCTTAGTTATGAGCATATGAGCGTATGTATAGTAATCAACCAGTCAGGCGATATATGTTGTTTTCCCGGTTTGAGAACTTGTGTTTTTACCTTTTACAATTGCATTCATTAATGTCGATTTTATAGTTTGCATTATTAATGATATTGCGCCTGACTCGCAATATTTGCACTGAACTTAAGTTCGTTTTTAGATTGCGTTAAGTGGTGGGTATGTGTTATGTGTTATGTGTTATGCTTTGAGCGATTTAGTCGGCACAACATTTACTAAACAAATAAACCGATATACTATTTCCATTTAAGAACATGATTGAGTATAAGTTTTCTACAAGGAAACATGTGAAGTCATGTGGTTGCGGTTTTGTCATTAAAGTCTAACAATTTTGTGTATTGTTTTGCAACTAAATACTCGAACCATACAGAAAATTTTAATGAGATTTTTTTTTTTTTAAATAAATATTTTTTTTTTTCTTTATGTCATTGCCACATCTCGACTTAAGGGAAACGCCCCCCTCAGTGAATTTTTTCCCTCCTAAAATTTATGTTTCAAAGCTTTTTATTATAATTTGTAAGAAATTTTTTTATGTTAGTGACTATGTATGAGTGCAAATTTCTTATGCATACATGGTCTTGAAAGAGTCATCTCCATGTAAGGATTTTGAACTGGGGCGGCCCTCTCGTATTGCTGTTGTTCCTAATTATTTAAATGGGGAACTATGTACACAATTATCCTTTTGTTATAACACACGGGTATATATGTTTATACTTACATACATACACATATACCTGCATACATA
>NW_023998414.1:1101732-1123424 GCF_014805625.2 Glossina fuscipes
AAAAAAAAAAAAACAAAAAGAAAAAAGAATGCCTGCGGCTTCAACGAGGCGTTGTACTAATTGATTTTCCCGTTTAGGTTTACAACACATCACCATTACCATTACCGCCTTCGCCGTCGTCTCCATCATCATCGTCATCATCGTCATCGTCATCGTCATTGTTATGATATTACTGTTCTTGTAATCCTTAATAGTTTTCTTTTTGCATTTCGTTCGGCTATCTATCGTGCGGTTTGTAGATATTTTCTCATTGCGGTTAACTATGGCGGGTTACATCAATTAAATGCTTCGAAAGATTTGTGGTCAACAACTCGATGGCGCGCACAACATTTAGCTTTGCATCCCATAGTAAAGTGCTTACAAAGTATTTCTTCTTCAATGCATCCGTCTCCCTCTCTCTCTCTTTCTCTCTCTCTCTCTCTCTCTCTTTCTTTCTCTTTCTCTCTTTCCCTCTCTCTATCTTTCTCTCTACTAATACGCTCGCTACAAGAAGGCCATTTGGAATTTCTTTCATTATTTATGTTTTTTGTTTAGTTAAATGCATTAATAACTTAGTAATTGTTTTCCTTCTTCTAAGCTATTTTCTTTTTTATACAAAATTGATTAATATTAGGCGCACACACACACATACATTAGCATACTTTAAATTTTTCAATAACAATTTGTACACACATGTCTTGGCAGATGTGTGAAAAATCTTCTTTAAGTCGCGAAGCAATTAAATTTTTTTAAAATATATTAACAAACCAGAATTCTTTACACTTAATGATTATATTGATAAGTCCTACTAAGCCCCATCCACACGATCCGACCGAAAAAGTGTTGAATGAAAGCCGAGATTTTAATTTTCATATTTTCCCATGGAACTAATACTTGAGCAATACAAACGCTTTCGATCATTAAGGGCATGAAAATGGGAACTACTTGAAAAGACGACAATCGATCCGCCAGAGGAAACAGTTCTTTTGCCATTAAGCTTGAAGTTGATGTTTGGATTTATTGCAGAAACATTATATGAACATGTACTATTTACATATTTATTTAAGAATAATACTTACTATATATATATATATATATATTTGGATTTATTTATAAAAATCTCTGTTGGATGAATGAAAATTTAATATGAATTTTTTTTTCGATTTTAGGGTAAACAATTTTTTATCCTCTGGAACCTTTTAGCAGAATAGGCCCTAGAAACAAATGTAGCATCGTTCATAAAAAATTCATTTTCACATATTTACAAAATTTTTCATGTGGGTTAGTATAGCGTTATCCCAGACGGGACAGTCATATAATATAAACGGGTGAACGCCGTCTTTCTCGTAAGAGAATCTTATTTACAGTTCTCAGTTTAAAATTTCTCTCCATTAGCGGATATATTTGGCGCTCTATCATCATGTCCATACAAACGACGTTTCAACGAAACTACACTAAACGTGGTATACGTTGAAGTAATTTTCAAATAAAATATAAACGCTTTCTAAAAACGCCCACTGATATATTACGATAGTCTTTTCGGTATGGTAGGGAAAATTCTTACACTTCTAAGGAAAACCGTTTTCATGAATAATGAAAATTTTCCCATATCTTCAAGGCATCTATTAAGCTAATAAAACTCTCCTCTAAGGGTTAAATATCACGAATGGTTCGTTGTCAATAATTAATCCAAGTCATCAAACGACCACAATTACTCTAATAACTTTTTCACCCACTTGAGGTGATTTTCATTAGCAAAGACCTACCCAATCATCTTAATATTGCTCCGTGAGCATTGCTTTGAAATATGAGAAGGAAACGCGAAAGCTATGCCTTTGAATAAATGTCTACCAAATTACATTAAAATATCACGAAAGTTATCAGCTTAGGGCTAAATACTAAGCGGACAGATAAACCGATCAGCTTAAATTGATTCAAATTTTGATTGCTAACTGATCGCTATGATAAACAGGGGGTTTATCTCAAATCCATTTGAGTGTTTTTTTTTTGTACATTCGTAACAAGTTAGCATATCCTTGTACCATTAGTGATGTAGGGTATAAATAACACCAGAAAATTATCACAAATCAGACATGATAATACTATATATAGAAATACATTAAAGGCACACAATACTTAGTAAAATTTATGACCAGCCCCACCAGGCATCGAATCTGGGTTTCCCGTGTAATTTTGCCGGCTTTCCCTCTTCTTATTTTGTAATTTTGAACGCTTTCTTTCAGATGCTTAAATATATTTGGGTTAATTCAACACACTTCCCCTTAGGATAATCCTGATGATGAAAGTCAGATTCAATGACGAACAATATCAAGATAAACGATTCTAGCATTCGACATTTTAAGACAAAACCGTTTCCCCCGAAATCGTTCTGAAATCGTCCTGTTCTACATCTCCCTAGTGTTTCTAAATGCAGCAAATGTAATAAGATGAAAGGGAACAGAATTTCCTGAAAGGAAAAATCATGAGAATTAAAGACAAAGGCAAAGGCAAAGGCAAAGGGGAATTTGTGATTCCGACTAGTTTTGGGACTTTGGGGAAAGAAAAAATTTAAGCTTAGTTATGAGCATATGAGCGTATGTATAGTAATCAACCAGTCAGGCGATATATGTTGTTTTCCCGGTTTGAGAACTTGTGTTTTTACCTTTTACAATTGCATTCATTAATGTCGATTTTATAGTTTGCATTATTAATGATATTGCGCCTGACTCGCAATATTTGCACTGAACTTAAGTTCGTTTTTAGATTGCGTTAAGTGGTGGGTATGTGTTATGTGTTATGTGTTATGCTTTGAGCGATTTAGTCGGCACAACATTTACTAAACAAATAAACCGATATACTATTTCCATTTAAGAACATGATTGAGTATAAGTTTTCTACAAGGAAACATGTGAAGTCATGTGGTTGCGGTTTTGTCATTAAAGTCTAACAATTTTGTGTATTGTTTTGCAACTAAATACTCGAACCATACAGAAAATTTTAATGAGATTTTTTTTTTTTTAATAAATATTTTTTTTTTTTCTTTATGTCATTGCCACATCTCGACTTAAGGGAAACGCCCCCTTCAGTGAATTTTTTCCCTCCTAAAATTTATGTTTCAAAGCTTTTTATTATAATTTGTAAGAAATTTTTTTATGTTAGTGACTATGTATGAGTGCAAATTTCTTATGCATACATGGTCTTGAAAGAGTCATCTCCATGTAAGGATTTTGAACTGGGGCGGCCCTCTCGTATTGCTGTTGTTCCTAATTATTTAAATGGGGAACTATGTACACAATTATCCTTTTGTTATAACACACGGGTATATATGTTTATACTTACATACATACACATATACCTGCATACATATCTACATACATATATACATACCTACATACATATATACATACATACATACGTATAATTTTATACACATATGCACACATATTTTCACCAATACACATATATGTATGTATACATGTACGCATATTGGCATACACATTATATGGTATATACATTATATAAATATATATATATATATAAATGTCTATATATATATATATATATATATATATATAACATTTATATATATATATAGACATTTATATATATATATATATATATATATATATAAATATATATACATGTATACGCACTGGCGTATGTAGCAATAACTTTGGTGAACATTGATGTTCGTTGATTGTTGTTGTAAAAGGGAAACGTATCTAGAATTAGGTGTGGGTCAGTTTCAGTTATTCAAGATTCTAAACATTCAAGAAAAGAAGGAATAGACAAACACACGAATAAAGACGAAAAGTAAATGCAAAAATAAAACAACAACATTAACAACTACAGCAATAATAACAACGAATGTACTTATATTTGAAATCTTTCAACTTGACGACATGTGTTACAAGGCAGCAGTTAGTGCTGGTGCTATTGCGCTGGTACACCCTTCGCTTATCTGCATACATATGTTCTCGAGTTCTCTATTGGAATCCTTATGTTACTTTTTTTCTATGCTAGGGGAGCATATGCCTCAAGTACTTTTAATAACAAGTTCCCTCATATACATACACTAACTTATGCGAATAGCTATGTGAACAAACGAGCAACACCAGCATCAAGCAAGCAAGAAAGTAAGCTAGCATTTGTTTGTATGTTCGACAGTAGGCTTTTGCCATACTTTTACATGTTAGGGGAGCATTGGAACAAAAAGCAAAAAACAAAAAACAAATAAATAAAAAAATTTATAGAAAAAAATAAAAAAGCTTGCATTAGAGAGAGAGAGATAGAGAGAGAGAGAGAGAGAGAGAGAGAGAGAAAAAAAGAAAAAGTTAAACATGAAATTATTACAAAAAGGACATTGCACCCGGGGTTATACACAAAGGTAGGGAACATAGCAAGGATATAGAATAGTGAGAAAAGCCTCTAGTAGAGCAAACAGCGTGTGATATTTTGTATGTAAAGGAAAAATAAAGCAAGAAAAACCCACTTGTAGGCTTATGAACCGTAAAGACATCATCATTTAGCATTCCAAACCTAGCGTCTATGCATGTGTGCATACCGTTCGCATGCAACCCTTGCAAACGGTTAATGTGGCCATTGAGTAATCTATGGAATTCTAGCTTCAAAGTTTCCACTTGTATGCCATTGAATTAAACAGATTTCTCTTACTCACTCCTTTTGGGCGCGTAACGCTTGACAACAGCATTTAGAAGTCACAACACGTCTTATATTAAATGTTGTATTTCACAATAAACACGCTCGATGTGGACCTAGAAGAATGCATACATTTCCACATGTAAGAATGTATGGAAATTTCTTATTTTTAACTGCCTCTTCGCTTTCGGGAAGCTACGCTTCATACACCGCCTCATACGCTACTTTTAATTGTCACCCTTTCTCGTTATTGTGTAGATTGTTGTGTTGGTTAGGAATAGCAAAGAAAAGATTGTTTGTTATGTGTTTGTGCAATTGAATGAAAGTAAAACTTTTTTTTTTTTTTTCTAATGTACGCGCATTTTCATATTTTACTTTTATTTATTTTTATTTTTATTCTTCTTTTTTTTTTTTTTTTTTTTTTTTTTATTTTTTTTTTTTTTTTTTTTTTTTTTTTTTTTTTGTAATAGCTAAGGCTTAACTTTACTCTTTTTGCTTACTTGAGTAAATAAGAATTCGTTATCTTAGCCTAAGTGTTTGCCTCGTTGTACACAGAAAAGTTAACTCGAGTTCATTCGCCTTTACATTCTTTCAGTGTTTTTTTGTTTGCATTTCGAAAAGATTAAGATTTTATCAGTTCGACAAACAAATTTTCTTTTCTTTAAAGGCGATGTAGACTTATAATAAATACACCAACAACCCAAAACTATAACCGCTGCAACGAGTTTGAAAAGTGAAGATATTGTCCCGTTGAGTTTAATGAAAAAAACAACTAATCTTTCTCCCTTAGAATTAGATATTTAAACATTATATGGTTCTATTCGATTTTCTTTTATTTTATTCGATGTTAAAGGAAAATGAATTTAAGAAAAAATGTTGCAAATATATCAAAGTTTATTAACAATAATGATCGGAGCAAATTGTTACTTCATCTAACTATGCTTTTCGTTTATATCGTTGGTGAACATAACAATCGGTTTGCGATTATATTTAGAAGTAAACGTCACAGTTCTAAAGACGATTCAATTCAATCCATTTTGTAATTGCCAAGAATCCACTACTAACTCGTCGGCTCAAAGTGAATGCAGTCATGCCAATCCGTTGAAAATTTTCAGACATTTTTCACATCGCTCTACAACATTAGTTTAATAATAATCTACTAAAACTAAACGATTACTAGACTTACGTTCAACATAACCTTCCTTTGGATATCATATCACCATCACTTTACTTCATACGAGATCGATAAGATCTGTTTGAGTTGAGAATGAAACGATGTGTGTGTTCGGTTCATGTATTCTTGCTCTTATGCTAAACAATGAATTGATTAACGACATTTGAATCCCAAAACCCTTTTTTATATATAATATTGTTGAGTGTGCGTATGTGTGTGTGTGTGTGTGTGTGTGTGTGTAGGCAGAATATTTGTAGAGGAGACACAATACATTTTTTTTTTATTTAATTATTGTTTTTTTTTTTTTAATACTTTATTTATTGCCTTGTATTTATATTCCATTTTAGAAGACACTTTCCAGAATATTTAATTACAATCTTTTTGGACTCAAGGAAATATATGAATTTTTATTTCTAAGAATACTTGAATTGTTCTAACTATAGTGATGCACTGTAATATCACTGCATACATACTCTTATTTAGAAAAAAAAGAAATTAAATTAAATTTTATTTGAAAACAAATTGAATGGAACGTACTTATCTACGCCATTTGTGGCATAGCGTATATTCAGTTTGTGTGGACATATGTAATATCCAGAATGGCATAAGAGAGACTCACTTTTTTTTTAATACCCATCGAGTTAATTAATATCTCTGTCCATTCATAATTGGTGATTAAAGTGCAAGTCTCTATTTTAGGAATATATTGATGAGATTTGGTATAATGATGTGTTTTGACCCGAGGACAAACATTACTAAATTTATTTCGGATTGAATCATTTTTTCGCCCATTCCCGATACAATGCCTTATTTCGATGAGTTCTTAAATGGAAAACAAATGCAGTTTTTAAAAATTTTTTTGCCAAAATTCGCTGAAAAGTAGTATTTCGAGATATTAAATTCGTATCGAAAATTTGGTTCGAATGGGGACATTTTTTTGAGTACCTTTTCCAAAACTTAATCCTTATATAATACATAGATCTAGATTCTAATATTTCATGGGGAAAATTATTTCATAATAGTAGATTGACCAAAAAAAAAAAAAAAAAACTTGGACCACGTAGTTCTATTTGTTGGATACTACCGCATATTCTTAGGAAATGTAAATCGTTTTATTAGATCAAAAAGATCTAATTGTTAATGTTTTATGATAAAAATCTGACACAAAAGTTAAATTTGAGTTACCTGGATCTAGTTATTGAAGCGCACTTCATAGACAATTCCTCATGAATACTAAGATCTTCAGAAATAGATTTAATTTCTAACATTTTGTGATTGAGCAAAAAAAATTTACGATACAAAATTTGGATCATATAGGTCTAAATTTTAGAACCTAACATATATAGAGATTGTCATGAAAAGCTAACCCTTATAGAGTCCTATAAAGGGCCAATCTAATTTCTAGTTTTCTGTGACGGAGACTGAGAAATAATATAATTTTTAGGTATCAAATTAAGTTTGTTAATTTTGGAGTGCGTCATGTCATGTTTCGAGCATCGTCCAATATGTGGCCTTTGCATGAAAATAATGTGTAATTTTTGGTATGTTACCAAAATCAGTGAATAATTGTACTAGGCGAACTGATAGGTGTAGGGTATATATTGTATTGTCGGTCTTGCTCGACTACAATCTTTTTACATCATTTTAATTATATCCTACATAATTTGTGGCACAGGCTGTTGGGATGCGCCTTGCACCAGGAATGACTTGATATAAATTTGTCTTTTATTTATATTCAGAAACTGTGTTCTGGATCGATCTAAGCTGTCTGTCTGTCCGTCTATTTGTCCCAATCAACGGCTTATTTTGAGAAATCATTATGTAAATAAGTGCTAAGTGTTATGTAATATACTATGTAATATGATTATATAGCATCTTTGGTTCGCAAAGTGCAGGCTCGATCCCTTCTAGATGTACCGTTTGTGTGTGTTTTGTTAACTTTGAAACGATTATTGGAATTAAGCGCGTTAATTAACAGTTTATGGTCAATAAGAACCGTGCAATGTCGTTGAAACCAGAATAAATGACCAGTCTATCTTCTGTCATCAAATGACAACTTTCTGGAAAAGAAAGACAACAGTCCTACGTTCTCGCCAATGACTATAGATAAACACGATTGATGGCTGAAAGGTGATTATGCTTTAATAACAAAGCGTTTTAGTAAATTCGTGTGAGCAAATTTCTGCTTTATAAGACTAACCGCGCAACCCATTACGAAAAAAGCTTACTCACGGGCAAATGTAAATACACACTGCCTTCCGATATCATTAGGATGTCAACTATTTCATGCAACTTCACTTTTCGGTTTACCAAAACTATTTTCTTCATTATCTAATGTTTTCTAGAACAACTCTGTTCATGTTTCGGTCAGCAGAAGGTGATTCAACATCACCTGTGCCTATAGGACATTGTTCAAAATGACCAAGTCATCCACAAATTTATATTTTCTATAGATAAAAATCGTTATAACATCTTTCTCATGAAAACACAACGTTTTTAATGAACAAACGATATTCAGATTTTTCCATTGACTTGGAAACTACAAACGCACTGTCACTAAAACATATGTATTTTGTAAGAAAATTGTCCGAATATTATGAAATTTTGGTTTCATGTTGTTTGCGGGTTACTGCTACCCAGAAATCGTATCGATATGTCAACAGTGATGCCATATATGGGATAATCTGGATAATCCATGTCGACTGCCATATTGGATTATCACGTTCTCCACTTCTTTGAGAATTTGCGGGCATGATTGTATTTCATAATTGCAAAGATCTCTGCCTAATATGTTACTAAAACAATTTCTGATTGATTCTACTTTGTTAAGCGATGCCTTACGTTTCGTTCCACGTTGCACGAGCACCCTTAGTGGCGATCATATCCTCGGTTCCTTTTGAAATGAATTTTTAACAAAATTTTGAAAATACATATACCATATCTGCCAATATTATTATTATTTTTTAAAAAACATATTTTAGACGCATTAACATTAAAATTTCATTTTATGAAACTCTGTTCGGTGTTATAAAAGAAAAAATATCGTAAACCTTATTGATTTCTTGAACCAAATGCCTTTATGGTGTATCGTGTCGGTAGATAAAATTCACTCACAAGTGAATTCATGAGTTTTTCCTGCTGCAAAAATCTAACGAATTGCACTGCACTTAATCAAATTTGATAATTTAAAGCAAGTATTTTGGATTGAACAGAACAACCGTTAATTTCGTTAGATCACCGAGAAATATAGTATTGAGAATACAGCATTCATGTGTCCTTGAAAGTGTACTGAGTTTTTTTTTTTTTTTTTTTTCTACGTATCGACGATATTAGTAGTAGAAGGAAGGAGGAAAGACAATGGGAATGATTTTTGATTATTTGAAAATATTTATGTTTATTACTAATCAATTTCATATGCTCGCAATTGTGTGATTCTTAATCTACACTTCTAAGCATTATTATTATTAATATTATTATTTTTTTTTTTTTTTGTATACAATGCGCTTCATTTCGACTTGAACGCGGTTGTACCGTCTTTCAATCATTTTGATTCAGTTCGATGTGACGTCTTTTAACAAATGTAAATATTTCTCATATAACCGCATAAATCATTAGGTAAAGAAATTGTTTTGCTTAAAAGTATTTTTGGAAATAAGTCTGAAGCGTTTCAAAAATCCCGAAAGGGTCAGTTCGCTTTACTTTGTTTGATTCGAATGAGAATACATGTAAATAAAAAAAATTACTAATAGAAATACACTAACATTTTACACGTTCGCCTAAAAGTAACTGACCCCAGCCGACTTATTGAATCCCGAAGAAAAGTGTCGGCTTTGTCTGAAAACTTAATGACGGACTCTTATAACTTTTAAATAAGACGGCCGACCAAACGTGTGTGAATAAATCTTAAGTGTTTTTTGTTGTTGTTTTTTTTTTTTTCTTTTTTTTTTCTTTTTCTCTCTCTTTTTTGGCTTAATGTTTTATTAGGCGCCAAACTGATTACGTTACTGGTTGCATGCTAAAATCCTACACCCAACCAATACCGAAGACAATGAATGCTTGTGATACTCGACCTGCATAAAGCATCAAAATTATTACACGTTTCGTCTCACTTTTTACGTTAACGTAAAGCGATACAATGCAATGTATAACAAAGCTAACGATAACATTGGCTAAATGTGCCTTAATATATGTTGTATGTCGTGTAAATTATTGTTGTAGCCTTTGTGTTGTACGTTTTGTAATGTCGTGTCATGAGTGAATTACTGTCACATGTGCACTATAAGTTGAGTATTGGATGTTTATGTGACTGTGTGAGTAATTGTAACACCACCACCAACGATACCACACACAATACACATCTATATATATATATATATATGTATATATATATAAATATGTGTGCATGCATACCATGAATAGTCGGTCCTTTAGTTAGTCGATTGGTTGGTTAGCGTATTAAACAATTCATACTGGCTGCCCGGCTGTCAGTGTAAAATTTATGTTGGCACTTGTTTAAAACTTATTAAATTATTTATAATAAGCTCACTTCGTGTCAGTGTGCTTGTCATATGCATTCATTATATATATACGCGTAGGCATAAAATTATTATTATTATTTTTGTTACTGTTATTATTATTATTATTATTAGCAATGTCGTTGGTGTTGGTGTTGGTGTTGTTGATGTTGTTGTTGTTGTAGTTAACGTTAAATCATGAATGGCAATTTTCATTATATTATCAGGCGCCAATAAATCAGTAAATTAATTGATACCCACTTAAAAATTCAATTAACAACCCTCCTCTCTTCACCGCAATATATATATATATATATGTGTGTATATATCCGTCGTGTTTGCTTATATAATGAAATTATTTTATTTTTGTAAATTTTTCCCCTCAAAGATTGAAAATTGTAAAAAAAAAAAAAATTTCGCGCGATAACTGTTAGGGCTCTTCCGGGATTTGAACCCGGGACCTCCCGCACCCTAAGCGGAAATCATACCCCTAGACCAACGAGCCATATGCTATAATTTGTATAGTAAGTTATAAGTTGTTTCAAATAGTTTAATATTAAAATACTCATGCGATTGTCTTCCAACAAGAAAATCTATTTTAAAATACAATAAGAAAGAATTTTCATTCCAATTGAAACGAGCTTTTTAGTACGAACTACAAGCTTATGTGCGTTATTTGTTTGTGTTTAAATAGAAAAAAAAAAAACCTAAATATTATGTACTGAGTACATCGTATGTATATGGTTTCTTGGTAACCGTGCGGACGTGCAAGCGGTTCAATTTGGCTAAATTTTGCATTTGACTTGTAGGCTTTATTAGATGACAATTTCTTGCTTATTTATGTTAAGCGAACTATGGTTTACGCTTGCTTGTACATGTTTCAATAATTACTTACCAAGGAAACGGCGCCGGAACAGTTATGGCAAAAAAACATAATTTTTAAGGTATTTCTACTGTATCTTATTTCTTCACCGATTGATTTGAAATTTTTTCTGTTGCTTCACAATAATATTTTTCAATGCAATGCGGGAGGATTTTCTAAAACTATTGATTTAAATAAATACATCATCGATCAGAGGAAAACATTTTTAATTTTTCAAAAAAATATCTGCCAAAAATTTGCTTCAAATTTCGTTTAAAAGGAACCAAACTAAAATAAAAAACTTCTACAATCTTCACTAAAATTGAATTATGAAATCAATAGCTTGAGACGTCAAGAGTGCTAATAATCGTAGATCGAATTCGAAAAACATAGTGTCAAGAAAAAGTCAATGAAAGAGTTAAATAGTATTAGTTGTACTCGTACTGTTGAATTTTTAGCTACGTCAGTATCAATCCACGTATCATATAAAAAAAAATGTTTGGAAGAATCGAAAAAATATGCCCCTTTCTAACTTTCATTTTACACTTTCCTGCGGAGCAATTTGGCGTATTTTCAACACTAACACGCGTGCAAAAACTTTTAATGTTATTACACATCGGGTTGGAGTCGACATCTTAACTGTTTCGATCAGGAGAATGTGAACAATAAACACATAGACACATAGACGAATACATGCTAATCTCGAATGTATTTGCTTTGCACGATTTCTAAATCTAAAAATTGTTAGGGGTGTGGTGCTTGAAAAATCGTGTTTCAAGAAAAAACAAAAAAACATTCAGTACAGGCACACTGATAACAAATGTGCTCGAAAAATCCAATTTTTGGATAACTTGGAATTTGGACACGCCCATAATCATTTTCTTATATCATTTTTAAATGACAAGAAATTTAATTTTTTTTTTTAAATTTGCGATGATCACTTAAATACCGCTTAAGCAACAATTTGAGACTCATCTTAAACTTTGAACCGGAACGACCATATAATATAAGGAAAATAGGGAATAAATTAAAATTTTTTTGATAGATATAAATCTGCCAAGAGACCGAGTTTTTTTCCCTTTTATTTATATACATGTACATATACTTTACAAGGTCTATTATATTCGAATTTTGAGAAACGCAAAATATTCTGTGTAATGGACATTATAACGTGAAAAATTTAGTCTATATGTCTTAAAATGATGGGCGAAGGGGCTAGGGCCTTCTGATATTGTCATTGGGCCGCAATTACGAAAATTACCCAAAGTATTTTATATTATTATTAAATATTAATTAATTTATTAAAATGTTTTTTTTTTTTATTTTTTTTTTATTTTTATCGCTACACGTCACTTTGTGAATATGCAGTGATAGCTTAAAACTCTACAACATTGATTTATTGTAAATATACGAGATAACGCGGAATACCTTACCATTAAAAAGATTTTTATTAAAACAACTTTAGTAGGTTAGTTCATAATAATTCCGAAATACTTCTCGAAAGAAGTTGAACATGTCCATTTATCAAATATTTTAGATGATTAATTGATATCGCTCTTCTTATAAATACACAGTTGCTTATGCTTGAAATATTTTATGATTTAAATATCTATATAAGATTTTAGTTGTATTGATTAATTAAACCTGTATTATGGAACAATTGAAATTATCTAGCGGTAGAGGGTATTTAAAAGTGATCTTTAACTGCCAAGTCTGTGCTTGTGTACGTTTTACGCTAAAAGTGGACTTTATTGAATGAACATTTATTATAATAATTGTTAATAAAACCGTATTAACTAAATTATTATATTTTTTGTTCCTTTTCAGAAAATATTTTAATTAAAGAGGATAATAAAAAGAAGGAAACGGTGAGTAAATTTAATATTTGTGAAAAAATTATTGTTATCAGTGCTTTTTGCTACCATATCACACTCTTTGATGATAGCATCGTAAAGTTTAATGTTCAATTGATATATTGATTATATGGTACGCGCCACAGGTATAACATTATACGCACATATAATACTGTGAGGTGGATTTGTTTATAAAATGAAAACAATCGTTCTTTATTCGTCGAACAACGATTTCGTCTCCTCTACAGCCCGATTAATATTTCTTATTGATATTTTGCTCTTGACATAGGTATAATCGATTAAAAAATGATCAACTTTGAATTTGGTTTTTGACTTAGTTCATTGTTGGTTCTGCGCGATATTCGCTCAATCGCTCGATTATTATCTGGTCGTAAATATGGATCCTTGTTTTAGGTCCCCTAATTATGTATTTCATGGCTTGCTGGTAGTCCGAGATCATTAGATACTGCAAAACTCCAAGGTCTCATTTTTGCGTACGTACAGCATGTGTTCACACTTGCTTACCTAGAAATTGGGTTTGTCTTTATTCATGCTTACGATCGCTGGCGCCAAGTCACATTGGCAACTTATCTTAAAAGGGAGAAGTACTCCCCTATTGCTGTCAAATAAGTCATACGCGAATATCGTATATATAAAAACGTAACTATGTGAATATCGTTTATTTTCAAAACGCTATAAATTCGTACATAATCTACGATACGTTATGATAAAGTATATGAAGAATACCGTATTATTATTAATCAGGCATTGAATAAAGGGGATGGATGATCATCGCTTATCGTGTGCCTATGTCGCAATCACATATCGTAGTCATGCTACTATGTGATTGTTATCAATAAATTCGACACGAGCTAAATGCAATTTTTTCTTGAATCCTGATTAAGGATTAGGAAATCGTTTCTCGCGAATTGTCTTCAAATATTGATTACATTTGGGCTGGAAGATATAAAAAATATTCATCTACAGGTGCCACAAGCGTTTCACTGAACGCAATAGATTTCTGATTTAGGTCTATTTGGAGCCCGACGATAAGGAGATTAACTGTTTCAATTATTTTTTTCTCTATAAGAGAGAAAATTTGTTACTCTCAGAAATAGATAAGCTACGACAGAGATTTTGAATGGAATGAAAAAGGAATCCCTACATGCTTTCTTGACTTACGTCGATGACGTATGATGACAATTGTCAAAGTCATGGCAACAAAGACACAACTTTGAAATTCTGTAGATAATGCAAAGGTTTACAATAAAAAGTAAAGTTTTTTTTTTCTTCTTTTATTTTAAATGAGTAATCAGTCAGGGTGTATCCCCTACACGTGTAACTTGGTGACGGTCAGAAAGAAGTAAGGGTAGGGAAACAAATTTTTTGTTTTTTTTCTGATCAACTACTCAGATCGTACCGCTATAGACGGGCGGGCACGCTGGTGATTAGGGACGTTTATAGAAAGTGTGGGGTGAAAAGGAGTAGCGTTTGTGAGCGTTCGACTTGAAAATGGACATAGCAGGTACGAGAGGGAAGACCAATGCTGGTAGGTTGTTTCGAAGACGGCAAAGTACGGTTAAGAAAAGACGAGTCGCGTTAGTGTTTTATCCGGTATGCATGTAACTTCAGGTCGAATGGCTGGAAGCGACAAGTGGGTATAGTCCTACTGAAGGATTTATTTTGTTAGGCATGTCTGTCTCTCTTATCTCTGCAGAGTCTGGCCTGAGTTTGTAAGTGAAACTTAAGCGGAACACAGTCGATACTCGAGCGTATCGGGAGATCTGTACACACTTTCGTCGCCCATAAGCACGTGGAGCATTTTGGCGTACGCGGTCAAAGGTTACCAAGCAAAGTTTAGAAGCTCTCTACCCTAATTTCGGCTGAACATAGGTTATGTGAATGGTTCGGATATCAATAGTAGGGAAGTATTTTCTTCATCACTTTAAAAAACCTAAACTTTTAAACTGGATTTTCGACACTTCGAACAAACGTTCTGTCCAACGAACATCGTTTTGTATTCTAATGCCGAAAATATCAAGGGTTGCCGTTTCTTTTACATTGATACAATCAAGAGAGGGGAGTTGTTCATTATTTTACCTGTGCATTAGGAAATTACCTGTGTCTCGATTCTTCATGGTCTCTTACTAAAGGAAACAAAAAGCAATGACGCGAGATACTGTCGTCTACACAGGGATACGTAGGGTTCTCCGTTATGCTTAGGAAGTCGTTAATGAATACCGGGAGGTTATTTTGTTACGGATATTAATGAAATTTCTAACTTTGTGTTCATTACCTTCAAATTGATGTTTTATACCGCTTAAGTGCGTTGAGCGGTGTAGATTTTATATAACGACGTGTTATACGATCGTTCTTGCTTGAGTTGCTTGATAGGAAATTTAATTTTTTTGTCATTGAAGTAGGTAACGATTACTCTGTATGATTGAATGTATTTCACAATTAATCGAATTTGTCCATCCAGTCCAGTGATTTATAACTAAATTCAGATATATGAAATATTTAAACAAGCAATGTTCGAATCAAACCGACCGTTAATATCAGTAACGTTTGGAATTAATATATGGGGGGACGTTTTAATATATTGTTATTGCCATTATAATTAGGCTGTTCAAGCTAAGAGTCCGGTTCGTTATTCTCATTACCAAGCTTAGCAAAACGATCGCTGAGGTAAAAGAGTGTGTAAATTTTTTTGCTTTGCTGTGCTAGCGCTGCTGTTGTCGGTATTCGGACTGCAAGCATTGACACATATAGTCGTGGCTTTAATATTGTTGTTGCTATTATTCTTTAATGCAGATTCAGTTTATCGATGTCTGTTAAACATAGGCGATGCAACCACTGGCCAGCTTGTCCCGTTATCATCATCACCATCATCACCAGCTTTCATCCGCGATGAAGGCAGTGTTAATTGCACGATCGCGATCAACAGCGAGCCTTGCTTATATTTAAAGTTTTTACAGTTACGAATTTAGCCTTTTTGACACCAGTGTAATAGTGTAATGATCATCATGTCCGCTCACTGTAAAATCAGACGAAAGACGCTCGTTCGTTTACAATATTGTTCCGTTTTATGCCGTATTTTCAAGTTGCTTACGTTGTTATTGCTCTGATGCTGTTGCTACTGTATTTTTTATTATTGTTGGTTTTGCTGCTGTTGCTGCTGTTGCTGCTGCTGCGATTGCGTCGTCATGTTGTTTCCTTTTTATTGTTGTTGTCTTATCGTTATATTTGTTGCTGCTTTCCATGCTACGATTAGTTTATTGCTTTTATTTTTTGCCACAGGTATCATCACTGCTGCCATTGCTGTCAGTATGGGCTATTTACTGCTTTTCGATGGCATTGCTGTTGTTATTGCCGATTGCGGTTTATATAGATATTGCCGCTGTGATTGTATTATTCTATTCTCGTTACTATTGTTGTTGTTATTGCTGTTTATGTTTATGTTTTTGTGTTGTGTTGATGTTTCTTTTATTGCTTGTGTTGCTTTTATTTATTGGACTAGTTTTTTTATTGATTTGTTATATACTATTGTTGCCATTACGTTTCGCGAATTGTTTCGATTCTGCTTCGTTACCTTGTTCTGGTTTTTGGAGGTGCTGTTTTTGTAATTCGCTCGATCGGTCAGTTGTCAGGCTAACGGTTCTCCTCTCACAGTACAATTTTGCCGGCGGGGGTTCGTTGTTTGGGAATGCAATTTTTTCGAACATTCATTAGCAAGTAAATATTTGTTGCACACACAAACCAACACACTTTTTAAGTTTGTTCTTTTAGTTTTAATTTTTTCTTTTCTGTTGCACTTCATTGGAAACTTTGCGATTTTATTGTGATCTTAGAAATTGGTTATGTTGCTATGTCCACGAAAACTATTACTTTTTACTGCGATTAATGTAAAATATAACCTCACCTTGGCAAAACACTTCCAGCTTTTTCGATGCACAAACGCACAAACACACAACACTATTGTGTTAGGAATGTGGCAGCTACAGCCTAGTGAGTGTATGTCCACTCAATAAGTGTTATGCCTTTACCCTCTGAGGACTTACGACAGCTACGACCGATTATGGTAAAACGAAACTGAGATTTGAACCCGCGGCCATTGACTTGTTAGACGCGATTTGCCACAGCAGTGATTAATATTTTCTTATCTTTGTTTTTTTCTTTTGCCCAGGACTAGTCAAGGACAATTTATACTATTTTATTCTCAACAGGTTAGTTGGTAAAATAATAAATAATAATAAAAAAATAAATAAAAAATTAAATCTATTTACGTTTATATTATGGGTCAATCGGTTTATATACAAAAACACTGCTATCATGATAGACAAAATAAAACCCCTTCAACTCAAATTGGGATAGGAAAACTTAAAATGTATATTCACTTGCTCGCGCGACACTCATGTGACTCGTATGATAAAGTCTGATCAGTCTATATACGGTTTCGTTTTCTGGGGCCGTCCATTTGCTCATTTGCTCATACATTTTTCATTTGCAAAAGTAGCCGTAGACGAAATCTTATTTCAATTTTTTAGTTCACTTACACGGAGCAGCTAAGCGAATAGTAGGGCTACCGTTTTATATCTACTTAAGTCGCGAGAAAGAGAGAGAGATTAACGCATCCTTCACCTATGATAATGTAAGAGCGCATTACAGAGTGTGAATGTTAATGGTCGTCCATTTCATGCATTGCATACAAAAGCAACTATTGTTGCAATCCTAGCAACGCATTTTACAATGCATGCAACAAAGCCTTCGAATCGTTTTTTGTATATATCATTCCTCCATTCTTTCATTTTGTTCCATTTCATTCTACTTAACTTAACTGCTACGGTTACAGTTTATTTTGCAAAAAGATCAAAAAAAAAAAAAAAAAAAAAAAAAAACTATAATATAAATAATAAATGTCATCATGCAAATTATATTACATGTGACGTACGTGCATATGTGTGTTTATGTGTGTGTGTGTGTGGGTGCATGTGATTATATTAAATTTGTTTTCGCAGTTATTCACATAATATATCAACCCGCGGTAAATGACATTTGAAGAAAATGCATAAAACATGATAAAGCCATTAAATTGCTGTTAACTATTTAAATTAAAAAAAAATGCAATTTTTTTTTTGTTTTTTTGTTTTTTCGTTTACTGGCCACCACTACGTATACATCATATCATACTTGCATGCGAAGCTTGTATTAACGCTGTAATACCAAATATATAAATATATATATATGAACGCATATAAATTGCGAAACACGTAAACATAAAATGAGTAAGATTGCATGAGCGTAAGTGTAAGTGTAGGCAGAGCTACTAAAGAATGCCCTCATAGCCGAACTTAATTAAGGCTTAGTTATGCGCTTCTTTTCTTTTTATGAGTTTTAGCAATGATGGTTATGTTAAAGTGCAAAAGTCATATTTATTTACCGCTTCTCTCTCATTTCTCTCTTTCCCCAAAAATAAGGCAAACAATTTTAATTAAAGTTTGTTAAAATTCGCCAGCAAAAAAATTTGAGGTTATGTTTTTTCTATTGATTTACATGATCCCGATAAACGATATGCAGGGCAAAGTTCTCATATGTGAGTGAGAGCGAGTCAGATTTTGGATTTGGAAATTCTCGAACGCGTAACTACGAGTGCATCTAACATCTTCGATACTTTTGGGTTTCATCGTAAAGATGGCTATGCGTTTCGTGGCAACTGCCCTATAGGCATAGTTAAGTGATTGTTTTGTCCACAACTGAAGTCCTTTATTTCAAGAATTAGCCGCCTTTGTCCTGCAGTTGTCCGTACATCATATAATACACTGGCGCTACACTGTCCTCCTTAACTACATTATCGTTGTGTATTTTGGTCCGACAAAATGAGGGAACCTTTTCGCAAGTTTCGTGACGATCGCAGCTGGTAAAATCTCGGGAAAAACAATTGCTCCGGACGGAGTTGAATTTCTATTTACTTCTTTCTTCTGATCTTAAGAAAAAAGCGGAGAAAAAAGAAAAGATATATAGGGAATAGCCATAGCCTGTTGGGTGTAATCCGTGATAACTGAGTTGATAATCGCGATTCTTATACACTCGGCTATTCGATACGAAATCGTAACCGGTTCTTTCTTTCATAGAAACGCAGAGATTTTAGATGCGCCTCGTTTTCACCAGAGGGAGAACACAACACGTTCATATCGTTCTGTCTTAATCGGGCGAGTGGCGTTTTCTCATGTCGTATGCCATAGATGTAACTTGGCGTTTTGGCCGTCTTGACTATTAAAAATCTCTTCTCACAGTGCTCAACGATTTTTTTCAACTTTTCATTCTGAAGAAATGTTTACGTGAAATTTCTAATAATAGTTGTTTAACATATCACTCTTGAACATATCACTCTTTTACATATCTGTGTGTCTACGGTTTGTAAATATGTTCTGATGTGCCGCCATCGCCAAGTTACCCTAAATGGTTGGTTGAGTTTTACAATTTGGGAAATGAATAATTTTGTAAGAAAATTCATAAATTAAATAAGAAATAAAAATAAAAAAAAAAACAAAAGGAGAACGAAAAGGAAAACGAAACCGAGAACGAAACCGAAAAATCGACGAAAAAGGTTAAAGTTGTTAAAACAAAGGTCGTTTAGCAGAAAATACCATTTATTTTGAAGACTTAAACACGTAAACGGTTGCTTTGTCTCTCGCCTTACCGTCCCACTGAACAATTTCATACAAAAGAATTCCTTAAAGCATTTGCCCAAGGCATAAGCAAAAGCAACAGAAAAAAATTACAAATAAAACGAATAACTTAAAGAATCAAATGAAGTAAAGTAAAATGTAATAAAATTTTATTTGATTTTTATAATCAATGACAATGCAGATGTAGATATCGGTAGCGACAGCCATAAAAGACGAAAACGGTTAGCGCATACAATCAATCGGTCATCACACATATACTTATATACATAATGATATAGATAATAATAACGATTACGAATAAGATGAAGGAAAAAAAAAAACTATTCAAAAGTTTACTTTTTATCCAAATGCCAACGCATTTGACTCCTCGTCGTCTGTTCTCGACATAAAATTTCTCATGCATTAGTCTAACGCATATCACAATAGAAAATATATATATTTTCACTTTCATACATTATCAGCTACAAAATGTATGATAATAAGGCAATAAACAAATAGAAAGAGCTAGATGGATAGAATTGATTGAAAGAGAGAAAGGGAAAAGTTGAGTTGAAGAGACGGTGACCTAAAGAGTGAAAGAGTGAGAAAGTGTGATGGTAAGAGAGAGAGTGAGAGAGAGAACGAGAGAGAGAGAGGGGTAACATTTTTGTCGATATTTATTACGGTGCAATAAGAAAAATATCTCAATTTTTGTTCCTGATATATGTGTGCGAGAGTGTGTGCATTAAAATATTTCTAGAGTTAAGAGGAAATTTGTGTGCTAAGTGTTTTAGTGAATTGGAATTTATATGTGTTTGCATGTGTCATGTGTGTGTGTGTGTGTGTGTGTGTGTGCATATGTTTATGTTTAAATGATGGGAGAGAGTAAAATACACTTTCTATTTTATAAATGTAATGCATTCTGCTTCTTCTTTTCTTTTTGTTTATATCTTTTTTTTTTTTGTTTTTATTTTTCTATTTATTACTCTCATGTTCCCTTAACATTGTAAAAGTTCATCTTACAATGCTATACTTCCCCTTGCGTTCCTTCGCTCTTTCTGCATGCACTTATGCTGTTTGCCTACAAATTTTTTACATTTCTTCCATTTCCTATTTTGTTAAAGTTATTCTCGTTGCTTTTGTTTTCTTTTTTTTTTTCGATTCTCCCAAATTCCATGCACGATGCACTAAGCACTGTGCACTATGCACTGTGCACAGAGCTTTGAAAGTGTTTCTTACTCCGCTGGCATGTATAATGTCTATCTTATGCAAGCAAACACCAAACACGTATACATCTATGTACATTATACAAATACATGCGCAAATACAAAACACACATCTAAACCTAAAGTTAAAGGTTTCTTATAACTTTGCAAATGTATTTCGCTTTCAACACTTTTCATGTGTTGATATGCAGCAGCAAGAAAAATGTATATTTGCGAAAGACTAACTGAAACTTGCACATGTACACACACACACACACACACATAGATATATATATATATGTATATATATATATATATATGCATATGCATATGTACGTTCTTTCTTGTTCATATGCATTCAAAAAAAAAAAAAATAAATAAATAAATAAAAAAAAAAAAAAATCTCTTGTTGCACAAATTCAATGTTGTTTCCTTTCCATCTGTTAGGCTTCTTATGTTATGCTTTAACACTTACTTACTTATACACGTACACACACACACATACACACACACACACACCTATTTATATATACATGCACATGAAATTTATTTACATAAAGAGCTTGAATTTCTATTTAGGTTCATTTTTATTTTTCATTTTTTGGTAGAAATTTGAGATGTTTTCTCTTATGATCTCGTTATTTTAAACACTTAACTTTTTACCATAAAATGTGTATACAAGTATGTACATACGTGGCTTTATTGTTCGCATTATCCTTTCAACTCAAGGCAAACAAATGTTTGTTACTCTGTTGCTACTGCTGCTGCTGATGCTGAT
>NW_023998414.1:1123524-1191033 GCF_014805625.2 Glossina fuscipes
TTTGTTTTTTACTTTCTTTCATTTGGGTTTTAAATCTTTTAACGAAATATTTACTTTCATTGTTCACGTGCTTGTTACCGTTATTGTATGAATAACAATGACTTTTTATTTAAAGACCGCAAATATCATCAACTCGGTCAATGAGATTTTTATTTTATTACCAATTTTTTCACTTAAAATTTTCAAATAATAATATTAAATACATCGTCTCCTTATACGTAACATAAAAAAAGGAGAATCTGAATTTCCCTTTCCCCTACACTACTACTTATTAAAATCTCAAGTAGAAAAAAGATGAATTTTCTTTTGAATATGAATTTGGGTTTCCTGTGTAGGCCATCATCTTACAAATGCACTTAGAGTCGATCTGTTCCCTGTACTCATAAAAAAACAAAATCACTCATATAAACATAGGATATAAATAAATAAATGGCGCTTAGGGAGTGAAAAGAAGAAACGAAGCTAACCTTAGACAGCCAACTTCTCAAACAAGTTTCGCTTAATTAAAGTATTTTCCGTTGCCGCGTATAGGCATTTTCACTTTAAGGATCTAATAAAAGTTACTTTGAAATTTCAAATGTTTTTTTTCCTAATAAAGTTTACTTCGCATTGCTCACATCGCAGAGCCAAGAGATTCTTAGTTACTACCCGCCAATCTTCAAACCCAATGCATTAACATTTCAAAACATATATATGTTACAGTTACTTACGTTACGTTACTTTTGTCGTTTTCAAGACAATAATGAAATGAATATCAAAATCAAAATGAATTTCATTTGTTCATAAAACGTCGGTTCGCTGATTTTAAATGCGTTGCGTAATGGCATAGACGATGTCGAACGCTGTGGTCGCTCGAATTGCACAGCTGTTCCAGAAAACCTGCATCGTCCCAAATCGTTTTGAAAAGCAGACAGCATGCTTGAGATAGCATACACGTTAATAATAATAAAAGATAGATAGAGAATAGATTTACTATTTTCCATTGGCCGCTTTTTTCGATCACTTTTTGATCAAAAACAACAGAGTGTTGACGATTAAAAGCACTGTTTAGCGGTTCGCCTGAAATAAAGAGGATTTTTTCATGCAATATGTGAGATAATAGATGGATGAGCCATGAATTGATCATCACATTCCCGAGTCAAATTGACCGTCAGCCGATGACGGCCAGTGAAAGTCGGCTACAGTTGAAGTCTGAAAAGGTTATAGCGTTCGTATTTTCGGTTACACCCAACACAATATTCATCGATTAGTTTTCAAAAGATACAGAGGATCAGTAGTGAGGAGTTTCAGTTTCTTCGAGATGCCCTCAGTTTTTCAGGCATGTTGGTGGTGGATGATTGAGCCTATAATGTACGAACACCTCAAATGTCAAGCTAGCCTTAGCGTTATTATATTAGCATAGCCGGAAAGAAAAAATTCCTCACAATAATTCTCATGCCATTTATGCCATTCCGCTGATGTCCACAAGAATGGATAATTTTTAATAGCGAACGATTTAATTTCATATTTAATGCGATATTTATCTTCCTTAAAATTTAGAAAGCACTTTAGCATCTTAGGTGCATGTAAAGTCCCGAGCAATGGTTTGTAGAATAATACGTCAAATTATATGATAGAAGATATGGGCTATGTTTTGAAGGAAAGACCGAAATGCTTAGCTTAACTTACATTCACGTCTTGATCAGTGATTTTTTTTAGTGCTTCTTTTTCCAGTGTTTGTGTCCTTTCTTACCTTTATTTGCGCAAATAGAAAGTAAAGGATTGCAATTAAAAAGAAGGAAATTTTCTACGTTCGCATAAACATCAAATGTGGACGTTTCGGTTGGGTTTTTTTTTTTTTTTTTTTTTTTTTTTGATAAACGAGATACAGTCGGTCTTTAGCTAGTGTTTGAAATAGCTCTCGTGGCGCGTCTTGCAAATTTGACACTACATATGATCTAAGAGCAACAAGTGTCGTTAAATACCTTAGACCTCTCCTACCTTGACACCATGTGTAATTATCATAGCAACACTTATTTTGCAAGCAGGTTTAAACTTTTGAGATGATATGATATAAAATTATAGCAAAATGAATTTTTTTCTCAAAGGTTTTTTTTGTTTTTTTTTTTTTGTTTTTCATACATTTTCGTCATAAAGTGCAGAAAATCAGATCAGATCAGACCACGCGTGAATACTTATTTTTTATGAGAACTTTTGTGTTGGATGGAGTGCAAAAACTGACAAGTGGATCAAGTTGATCCAAATTTGGACAATAGTAGTGTTTTATGCAATATTACCATTATGGGATAATCTTTAACATGGAATATAATATATTACTGGAAACTTAAGCTTTTCGTCATGCAAAAGCTCGCTTTAAGTATGAATTGTTCGGTTATATGAAGAGTCTGTAAAACTTGGCCTATTCAAATCGCGTCTTTCACATAATTTCAGTTTGTTTTGCAATAACATTACTCAGCGAGTTTGAAAATTGGAAATATTTTTCATATAACGACATTTTAAGATAAACATTTCATATTTGGAAAGTGAGATTGAAAATGATCCGTTGCAATATATTTTCAATAATGTTTTTTGTTAGGCGAAAAAAACTCAGTGTAACAAATTTCATCGAAATATCTCAAACACTGCCACTTGTGGGATATTAAACAGGCAGATAGACGGACAGACATATAGACCCGCTTAAATCGATCCTGCATATAATTCTGATTTGATCAGTACCGAACAAACGGTAAATTTATCTTCAATTCTACTGGGTACTACATGGGTTTAGGGTGTACCTTAAACAGGAAGAAGGCAGGAGGATACATTTACTGATTTGGTGTTGGAAATGCCAAAATAATAATAATGTTTTTTAAACAAAATTATTCTGCAGGACGGAGCTCATTTTCAGATGTCTGATGAATAAGTAAAACTTTTGCATCTATGGAGCCGAAAAGCTACGAAAAATAGTCGAACAAATGCGACGAACGATATTTTGATACGACCTTTCAGGTGGCCATGTGCTTGAGATAGAGTGACAGATAGCAAAGCGATAGACGAGACCGATCTAAAAACGGACAAAAAGATCAGAGAGGATCCGCGCTGAACTAACACCAGTCGAGATTATATACATTTTATAGAGCATCAAACGCTTCCATCTCATAGTTATTATTATACAGACGGTGGCGGGTGTAAAGAAACGTGAGGCCATCTTATTAATGGATAATCCACAAGACGTAATGAATGCAAATGAATAACATTTAATAGGCATCGCCAATAAATAATTATTGCGCAATATTCAGAATGGAGCCCACTTAGCGAAACGAGTAATATACAAAAAATTTTGTGTACCTTAAAGCAGCACGCTTTACGAACGTCCATTGATAAGCAGAGAGATTTTTTTACGTAAACATGCGTAAACAAGGTTTCCAACTGTTCCATGCATAGGGCATTTTAAAGAAGTTCATCATCTCATACAAGCGTAAAAAGTCATCGATTAGTCCAAGAGAGATTAGTCCTCTTTGAGACCAAAGCGAAATATTCATGACCATAAAATTTTGCTGTGCATATAGTTGGACGAGCAAGGTGTTGTGTATTCCGAGCTGCCAAAAACCGAATGAAACTGTTACTGCAAATGTCTAGTAACGTCAAGTGGACAAATTGAACGATGCTTTGTTGGAAAAAAAAGAGATCAGCAATAGCGTCTAACAGATGCAAAGTCATTTGCTTGTACGACAATGCTCGACGACTCATTGTAAGAGTTGTCAAGGGTGCATTGTTGCAGCTCGAATGGGAAGTTCTGTCGTACCCTACGCACCCGCCCTCTACTTACTCTCACTGCTCAGATCGATTGCAGCATGGCTTGATTGAAGAAGTGCGCAGATGTGTCGATGATTGGATCGAACTTATATATTCTCCATAAATGCAAGGTTAAAAACGATAAGAAGAAACGGTAATGTAAAGCCAGTAAGAAGTATTGATCTAAAAATTGATTTTCTTAGAATCGGCCAAAGGGTTAACGTAATAGCGATATTGATTAAAGGCTTCTCACACCCATATTTAACAAATCCTATAGGAATTGTTTTGGGCAGCAGTGAGTGTCGCAGCGGTGAGTCCTAAAAAACTAAAATCGTCTTTACGCGAACATAAATTTCGTACTTGTTTTAGTTGAATTTTATTCTTTATATAGATTGCGTTGAACTTTTTTTTCTTTCTTCGCCACCTCAATAAATAAAATTTAAATATCATTTTTATTTATCTTTTATTTATTTATTTTATTTTATTTTATTTTTTATTTTTTTTTTTTGTGACTATTAGTTGTTGTTGTTGAATATTTTTTATTTATTATCGTTCCAGCTATATATATATATATATATATATATATGTGTGTGTGTGTATTTGTATACACATATTTATTTATATAGAAAATCGTAATGGTATGTATTGTTGGTGTTCGCTGGCTTTTGACAGTCTATAAATTGTAACTATATTTGGCGAATTGACACAATGCATACTAACAACGGCAACGATAGTAACAACTTGTTGTTGGTGCATTATTTTTCTTTTAATGAAAAGCTTTTGATATTTTTTTCTTACTTACGTTTTTTCATTTTGTTTTTTTTTTTTTTTTTTTTTTTAATGAAGTCATTGTGTTACCTTACTTGGATGTCGGGTTTGATTAAATTACGTGGGAAATAACGCTTAAATGTCAAAGTTCATAGTTAACACATACACACGACATCGCTTTTATTGTTGGCAAACAATTGACTATTTTTTAATATCCACTAACAACTTTGTTGTTTCACTTTTGCGATAATAAGTAGAAATACGCGCAAGTGACTTCAAGAAAGTTCTAAACGGATTTAACATAAATCAGTCTGTGCAATTAATCTCTTTATATTAAAAAAATTTTTTCCCTCTATTCTAATTTTCTTAAATGCGGTGTTCTAAAGCCTGGCCGCTTGTCCTGCATTTGTCAACCATAAAATCACTTGTTTTGCGCTTTACGTGTTTGCGAAATGGCAGAGAAAACGGTCAAAAATTTATATTATATTCCTCTACTGAGTTCAAAAGGGTCTCCCCAACGCAACTACAGCCACACAGTCTTGTTTAGACAACGTCGCCGCAGGTAGTTGTTTGACACAAATAATCTTTTTGATGATCTTCTTCTCCGCCTTAGTGGCCGAGTAGATAATAATTGCGATTACCAAAAGTTGTGTCCGTTCTTGGTTCAAAACTTAATGCCGCAGAGCATATACGATCGCAGCTGCAGTGAGTCCTCGCTCGGCAAATGCGTAACATTAAACGATTGGGCACACACCCACTAGGCTGCCGCCAATTTCTTTATCTCTTTCTCTATCCTCAATTTCTAATTCGACGATCTCGCGATCGTCACCGTGCTACACGTATAAGGGACACATCTCTGATTGATTGGTCATTAAAAAAAAAAAAAAAAAAAAAAAAAAAACAAACAAACAAACGAAGAGACAGAAACGCAGAGCGTACAACATTCGAAGGAGAGAGAATGTTCTCCAGATAATAGATCGGTTTCCTTTATTCTAAAAAAATCAAAGCATCTTTTAAGAAAAAACAAAAAAAAAAAAAACGTTTTGTAAAATTGTGCGGCAGTGTTTCTCTCTTAAGCCAGACACTTGATGTCTGAAATTGAAACTGGATTGATCCAAGAAAGCGCAAAAGAAAGATGAAGAAACATTAATGCCTACAAATTTACTACCTTACGTTATAGATACTCTCTACGATACGATACGAAAGGGACGTAGTTGTTGATTAGTTGATAGTAAGATTTGGCAGTAATTTGTTGTTGGCTATAGGAACTAACACTCGCGCTTCGTTTACATTTTATTTATATTTTTGATATTCAAAATTTGATATTCTTCTCGGTTTAAATACTTTTTCACGATTCGATCGAAACAAGAATTTCTCTAAGGGATAAAAAAGTGTCAGCTTAAGTTGAAAATTTTCTTATATGCCAAGCGTGGGTAAATTTGAGCTTTTTTTCTTTTACGATTCGTCTCCTAAGAGGTAAACTTACTTTTACACCTGCAATTATATTTTTATGAACACTGAACATTTGATGGTTTGAGTTTGTATGAAAACTTATCAATTGCCTAAGAAACCATATTCCGAAAAATGGTAAATCCAAATACACATTCCTACAAGCTATTGTCTGAAAAATATTAACGACGATTCGCAGAGCATTTTATGGAAAAGGAAATTAATATCAAAATGTGAAGTTAGACACTGGTAGCATACTTGTCAACGGGTATAAAAGCAAGAAAATTTGCCGAAGGCAAAATCAGTCGGATAAGCAGGCATGACCGAAGCATGCCTTTGTCACGTATAACGGCGACTATTACTCGAATGGATCGAATAAGACATAAATGATTTTATTAACCGTTAAGAAGGGGAACATGAGTAGGATTAGTTGCACTACAGTTCATCGAATAATTTACCAACTATTGTTTTTGTATGAGTGAAACCGCCGTTTAATGATGATATTTACTTTGTGTAGAAAAATTCAATTACTAGGGATTTTTCTAAACTTTTCATTGCGAAAATCCAATTCAAATATTATAGGTGAACAAGTCCGATCGATAAATGCCTTACACTACACCTATTGTTTTATACTAACACTAATTACATTACTAATTAGATTATCATACCAAAGATTGACTTTTATATGGCAAGAAGTCCATGGTCCAACTTCTCGTAAGACACTAATATTTCGAATGACAAACTCAATTCTTGTGAGTCCCTACCTAAAGATGTCAGTTGACTATTTTGTTGTAATATTGAAATTTTATATACATGATAGAATTTTATATAGGAGAAAGTTGACGAGGCGATCCCGTCATACTCAGATTGGCCGTATTTGTATAGTGTGCCAAAGCACTACCTTTCAACTTCTATTTCTGGCGATATAACGATGAGAAATATGTTGTTAAAACGATTCAATCGAATTTTTATAGGGCTCTTGGTGTTTTTTGGTAGAAAATTTCATCAAAGTATTTCGAAAATTGTGATCCGCTTATTATGATGGACGGATAAAGGATGAACCAACAGACCATCTTACCTTATCATACTATTACTACGAGTGATGATCATAGATCAACTTGAAAAGTTCCGATTTATTATATATTTCATCATCGTGTACGTGAGAACGGCGGAGCGAGATTGGAAACAATTGTCCAACACGACGGCAGAATCAAATTGAATTTCATTTCGATCAAGAATATAATATATGCACCTTATGGAGTCCGTCAAATGGATTTACAAGTGTTATATACGGAGGCTATATGAGCGAAGAGAAAAAGTAGAAAACAAAATCGAGGCAAAAAGGACATTTGGAAGACAAGCGTGTTTGCAATCGTTGCGAACCGTTGCAAGCGAATGCAAAAATGTCGAAAATTGAAGTTTGTCTCGAAAATTCAATTGTTTTGAAATATTTTTAGAATATTTAATCACTTGCATTTAAATTTTACATGCATGTGTTTGTGGCAATAAAACCATAGAAATATCAAGCAATTCAAAAAAAAAAAAAAAAAAAAAAAAAAAAAAGTAAAAACACTCTAAAAGAAGCGAATCCAATTACAAACAACATCAAAAATTGCACAAAAAAAAAAAGACAAAAGCAAAAAATTGTTTGAATGTTTTACTATTTTCGCTTTTGTTTTTGTTTTAATTTTCTATTTTTATTTTTTTATATTTTTTTTTTTGAATAATAAATTTGCAACTGTCAAAACTAACATCAATATGACATGCTGTGCAACAACAACAATAACAACAATAACAACAATAATAGTAATAACAAAAATAACAACTACAAAATCAACAGTAATAGCATAAAAAAATGTTTATATAAATTATCATTGCTGGCAGTTATGCTAACAACTGTTTTCGAAATGAAATTATTTTCTCTATGACAGTGTTTTTGCATCTCTATCTGGCATTAAACTACGGTACAGAGAACTCTCAACTGAAAATTGTTTGTGATAGACAGACAATTGAAAGGACAGACAATTTACAATTTTGTATAATGTCAACAACAAGCTTTAAAATATGCTGTAAACAGTAACTGTAACAATAAACAGTTGCTCTTCTACGGCACGTTAACGAGAATAACTGCAACACCAGCAGCAGCAGCAGCAGCAGCATCAGTAGCAGCGGCAGTAACAACGTCATCCTTATCAAGAGAATATTTTGCATTAATATTATGCTTAAACAATAGTAAATTAAAGCAACAGCATCAACGGAACTAGCGGCTCGGTTCGGCTCGGCTCAGCTCAGCTCAGCTCAATTCTTTAATCTATCAAAATTTTCATGTTATTGACAAATATGCTTAAAAGCATTTAAAGCAATAACAAAAGCATGGGGAAAACAGGAACAAGTAAAGTGACAAACCCTAACCCCTAACTCTTTGTAGTCATCGAGTTTGCCAGTGCTGTTGACAGGTACACGTGAATTGTTATCAGAATGAATACACAATAAAAGTTTTCGCTAAGGGCGACCGAATGGATGAAAAATACAAAATAAATTTACTTAAAATGTTCTTAAATTTATCTGAAATAAGTTATAATGAATATAAATGGAAATAGATTCGCTCCTCGTTCGCACTCAAGATGTTGAAAGTTTTGGATAAAATTAACAGGAATGCTCAGTTACATGTAGTAAGACAACTTCGATGGCGGACGGATTTTGGTAAAATTGTTTTATCAATTGCGCAATAAAATGTAATGAAATGTAGGCATGTTTGTGTGCATGTTTCTAGCTTAAGTTTTTCAGTCTTAAATTCAGCGAGTTTCGCATTGGATGAGTCTCGGATAGAAAGACGTTCATGGTTCAACAGAAGTTTCATTTAGCATCTATGCGAAAACGATAACAGGGCATAGCAGATTTTATGACAAATTGAAAGAAATAACAGAAATATCTGTCCCCCAATGGGAACAATATAACACTGTATGTAAAAAGAAATGGAAGATCCAGTATGTTCCTCTTAAGCCTTTTCAATTTTCTTACTTGATTGGACACATCCAGAAGGGATCTTGACAAGGGACTTATTTGATTAATCCATCTGGTAAGTTATTCTGAAGAAATGCCTAGAAATTGATTTCTGATTAAAAGAAAATCCGGTTCATCATGAGTAGTTGGTGTGGCTGCTAATGGACCACGGATCGGTCATTAATCCTAAGACGGGAGACTCTAAGATTAGAATTTTTGGAGTATTTTAATATTAGCATTACTGGTCCAATAGATTGAAGAAGAAGACTTTTTCTTGTAGAAAATGCATTCATTTTTCAGATCAAAGTGAAATTCTAAACTAATTTGGCAATAGCGTCTTCGAGTCAAGTTCCCGGCGTTTAATTTTTACGTGACTTGTTCATGTTCATCTTTGGTCAAGACACAATTACTGCTGGAGAAGTTATTGTCCGGCAATATAATAGAGTAGAACGAGGAAAGCTTATGTAGCCTGAACGTAATATATGTCGATTTTTTAACATTTTTTTTAACATTTAATTGCATTTGTTCGGCCAAAGTCAAGTTTTCTTGATATGAATGCGTAGTGCGTAGAAAATATGCATAGGATCACTAGATCTACTGGTCATGTGCGCAGTTAAACACAGTTCATCGATTCTTTCAATCAATCTTTCACGCACCCACACTACACTATATTACACTACACTACACTACGCTAGTCAGTGCAAATTATCTTTAGGCATAAATTAAATTTAGTTAATAATTTTCTTTGTTCAATATTTTATTGTTATCGTTAGTTTGATGAAATTTTTTAATAATTATAAATGCCATAATGAAATAGTTTGATTGGAAAGGAATTTTTCTTGATTCTTCTTAATTCTTTCTCTTTCTTTCGCCTTCATTCCCTATTGAATTTCGTGACGATAAAAAACATATCCTTGATAAACAATTTATAAGGAAATGAACGAAAATAAACGGAATACGCATAATTGAATTTTGATTTTTATCAAAAAAAAAAAAAAAAAAAAAAAAAAAAACTTATTGCAATATCCAATGCATTCATAACTTGAACTCTGGCATCTGCAAAAATGTATCGTGTTTTCTTTTTTTCCTTCTCTTCTCTCTGGTTATCTTATATCTTAACCTTTTCCAGGGTATTATCGAAATTCCTTTATTTAAAATTTCTTTTTCCTTCACATCAGGATAATATTGCTTCGCAAATAGATAAATAAAATGAAGAAGAAGAGTAGAGAGAAGAATGCCTTAAAAAATATTTATGTGCCTTAAGCTACATTTTAAAAACTCTTCAATATTTCGATATTAAGAACCCGAAGAAGAATATGCTATCTGAACTGAAATAAGAAGAAGAAGAATAAAAAAAGGAAAACACACTCGTCCCTAACTCTAATTTTTTTTTTTTTTTTTATTATTCTTATGTTTATTGGAAGGTAATGCTTGTAATGTTAAAAGAATGAATGAATGAACATATAGATGAAAGCAAGGAAGAAAGAAAGTAATACCAACAGTATTAGCCTGGATGAATGAAATGATGCAATATGTTGTTTACTTTGCCTAAACACACGTACATGCATACTTTTCAATGTAACGAGAATAGAAAAAAGTACTACTTACACCAGGTTTACAAACAGTTCACAGAAGTGTAAAATAAAGTTGCTATAGCTAATTTTTAACGCTTGCAATAGATATTACGGCAAAATTAGCCAAGGACGACTGAAGCTTGCGGTTTATCCAAAGAGTTCTCGAATATTTGCAAAAGAAAAACAAAAAAAAAGGAAAATTTGTTAAATTTAAAAGTGATTAAAAAATCAATTGCAAATTTTGTTTGTTGGCTTAAGGTAGACAACCTTTTCCAATATACAAGTAAACAAATTATATTGACTTGGATGTTGGACATCAATCTCATACTACCTATCGAACAGAGATTCGTCAGACTACAGCCAAGGGAAACGTTCCCATATTTGAAATTGCTAAGAGTGCATCTCGTCGCGACAATAGAGAATAAACCAGAATTTATCAAGCATTGGCAGGCAAACCCTAAAGACCAGCGTAAAAATTTCCCATAATATTATAATAGACTCTCTCTTGGTTGGAGAGATTAGCAAACACAGTTTGTCGAGTTCATCGGCAATTACGATCAAAACACGTTGTTGAAAAGAGAATAGAAAGTTTTCGTCTAACATCCCTGTGAAGTTAAGTTCCAGAAAAGAATTAATTACGAGTTTTTATGCAACTTTTAAATTTTTTTTAACGAGCAAAGTTCACATGGGGACTGTCATGAATCTTAAGGGGTTCTCGAGCAAATCGCATGGTGGAGAAATAATAATATTAACTCACCATGAAGTTTCATATCTCAAATCTACATCTATTGATCCTTTCCTTATTTATACGCGCGCGCTTGCCAAGAATTTATATAAACATATCAAGGAATTATTTTGAAAATCTACTTTTCAAATGAATTATGACAGCCATCTTACGCCGCATAGATTAAGCTCGATTAAGCTCGAGCTAGCCTCTTGACCATTGCCGATACCATCGATAATGCTTTGAACTCGTGACTACGATTCGCCTTACATGGATTCACTAATGTAATATAAAACTAAAGATTTTCTAAAAATATATATGACTTGAAATCAGGTGAATTATTAAAGGTTTTTTTTGAAAAATTTCTTTTGAAATTTTCTTCTACTATACCGAAAATCACGATCATACAGCGGTATGGCACTGCAATAAAAACTAAAGCAATCACCGGCACATTCAAGTTCGAGAAACATCATGCAATCGATTTATTATTTTGAATACATGTATGTATGTGTGGTCGATCGTAGGATTGTCTTTAAAATTCTTTCCAATTCCATGTCTTCTTGGCTCTTGGCCAAGTTAATAAAATCGCAATACATCTATATGTTCGGAAAATTTATAAAAAAAAAATGAAGTCCGTCCTCTCTTTATTTTTTGATATTTGAAAAAACCAAAAAAGAAAACTAGAAAAACTCATCGGATTATACTATCCCGCAAAACGTTAATCGATTGGTTAAAAAATAAGCGCACCAACAACAACGCGTACTTATTTGCTTACTTCAACGTTGCAAAATCCAGTTATGCGAAATTGATATGAAATTTTCCCCATAAACGAAAGTGATTCTAACGCAGTCTAGCCTTGGGGCGAAAACGCCCAGCGATCAATCGCGGCATTTCGGGTTCAACTCCTTATGTGGGCATGAGGGATCGAACGTGTAAGTTGCCCTTTATTCTGAATGCATTGTGGAGTTCAAATGATACCGACTTCGCGACCTTATCCTGGTCCTTATAAACACTTTCACGATCTTATTATATAAAGTTTGCTTAATGATTGAAACGCTTTTTATCAATAAAAAAAAATAAAAGATTTTTCCACAATAAACTCGCGACGTTCAACTATCAGGAACAGTTAAGACTCTTGTTTATCAAACATGTGGCCAAAGTGTGGAAGTATAAAAAGCTTGCTTGAGAGCGCTCTTCAGCAACAAGTTTTGTTCGTTTATTCATTGTACTCTTAATGGTATGCGACACATGTCGGGTACCGCCTTAGTTTTCCTTTTATTACTTGCGCGATTTTATTTGCTAAGGAAAGGTTTTGCAAGGCTTACAACTATGTTCCTATAAAATTTAAAACACGACGGTGTAACAAATTTTATCAAAATACCTCAAAAACTGCGACCTGTAAGTCGAACATAAATAACTAAGACGAACAGATGGACGGACGGCCAAACTTAGTTCGATTCAGGATGTGATTCTCGATCGTTATAATAAAAAGGCGACTCTATCTCAAGTTCTTCTGGATGTTGGATAAATCTGCACAAACTGTGCTAGAGTGTGTGCTGCTTACATCGGTCGATCAGTGATACCCAGAAAAAAAAATAAAAAGAATTTTTTATGCATCTTTGCTTATCATATATAGCAACATCATCAGATGCGTTATATTTCGATGACTTCCTTACAACACGAATTAGCCAAAACTCTCAAGATACGCCTAAGATTTTTCCAATAACGTCATCATCTGATCCCAGCAGCTTTTGGGATTTTAAAATTTGAACATAAGGCATATGGTGAACACAATAGGAATTCGATTTGTAATTCAGGCAATTTATTGCTATGCGCTTGTTTTACCTTGTTCCCCTGGGCCCAGAAGCTTGCTCAATCATGCTCAAATTTGTGCTCAAAACTGTCTTTGTTAATATCTTTGGCTCGTTAGCATATCTCTTGCAACTTCATTTTCCAATTATTGCGGATAATTCGCAGGATTATCTAGACATTGTTCGGTGTTAGCACAACTTCGGGCCCCGTTCAGCGTCATTGGTGGCCATGCCACCACGTTGAGTACGGAGAAATCTTCGGCAAGTTGTCGTTGTCAAGGCCTGATGTAATCGAATTTTCGTATTGTTTTGAAAACAACAAACGCGATGTCATTAAAATCATTGCAGATGGGTATGAGGTAATGTAAAATGATATGAGGTAATGTAAAATTTTGACAAACTACGTCTGGGATTCGGTAGCTGGTAAAAAAAAAGTAGAATGTCTTTCTCTGCTGGCTAATGGATTATATATAAAAAAAAAAGTTTTCAAATGCATTGACTTCGATCATTTCCTTTAGTAATAAAGCGTGGAATTTATGCGAAAGGTATTAATATGTAAAAACTTTTTGAAGAATTTAAAAATAGAAGGGAACGACGAAGGGAATGTTTATATATACACATTCCTAATTATATTTATTATTCTTATTACTACATATCCAAAGCAAACAAAACTCTTTGATTGCTGCAGTAAATATCGACAAAAAAGAAAAAAAAAAAAAAAAATATATATATATATATATATATATATATATATAAGAAAGTACTTTCATTTTTAACACATTTTCTTTTAAATTGTCGGGAAAATCCTGTTTTTACAATTGCTTAAAGTGAAGAGGATAAGATTAGTATCGAAATACTCGTACTTGACCGAAGAACTTCGCTAACAAACGTTATGGTAAAAGTTACCTATCCTAACAACTTTTTTCACATTACTGTAAATCTCTTTAGCAAACTCAAGCGAGGAGTAGACATCGGTACTGCATGGGGTACAAGGCAGTGAGGTAAGGCTTGCAGCACAAACAACTTGAAACTTTTCTATAACTTTTCTATTAAATAAGTTTTTGTGTGCGGGTGTGCGTATGTGTTTGTCTCTATGTTGACTTTGAGTATGGGTGTAAGGAATCATTAAATGGTATATGCACACACGCCACATACGCGCGCGCACACACACATACACATACATACACAGAGAGAAACGCAGAAACGCAAACGTACATACAAAAGAGTTGCAACATACACGCGTTTACCCGCAAATGTATACAAAGTTTATATTTAAGTTTTCCTTATTTTTATTTTTTTTTTTCTATTTTTTTTTCTATTCCTTTTATATGGTGAAACTTTTGCTGTTGTTGTTGCTATTGTTGCTATTGGCGTTGTTGTTGTTGTTGTTGTTCTTTTACGTTTATTGTAATCAAAGTTGGTTAAGGAGGTTGACGTTGTTTCCATATAAGTGTTTCAAAAGTTTCCTTTTTATCCATCAGAATAGGTTAAGCTGCTTTATTTTACAATCACTATGCACGTGTGAGTGTTTACACACAGTTGACATACATGTGTATTCTTAATACTTGATAAAGAAGAGTTTGTGTTATTGTGTGACCAAAATAAAAGTCAATTTGTTGTGGCTGCAATTTCAAATATTTCATTTTCTATTTTCCAATTTTTTTGTTGCTGCAAAACAACTACCACTAACACTGTGTTGTGTTTACCTTTCACTTTCTTTTCAGGTGTTGAATACTAAGAATACATATAATGAATTCTTAAATAAACATATAAACACGTGTTTATATATATATATATATATATATATGTATACGTTTATATGTATTATATGTATGAAGAATTAGTTTTAATGTGTATGCGTGCGATGGATGTATTATTTCTTATTGGTTTTAGATTAATTAAAATTTTCTTCAATGGCATTAGAACAAACTGATGACATTTAAATACCTCGAGAGTCAACGGCTTAGTAACTTTAGTTCAATGATTAAAGAGAATACGATACAATACAATAGTTGTTTGATCTAGTTTCGAATATCAAACATTCTCCCCGCCTGCTTAAAATAGATTAGAATTAAGTGCTTTAACGATATACACGCATTTGTCATTTATTTGTTTATGCTTGCAATCTATCGATGTATGGATGTATGAATGTGTATATATATATCTACATATAAATACGATAATTAATTTTAAAAAATATTGAGCCGAATAAGAAGCAATGCTTTAACGATACACATATTTATCATCTATTTTGTATAGGCTTCCACAGCACAATACATATATGTATGTGTATGCATTTTTGCATAAAAAAAAACGATAATTATATGAAAAAAAATATTGAATAAGAATAAGAAAAGACGGTTAACATTAATCCAGTGCATATGAATAAATGACTTCTTTGAACGCTCTATATATTATATATACACAATTGTATATAAATTATGTAGTAATTAATTTTTCATCTTATTACATAAATAATCAAATCTACTTATGTCATCACTCATATGCATGCACTTAAAATTCAATCCCCTAACCTTATCAACATTGTTAAGTTGTGTAAATTATTGCAAATTAGAGAATTTTCATATGCTTTTATATTTACAAAAGTAGCCATGCATGTATATATTGTATATATATAATGTATATTTGTATGATGTGTTAAATAATAATATGTTAAATTCTCTGTTGGTGTTTGAAATAATAATTAATTATTAAAACATTTTCAATGTTCAAAGTGCTATAATTAATAAATACAAAAATACATAGAGAAATGGCTCTCAACTCACTGAACTAAGCCAACATATTTATTTTATTATTATTATTATTATTATTATTATTATAAATTGAGAATATTTCTGTTTGCAATTTATGTATTGAAATATTTCTATATATATATATATATATGTAAATAATCTTTATTTAATACTTTAATGCGATATAAATGTTAGGCGACCAGAAACGACAATACAGCTACAGAAATCATTCAATCTGACAAAGGGATATCACATTAAAATTTAATTTTTCATGTAATTTTCTGCTTATAAAATATTTAAATTAATTGAGAAAAAAATTATCAAATCACTTGCTGTAACGGCACATACTCTTCTTATGTACGCAACATTACATATTGATTCCAATCTACAAAGTTATTGCTTTTAAGTGAGCAATGAAGAGTTTTGTCAACTCTTTCTGCAGGCTTTTATATCAAGTAAGTAATATTTTTGTAGCATTTTTTTTTTTTTTTTTGTTTTTCCAACTTAGTCCGGTCATCGGGGTGAAAATAAATGCTATTTTAGCGAATTGATTAAAGAAATTGAACGACCATTGCATATGGCTTACCTTTACTATGTTAAGCCTAATTAACGCATTTTTTTTCTTTTTCTTTTTTTTTGTCATAACAACCCATGCCACGATTTAACTCTCAGTCACTTATAACATTTATGGGAAATTAATTTATTTATCCAACGCAAATATATAAATATGAAATATTATGCACAGATTATATAATTTTTGATCTCGCTTTATATGAAAATAAAGCAAATAAAAAGATTATAATCGGGCAAAGCCGACCATCCAGTATCCTACACTAAGTGCGTATTTATGGGTGAAGCGTAGCCAAAACGCAACCTAAGGTAGTACAGTGTTTAATCTTTACAATAGGGCAAGCTCCAAAAATAGGCGTAGATGGGCCATACTTTGTAATATTGATTTTTGCTTAAAATTACAATTATGGCTCAATTTTTATCCGCACATATAAAAAGTTCGATTTTTCTGTTCTAAAAAAGGTCGATTTTGAGGAAAATCCCTATTAAAGTAGGACCCAAAAAATAGGCCGAAAAGGTCCAAATTTGGTATAGTTAAGTTTTTTATATTAAATTACTAATATAATACAATTTATAATCATGAAGCAAGCATAGAAAATTATACCTTTTTGTCATGTGAACTTCAAGTTTCGCTATATGAGAGGGGGTTCAAAATTTTCATATCAATTTAGGATACCGTAATATTACTACGTAGCCATTTTTCGCCGAAACATTTTGAGAATTCCAATTTTTTTCTATATAACGACTTTTCAATGAAGGGCGCTATAGAGGGAGTAGAAGAACGTATGGTATCGTCATTGTTGCGCTATTGTAATTAGAGCGGAAAGACAAAAAAAAAAAATAAAAATAAAAAAATCTTAAAACAAAACATCACTGAACAGTTTTCCAAAAAAAAAAAATTCTATTTTATCACTTGATATAAATATATCAAGTCTCTGGAACATGCATGTCGGGAAATTGCAATAAGCGCGAAAAAGTTTTTTCATTAAAAATTTCGAGGCGCTACGACAAGAGTACCCGTCTGAGCGTACGTTCAGATGACAATGATCATTGAATATAAGGATATGAGGCTTAATTAATTAATTATAAATTCGTACATCGTAATGGATAAAAAGGAACAACACGTGATATTCTTTCTCTCTATCTCTCTCTCTCTCTCTCTCTCTCTCTCTGACGGATGCAGTAGAAGAGGCACGTTCCAGCGAAACATGGTCGAGAACAAAAAATGAAAAAGAATCTTTGAAGATGAAAGAGTATGTTTATGTTACTGTGAATCCGCCTAAGTCGCCGCGTAGGCAAGAGTCTCGACTAGCAACTTTTAATGGTCGTGGGTTCGAATCTCAAGTGCGGTAGAGTTTTTTAATAAAAGTCGATGCATGCTCAGATGCATACTAGTGCTTTAAGAGATTTAGCCCTTAGAATTTATCTCCCTAGCGGAATAAATAATAATAACAATAATAATAATAATAATATGTTGCTGTGGACATGTGAAAAAAACATGTCTATATAATACATGTCAAAACTTTGAATGCGTTTAGCTTGGAACACAAGTTTTGAAAACGGACGGTACGCAGCATACACAATCTTTGGTACAACATTTTTAAAGGAGCGAACTGCTTTCGATCGCGAACTGTGCCTCATCAGCGAAATGCTTGCCTAGCAATATTTCTAAAAGGTCTCACGCAATTCTCTTACTGTGGGAATGTATATTGAATATGAGTGTTTTTGTCTTTTTCAACGAATTTGACGAATTTTTTTTCTTTCGGAGTTTCTCTGAGCCAATGTTAGTTTTATTTTGCCGATCGAACGAACATTGTTAGGGAAAACTATAATTGAGAGAAAAATTACTTTTAATTAATAACTTCGTACATAGTGACTGGCCTTCAGGATAAGAAAAAAGCTTGAATAAGTTAACAAAGCAACTATTAATTGCATCAGTCTTCCTTTCATTCTCTTAATGCGTTTACATGTCTTAAATTTCAATGTGAAGGGGAGAGAGACTTTTAAAAATGAATTATTTTTATTTAGCACTAGCAGAGATAGGGTCCGTTTTTATTGTGTCAATTATTTTTAATTGAGTTTTTAGTTGAATTTCAAAATCAACAAAAAAACAATTTGTTACAATTTTCAAGCATTTTTAGTTCACCGAAGACAAGAGATTGAATGTTTAATCGCGATATTACGCTAGAAAAACAAGTTAAAATATATTTAGTTGAGGAAGTTCGGCCATTACATACCTTACACCACTCCTTCTAATAAAATGTTTTACGTTTTAGTATAACATAAATCATAATTTGTCACCTAATGAATACTGAAATGTATTTATGCGAATCTTTAGAGTGTGAGGGACCAACAACTAAACTCTGTGGTCATAAAATAGAAAAACCTAAGTATCTTGTTCACCTATGAAGGCTTATCTTTCAGGAGAACCCCTTAGACGGGAAGTCGCCATTAAAAATATATCTACTCAGTCTAAACGATCTAGCTATATGAATCATCTACATATGTACGTGACATATACAAAATTTTGATTTCTCTAAGAAGATTTCTATGATGCGAGAGATGATGATGATGACATTCCTACCAAAACCTTCACGTCAGCGTAACATATGGACGGACAAGTGTAATTTGGGTAATTTGTAGATCAATGTCAAGATCTTCGGCGTGCTACATACATTCGCACAAATGTAATGCAACCTGTACAAAAAAAAGCTATATACAGATACAGAGCAATATGGAAGAGATAGGATATTGAACAAGTTTTTAATTTTCTGTTGTTGTTGCGCTGTTGTGCGCTTTAAGCCAGTTGGCGTTGATTGTGAAACCAGTTATTATGTTATGTGTAATTGAAATTGAAATTTTCAAATATTTCCCTTATCCTTATCAGCAATATTTTGAATATCATATTAATAATTAAATAATTGATTATTACGTTTTGTGCAGGCGAAGAAAGCGCCTTTTTCTTGCTTCCTAAACTCGTTTGTAATTAATTATGATGTATTTTGTAATTTGTAAATATTTGATTATAATTACATTAATTAAGTAATTTAATAATGATTTTAAAATTCACAATGTAAATTTATGGATGAAATCTAACACCTGCAAATGAATATTAAAAATGAAAACAAACAAACAAACCCAACAAACATATCATAGATATTTATATCTAAGTAAATAAATTATATAATGACATAAACAGACACACAAAAATGTATGTATGCATGTATGTATGTATGTATGTATGTATGTATGTATGGACATACAAATGCCATTGGACATTGTACGTTTGCCAAATATTATCATTTTTTATTTATTTATTGTTTTTTTTTCTTCTTGTTCTTTAAGTTGGCGCAAAGCCTGAGCTACAAGCGTTTTACGCAACAACTAGTCACGTGGTTTGAAGTTGACAGGTGTCAGCTGAATTTTATACGCCTTCGAAAGCAAATATTTATGAAAAATATTCTATTCCATGGGCTGGTTTGAGATGTCCTCCTTGAGCCTCCTTGAGCCTCCTTGACCCTCCTCCTTACTCCATTTTCAGCCGTACCTTGGCGTTTCTGATCGTCTAAATTCTTCGCACGACAATCACTCACTTGAATTTTGTTTTACTTAGCTCTGTTGTTAAGTCAAGTTGAGCGTAGTGCGCGTAATCGGGACCAAAATAAAATCATTACTTATGTAATAAATTTTAACAAATTCCACAAATTCTGGTACGCTAACGGAAGAGAGTAACTTGAAGGCAGTCGTAAGTCAATTCCCTCAAATGAATCGTATTTTGAAAGCTCTATAAATAGGACAAAAGGATATCTTTAATAATATGTACGCGTGAATTTGACGAATCGTGCTTGTATTACCCTAGAACACTATGTTTTTACTTACTATCATAAAAATAATGCCAGATAATATTCTAAACACCACAATATATAACTAATTTAGGGGCAATTATCTCAAGCTGCAAGATTATTATCTTGTCACATATTTATGCGAAGAATTGTAGCTATCCCTGTAAGCAATCATGATATTCCTCCCTATTCATATTTATGGTAATTAAAAGAGCATTGCACCAAAGTACCACCAGATAACTTTATGAATTTTTTTTTTTACAGCGAAACGGAAAAAAAACAAAAAAAATTATATAAACTTTGAATGGATGTTTGGTGGTATAAGCTGATTTTTTTCCAAGGCTTATAAAGAGTTTTTTTTCTTTTTTCTTGTTTCTTTTTTTTTTTTTTTTTTTGCCTAATGTTTGTTTTTATTTGGTTTTCATAACTTTTGGGCGTAAAGCAAAAACTAATAAAATATAAATTTATTATTGAATTCTCTCTCTCTCTCTCTCTCTCTCTCACTCTCCTTCCTTCAAAAACGAGATAAAAAAAAAAAGAAGTAAACAAACAAGAATTTTTTAATCCACTTTTAGTGTTTTGTGCTAGTTTTTCATTACAAATGTAAATCTTTTTTATATACCAAAGGTAAACAAAACTGGATTTATTTAGTCTGCAAATATAGATTTTCCGTAGGTAATTACAAAATATTTGTATATATTCACCACATAAGGATTGAGTTGTATTTATTTTATCGAAACGCTTGACGATGATTCTTGATTGCTGTGAAATTTTGAATCGATTTGAAAATGGCCCTTATATCTGTTTGAATAAATAGGTATGGTAAACGTTTGCTCGGTTATAGGAAAAAATGTTATTCGTTTCAAATTTTTGGCAACAACTTCCAAGAACCTTCGTATTGGAAACGGATCAAATCAGGCAAAGGATACATTTTTGTGCTTAGCTAGAAAACATCAGACGTGAAACGATAGAAGTTCCCAAATGTATTTTACAGACTATCCCTACCGTGCTTGTATAAAAACCAATGCCAATGTTCGATCGGGGACGATTTTTCCTTTTTCCCTTAAAATAAAAAACTCGGTCGTAGAGCCAAATATAATTTTCTTATTCATTCTATCGATAAACGCGAAGAGTGGAGAAGTGCGGATTAGAAAAACTATTAACTCAAAGCTGATTTAGTTTAGTCTATTTGTCCATCCGTCTGCGACATGTAGTGCGTTGTTGCAATTATTGCTCGCAATAACTGAGGTAAAATTTTTCCATACATTTTTCAACTGAAGGTCTCTAAGGATTAAGAAGAGAGCCCGTGAAAAGTTACATCAATCTATTGCATTATAAAATGTTCGCTCTTTCGACAAATCATATTGCAATGGCTATCAATTTTAAGCTTTGTTTCGCATTTCACATTATCTCTTCTTCTTCTTCACCATCATCATCATCTTCTTCTTCTTCTTCTTCTTCTTCTTCTTCTTGCTGAATCATTTTAAAGACTTGATATTATCATGTTGAACATGAGGTGGTCGTATAGTCTAGCAGTTGTTACGATGTCCAGCAATAATACCAGCGAGAGGGAGAGAGTCAGGTTCAATCTTTGATTTTGTAAGCCAACCATAACTTTTACTTTATTAAATATGGGAGAAATGTGGAATCAAGCGCTGGCTGACTGTCCTCCCCGACCATACACACACATGATTTTCTTTATTGTATTCTTAAGTTTTTGCAAGTATTATGATCACATATCTGCTCACAATTTCGCCAATAGTTCGCCGTCCTCCTTTCCGTTTTAAATTTATGCGATTCGCCTAACAAGTGAATAAAATTTTTCACTATTTTTTTTTTTCTTTTCTATATAAAACACTTTGCCGCCATCTGATTGATGATGATCTTCTTCGACTATTTATGAGAAATTTCTCGAAGCAATAACAAGGATTTAAAGGCGGTTTGCATTCGTCTTTTCTTTTTCGTCTGTCGAATAATATTATGACATTAAACTGATATCATTACATTAATGACAACTGCTTTCTTTTAACTACAATTTCTGTGGTTGTATGTTTTGTTTCTTTATGTAGAGTTGCAAAGAAAAAGACATAAATTAAAATCAACTTAAGACACAAACGGAGAGGAACACGACGCAGTCGTATAGAAGAGGGAAATAAATTGCTAACCAACCGACAAACAGTCAAATTAACAAACTGATGACAAACACTTACAAGAAACAACGAAAACATCATTAAAAAAAAAAAAAAAAAAAAAATCTAATTAGACTGCAACATATACGAGTGAACTGTGTGAGGTCTTCAGTTACGAATGCACAAAGTGATAGTCATTCTATGATATTCGTTCATTAGTTTGTTTGTTTGTTTGTTAGCTTTTTGCCACAATTTTTCGTTAATTTAAGAATTTAATGAAACGCAAAAACATTTTCAAACATTAGTTTTCTGGTTATTACTGAAATTGCTACAACTGTCTATGAATGAAACGAAATTACATTATTAGTATAGTTAAGGAAGGAAAAAAAAAAAAAAAAACAACAGCAGAAGCAAATGAAGACGATACTCTCTGATGCATGTTTTAGGCAACATGTGTGTTCTTAAGATTTTTTTTTTTTTTTTTTTTTTAATTAGAAAATATACAAAAAAAAAATAAATAAATAAATATACTCGATGTGTGTCTAATGTGCTCCTTTAGTCCGCATTGTGGCAATGGATCAATTGCTTGCTGTTCTTATTATTTAGTTTATGCCATAATTTTTTTTTTATTTTTATTTTTTTTTGTTTATTGCATGTTTGATTATTCATGTAAATTTCTGCATTTAAATTGGACATGTATGAAAAATAAATACCGTTTCAGAAAGTGACTTTGTTTGAATGCTTCGAATTGATCCGGGTCGCTTCATAGTTGACTCGAAACGAAAGGGACCAATAACTTTCACAATATAAGTCTCCGATTGAAATAAAAATAGAAATCAATAAATTGAAATGTTCGATCGAGTTAAGAAAGGCCATTTACGAAATACTCAATACTAGTTCGCCTAATACGCATCTATCCTCATCGGAGAATGTCAAAAATTACAACTTATTGCTGGTACAAAGGCTCACTTGAAAGAAGTTCGCTAAATAGACACCGAGTTAGTCGAAACTCGCCGCAATAGATTTATGAAAATTAGAAATTGCTGCCCTTAAGTCATAAAGTCTCTTACATTCTATACAAATTATCGTGTCGTTACCAATGTAACGGTGTGAGTCGATTTTCCAAGAAAAAAATTTTTTCAAAAAAAAAGACAAATCAAAGGCACTATCAAGATCGTTTTTTGCCTTGCACCCCATGCACTTCAGGCGACTCTCGAAAAGTTTAACAACAATTGCCAGCATGTTAGCGGAGAAACGGATTAGTCGCGAAACGAAGATGTCACGATCAATTTAGATAACGGTAATTTACATGCAAAAGCTTATGTAAGCAGTGTTTTTGCCTATGGCAAGAGAGAGGTTCGAGTCGAGTGGGTTGAATCGTACTATTCGAGCGAACGAAGCCAGGAGCTGTTTAAACATAAATTCCTGCATATAATTTGTAAATAGATCTCCTAAGAATTGTATATAAAACCTGGACTATATGAAAAATTACAATTCAACAAACGTACAAACTCAATCCGAAACGAACTCAACGAAAAGGATACTAAAGACGATTTACGTTACAGTATTGTATTATTGTGTGGACATCTGCGCACCGTGACCGGAAACGTATGCTATACGAACTACATGTTGGATAAGAATATAACAAATTTGTTCAGATGTATATAATATCAGGAAGAACTTAATGCGGAGCCATATTTTTCATTCCATTGTCTTGATTTTTGGTACATTTTTGGCGGAATGTACTATGCAGGCATGCTTTCACCCAGTAAGCGCTCCGAGAAGAGTTGATATATACAATTTGTTAATAACTTTAGTGTATGGGACTTCGTCGAATGCTTTTGTTAGATTTAGAGCGAGACAAAAAACACAGCTGCTATAAACATTGATGTTAGCCCCAAATGAACTACGTGACGGAGAAGAAGAAGTCTCGAGGTGCAATGTTCAGGCTGAAAGACGAAGTGGGCATCTTGTCGGGCATTATTAATATGCAAGAATGAATCAACTTGTTCCTTCCTTGATGTGCTTCGTGACTTTGAAGAGACAGGATGGTTATGATATAAAAAACGAGCCCCGCTTAGGAATGTGTCTTATTCGAGCTATTTTCTACTCCTTGGAAGAATATTTGGAAATCATTAGTAATCTATTCACGACCTGTAATAGATGGTTAGATATGTAGCGAAATAACAAGTTCATAAGTTTGATAGATCGCTCCATCAAATCCAACCAAGGTAGATGTTATTTTACGGACAGTACTATAAAGACTGTTTTCGTCCACGGTCTGGAATGAGGGAAGAGAAATCTCTATCTCTAAAATTATTGAAAAATGATGGATGACTTTGCACAAAAAAAAATCCATTAATTGGATTTATATCCATTTTATGAGGGTCACAAACAAATACTATCTCCCAATATATCTTTAACATGGAACATGTGCCACATTTCGTTAAAATTAATATTTTCAAAGAGTTAGCACACTCTTGATTCCTTCCCTTTCCCATTACATACTGCATCGCATTACATAACTTACAATAGATTCTCGAGTCAACAGCTGGGGGATGTTCCATACAAGATATTATCGAAATGGGCTCAGTTAAGAGTACGATTAACAGATGAATATTTCGAATCGGGCATGAGATATAGAGAAGTGTTATGCAATATACTGATTAGAAGTTCAAGTCCGCTTTCCATGCAATTTGAGAGTAATTTTTTTAATTCCTTTTTCTTTTTTTTTTTTTTTTTTTTCAAAAGCATTCCAAAACATTTCCTTTTAATTAATACTTAAATAATTGGAATCTTCTCTGAAACTTTTGCATCCTAGTCTCTTAAAATTTTCTGCTAACTTATCACTTTTTCCGTTTGCCTTTTCTTAGCTTAAGCGCAGGAAAAGATTTCGTACAATAGCAATAAATATTTCAAACTCTACTTAAAACTCAATTAAATTCTTTTTCCAAATACAAACGCACATACACATGCACACACATACACACACACACACACACACACACACGCACACACATCGTATTATTTATATATGTGTTAACTTTTTATATAATGTCATTATTTCAACGTATGTTCTACACGCTTCCACTTTGTATCCATATAAATATTCTACGCAATTTTAAAACTTTTTACGATAGCATAGAACCACCCACGTTACTCGGGTTGAAAATCAAAAAAAAAAAAAAAAAAAAAAAAAAACGAAAAACGAAAAAGACAACCGGTCCAGTAAATGACGAACTCATGCGTTAACAAAAGCACAATGGAATCACCACAAATTACCAGGAGAGAGAAATAGAATTTAAAAATTTTGTAACTGTAGTGGGTTGACACTCACACGCATAAAAATAAGCACACATGCACACGCACACACACACCTACATACATACATACATACATACATACATACATATATAGATGAAAAAACACACGCACACGCACATTTAAGTACTCGCTATAGATCGCTTTGAGTTAGTGTATAAAATACAATCAACGAATAATACAAAAGACCAAGTGTCAACTGTTTAATGTGCTGTCTTGTGTTACACACTCTCTGACCACAATTCCCGACCACTTCTAACTGAACTGAGTTGAAGCGGAGTGAATAATCGTAATCATGTTTTGCTAGAGAAGGGGCACAAAACGTTGCAACCATACCAGCCATTAATATAACGTTTGTCTGTTTGTTTGTTTGTTTGTTTGTTTGTTTATTTGATTGTCTGTTTGTATATATATATATATATATACAATATATATATATATATATATATGTACATATGTATATATGTACATTTTTGTTAGTATGTCAACCGTTTTTCTAAATAAACGACGACCCATTACAGCCAACTTGATAAGTGATTCTTTTTTTTTTTTTTTTTGTCTACCATTTTTATCCGTTGCCATTGGTGCTGTTGTCGCAACATTAAATAGAGAAATATAGAAAGGAATGTGGTCTCGTTCGCAAATAAAAATAAAAAAAAAAAAGAGAAGAAAAATAGAAAAACAAAACATAAACGTCCTATTGAATACAGTAAACAAGATGCAGTATGAAAAATGTTACAATTCGTTAGTGCTTCAGTTATTTTTTTTTTTTTTTGTTTCTTCTTCTTTTTCCCTCTTTACTTTTGTTTAAATATTTGATGCAGTGTCTGTTTTGCATTATTACCCAATGTCCAGTAAACTTTTTAAATCAATTCACTGATGATTATTTTCCTAATTTGTTTTTCGTTCATATGAAATTAGAATTGAAACCAGACGTGAGACCAAGAATTAGAAACGAAATTAAAGCATTTATGTTGCTATCTAACTTTGACGCTTCTGTTCCTTATCGAATCATATGCAAAAAATACTCCATAGCTATTTTGTTGGATATTTTAAATCGGATATAGAGGAATTAGATGGACCAGTATCATCATCATCATCATCATCATCATCATCATCATCGTTGCTTACTAAAGATCATCAAATATTTTGGCGAGAGCTTTCGACGGTAACGTTCCCAGTAAGTGCAAAATGATCAGCGCCTTTGGCGACAATATATCCACATATCCACATATGGCGAAGGGAAAATAGAATGAATGCGAAAAAATTAATTCAAATTACTCTCATGCTCCGTCAAAAAAGAAGAAGAAAGAAACTATTCGAACAATAAAGGCGAACGCAAAAATTGCGAAGGAAATAAATAAAAAGACAGTCTCGTTTTATATTAACACCGGACTCCTTGCGGCAGCTGAAACCATCCATACCCTGTTTAATGAAAAGCAAAGAGTTGCTCAAAATGGTCATTGCCCGCAGGCTCGAATTCTACGTTGCTAGTGGTAGTTTTTTTATCACCGAGTAAGACAATTATATTCGGTCGTGATCGAATCTTATGCACCCATCACTGTTGTCCTAAAAAAGACAAGAAAAGGGATATGACTACATTTTTATGGTCTGTAATATGGGGGTGGACGCGGCTGATTTTCTCTATTATTCGAAATAAAAGCTTTTTCTTGTATAGGTGTGTGAACGTTATAGGCGTGACATTGGGAAAGTTTACGTAGCGTCTCACTTTCTACTCTGCAGTTTTCTCTCTCTCTCTCTCTCTCTCTCTCTTTCTTTCTTTCTTTCTTTATTTCTCTCTCTCTCTCTCTCTCTCTCTCTCTCTCTCTTTCTCTCCATCTCACTCATTACACTAATTAAACTCAGCTTGGATTACATACAGAGTTACAGTTCGCGCATTCCTCTTTCTATAAAGATATTCATGAAGAATAGAGCGTTTATATGAGAGCAAAGCATAATTGTTAATATTCTTTAGATAAAGATAAGTGAAGAATTATTGCCGTGAAGTTAGCCCACCGTATGTAGCCCACAGTTTTGCCTTTGATAAAAGATTGGCTATATTCGCACTTGGTTCGTGTCTCTGCTAAGATAATTAACAATTAAACGATATTAAAACAAGTAAGAAAATTATATACAGCGGTGGTCGAATTTCGCATACTCACCACTATGCTTTTCGCATTCCACTCTCCAAGTATTTCTTTTTTTTTTGATACCCATATCGCTGGTATTATTACAAAATAAATTTTTCATATTAATATTAACGCCTTTTTAGGCAGATAATATATTTAATATAGTTCCAAGTATTCGATCTTGTTTGCGTGATGATAAATAAGCGTAAAATTTCAAAAAATTTAAAAAAAAACATAATAATTTAGTTAGTCGTAACTTTGTATAGTCATGGCCGATTGATTCCATGTGGAAAATTTCAGACTTCTAACTAGGTCGATATCGTTATTATTGCGACCAGGAGAGTGCCAACAACACGCACCATTTAGACGGACAGGCATCAATCAAATCAACTCAGAATTTCACCTGAGTTTAAAGCTACCTTTTGGATGTTTACATATATTTTGGGGAAAAAAACAAAATTAGTATACGGCCATCTTGCAGTGGAGGGTATAAAAATAACAAAATGATCAGAAGAACTAAATAAAAAATGGAAAATGCAAGCATCAATAAACAGAAGACATCGTACATCGTGATGTTATAAAAAATTCAAAAATAAAGTTTATTGTTACTATTTATCATGTATGTAGCAGAAAGTTGGATTATACAAGGCGTGCTACGAAAAATTTGAATGACTTTACTCAAATGCAGATTTTTAATATGTTTTATGGTAAGACCTATCAAAAAAATCGAACATCGCCAAAATCGTCCCAATATGCCATTAAAACGTATAAAAATACATAGAACATATTTTATGCATTTATAATGCAATTTGCTTTCTCTCTTTTTCTCTCTCGCTCTCTCTTTTTTATATTTATAATATTTTGGTAACCGAATTGCCAGCAATCAAATATTAGTAGTGGTGGGGCAATAGGCCAAGAAAACTTGCTGCCGGTCGCGTACACCGCGACAGCACGGGTTCAAAACTAGAATAAAATGATCGATGATCGATAATATTGCCTTACATAAGAGTAGTACCTTTACATTTTGGTTTTTTTCCCCACATTAAAATGCTCCTTAATATATGTGAAAATAATGTAAAAAAAAATGTTGAAGAAAAATAGGAGAGGAGTCTACCTACCTATGCTACCCATGCACGCAATTCATTTACTGCCCTACGTATGTATGCGTATAGATATGGATAATAATGCCTGGACTGATAGGTTGCAGGGATCTTTAGACCTTTTTTTTACCAAAAATCTCAACTTGAGTAAATTCGTGTCTTACGTATATATATATATATATATATATATATATGGGGTGAATATGTTAGGGACAATTTTAGCAGTAAAAAAAAAAAAGAAAAGAAGAAGCAATTTAGGTTTTCGTGATAGGTTTCCGCCTATTTGTTACGCCGTTGTAACGCTACTGAAAATGCTTATTATAACTCGACTTGTGAACGTTGCATTCTTTCAGCGTGCATGAGAGTTAATTGAAATAAGTTTTAAGTTTTCTGATTTTATGATTGCATTTTGTTTGTGTGTGTGCTTGGCTTCCTAATATTTCTTAATTGTAATACGATAATTGTGGTTGTTTTGTGTGTGTTTTGTTTATTCTTCGCGATAAACCGTAATTTACTGAAGACATTTTTAGCGATAAACAAAATCTTAAAAAAAAAGTATAGGCTATCGTCATGTCGATGAGAAATTACCGCATTAGACGCATTGGTGTGAAATATTTAATTGCCGGTTTTCTTCGGTTTACGTGTTATATGCGGCCACTTCATATGCATTCGTAGTTGTCCAATGAAACTGAAATATAATTTCTTGCACAAGTCAAGCCTGAAAGTCATCGTAGCACGGAGCACAATAATTAAATAGTTATGCAAATTCTAATGCCTTGCCATCATTGGATAAAATGCACTCTACACTCATATTCCTCGCCATAGATATACTAAAATATGTATCAAGCCTCGTATGATGATCAAATGCACTCTACACTCATATTCCTCGCTATATGGCCTAAATGTATGTACTGACCGATTGGGGTGCACTTCTTCATGCCGTGCAAATGAAATATCAGTGAACGCTAGTTTAGATATCAATTTTCTCTTGCCTTTACAATCAAGTCTCGTATATTTCAAGTTAAAAGCAAAATTAAGGCATTCGTTTGTAAAACAACAAGAACAACTTTTGTAGGTTATTATCTGTACTCGTAGCTACTGGATAATTAGTCCTACACAATATTACCATTAAAAGCAACAAAAATAATCGAACAACCGAACAACCGAACAACCGAACAACTACTCATGTTACCTTGAAAAATATCCCGCCAAACGGTAAAAGCTACTAGCATATAAAAGCCAAGCAAGAGCAGAACGCACACACATTCATGCATACATGCATACATACATAATTTATGAAAAGTGTGCAAAACTCTTAAATAGTCGACATACATATGTTGTATGTATTAAGGCTTCAAGACGCTGAGAAAGGAGAAAAAATAAACATAATAAATAAATGAAAATAAAAAAAAGCAAAAAAAAAATGCAACAACAATTAGGCATATGTTAATGTGTTAATGGATATCGTAAAAAAGTTCTTTAATAATTTTTATAAAAAAAATTCTCAAATTACAAGTTAAGTTAAGCAGTAGAAAGAACAACGATAAACAATTTTTTTTTTTTTTTTGCTTTTACATTTTCTTTCATTCTTTCTTTCTTTGTTTCTTTGTTTCCCTATTCGCTTTCGTAACATATTTTATATGTTTATTACCTGTGATTAAGTTAATGATAATTACAATGAATATAATAACGATGGCAATCTTTGATTTTCAAGATTCTGATCTACGCTCTCTTATGATTCGCTTATATAAATTGCTTATCGAGTAAAATAATCTTGTTTAACATAACAGCTAATCAGTGATGATTATATGGATGACGTTGTGTTCGGTTTAATTGTTAAGCACATCTGCTCCTTTCTGCTTTCAGAGAATGTCACTAAGTGTAGAAAGATTTTTTTTTGTTTTTTTTGTTTTTTGTTTTTGAAGCTTCCCGAATGAAAATTATCTGCTCATTGAATGCAAATTCTTAAAATACTGGTAGAATTCAGTTCATTGGTTTCGTACGTTCGCTCAATCGGAATTAATTCTTAAGTTGTTATCTTCTTTACTGTTTTTTTTTTTTTGTTTTTTTACCTTTTTTTTTTCTTTTTTTTTTGTTTGTTTCGTTTTATTGCAAAAAATTAATTAAAACAAAAAAAAAAAATTCGCAGAAGTCCAAATTATTTCTTTAACATTTCATTTCTGTAAACTGAAACGATATGACAATGCATGCGTCTATAGATACAATATATAAATTATAGGCAGACAGATTCTAGGAAAGTCGCTAGAGAAACGGTTAAGAAACATACAAAAAAAAAAAAAAAAAAAAAAAAAAAAAAAAAAAAAAAAAAAAAAACGCAATAAAAAAGCCATTTGTTTATTATGCAGCAAAGAAAAAAATTTCATAAATGCGGCAATAAATAGTAGTATGATAGTGACTGCAAAGAATGGCATGCAAGTGAAAAACAACAACAGCAACAACATTAACAACAACAACTATGAAAAACATACTTGTTCGTACCATAGAGATGTGACCAACATGCGTACGCTTGCACGAACGCACTCACGCCTAACCTAATGAAGGCAGTTGGGTACTAATTACATCTCTCCATATATGTGAAGGAGTCAGAGAATAGTTATGGCAGCAGCAGCAGCAACAACAGAATAAGAGAAAAAGCACGTTGCAGTTGTACAACATCATCCAGCAAGCGGGCAAACAATCCAAGTCCATGTTCGTCGGTCGATGTGTGCGTAAGTGTGTGTGTGTGTGTGTGTATGTGTGTGTCTGTTTGTCTGTCTGTCTGTCTGGTTGTCTGTCTGTCTGTCTCTCTGTTGACTGGATTGTTTCTAGCACTATCTATATAAAGTCAACTATGACAGTAGGAATGAATGAATGAATGAAAACAATTTGTTGTCACCCAACAATACGTTGAATATCTCTAAAGGCAACGATGCGGTGTGCATACATGAACGACCGCAGCAAAAACAACGAAAACGAAAACAACAACAACAACAACAACAACAACTATAACAACAACAACAACAATAATAATAACAACAATAACGTTTGCAGAAAACACGCTTTAGCACACTAAGCACACGACAAGTCGCTAAACAAAAGAAGTCTATTGTAAATGACTATGCGTCTTGTCCTTCCGTCAGTCCCAACAACTGTTTACCATCACAATCAGTGATGCCGTGCTGCAGTATGCCGTGTGCCTATGTGAGTACATTGTACTATACTCATTCTATACTCTCTATTCATCACTTTATATGTGTGCTATTACATGAGTTATGCATGTCGTCCACATACTCGTATTCTGTTGCTGTTATGCTGACAAGTATGAATTACACTCCACAGATTAATTGCTGCTAATTAACAAAATTCTTCCATATATTTTTTCTTCTTTTTTTTTTTTTTGCCATTTTGCAAAAAAATTAAAACGCGCAGCGCACACTTTTCTTGTTACAATCGCTATTATGGTTATTGTTGTTATTGTTGTTATTGTTTTTGTTACTATTTTCTGTAACTATTTACTACATTTTGCGGTAATTGCGCATCATCGCTTCCCATTTATGACGTTCCTCTAACGCTTTCAATGACAGTAAACTCAATTGTCAACGTCACAGTTATTGTCGTCTAAACTTATTACTTATAATGCTTTGATTTTGAATTTTTGAATTTTTGAATTTTTGTACTGAAAGGACAAACTAATATATTGTATTCATAACCAATTACATAATTATTCAAGTAAATTACTTTCGTTTTTGTTGCTTCGCATAAATTATCCATTTCCGTTTGTATATTTTGTCCTAAATTTAAGCGGCGTGGCTTTTAAAAAATATAACTTTAATTTAATTTTTTTTTAAAATAAATTTAGAGTTTTAAAAAAAAAAAAAAAAAAAAGGCAATTTTTTTTTACCCGATTATCATAAACTTTTCACAAATCTTATATAACAAAATTCTACCTCGAAAGATATCAAGGCTGAAAGTTAAAGTTAAGTAGGGGACAAAAGACATTAAATGTGTTATCGGTCAGTTTGAAATTTTGCACAGTACTCTCTCTTTAGGTGAGTGCAGCCCCAAATCTCTGAAGAATGTGTGTTTCTCTGTAAAATGGGATTTAAGGGATTTAAGCCTTCCTAAGCCTAAGTAAATCGTGAAAATGCCCTAACCTAATCCATAATCATTCGCGGAATATCGTGAAAGGGTACGTTTACAGTTCGCGTACAACTGGATGGGATGGATAAAAAACTGAAAATCTCTTTTTAAAATTTCATTCACATAATAGCGAACTTGAGTGCACTATTTATTATACTTACGTACGTTTGTTCAACTAATTATGAATGTTTATATATGTAGGGTATATAGAGTGTACATCTTAAAATAGATAAGCATGCGTTTGCAAACTGACTATCGTATGTATATAGGGTATAGGAAATTGATTGAATGAAATTATTTCCAAAGATATCCTACAATCATCTTATGCTTTCACCTTCTCGACAGTTTCATATTAAATTTTATTCGAATCGTAATTAATTATATTGAAATAATGACGATTAAAATATTCCCACCTTTTTACTTAAGAGGGTAGACCTTCAAGTAGTTAACTTGAAAGATTGCTTTTATCAAACTTGGACATGAGAAATTCTTCTTTTTTCCAATTTTTTTTTTTTTTTTTTTTTTTTTTTTTTTTTTTTTTTTTTTTTTTTAATTCTCCTTCCGTGACCACATAAACTTTAGATTGCTAATCTCGTCCAACGTTTTGATGGAGAGTAATTGTAATTTTCAAGATCGAATTGATGCTATTCCTAATAAGGTTTAGTATTTCTACCTCATTGGCTGGACGTACTTTTAGTGTTCTTGCAGCTCGATACTGATATGCGTTATCGATAATTTTGAAAATCGTTCGATGATTAGCTTGAATAAGTTTAGAGGAAAATCGAGCAAAGTCTTAAGTTCGTAAATTTCTATTGTTCGTGCGAGGAAATGATTACAAATAAATGCTTACATGATAACCTCTCATGCCTTCTCTGGATACCTACGTTGGCTTACGGCAATGATAGTAATAACAAGAACAATAAAACTCGTTTTCTCCATAAATATTATATAGTCGTTGTATAAGAAGTAATAAATATTTCTTAAAGACGTCTATCAAAAATCGCTTATATAATCCGTTAAAAGGCACTGATTTAAAAAAATCATACCTATTTCACTAGCGAACATTCACATAACATGAACATAATATTATTATTTTATGTATACTGTTGAAATTTAAAGTCGATCGCTTGACGACTCGAACGTGCTTATTTTACGGTTAGTTAGCTAAACGCGATTTCCCGAAAAAAAAAAAACCAAAAACATACTTAAGAAGCTTAAGTAATCATTTCATTTGAGAAACGGGTTTGTTGAGCCGCACAAAGATATGTAAAACTAAGAGCTAAAGCCTCTACCTTCAAAAAAGCAGCCGATAGTGTTCTTGAGTTAGTGCTTATCCTACTTTCAGTTCTAGAATTTATTTTATAATAATAATAATAATAATAATAATAATAATAGTAGTAACATTTAGCGATAATTATTTAGGCTGAGAACTCGTACGCTTCCCTTTCGGAAAAGTTACGCCAGTAATTTTGATCAATACACGACTGTGATGCAAGATATTCAATTATGTTAGCCACGTCTGTCTGAGATCAAATTCAGCCTCCGAATTTTTTGACCTATATTCAAGGACGAAAGTTGATAAGCGAAATACTTGAAAAGAAAAAAAAAATAAAAAATAAAAAAAAAGAGTAATTAATACGAATAAAAACGTAAACGAATATCTTAAAGGTTTAATGTAAATAAATTGCAAGTTATTTCTTCTATATTATGAAATAAAATGTAATCAAAAAGCACCGGAAAAATCGGTGCTGAAATGTCCTTAATCAGATTCACTAACTAATGTGTTCACAATTTATAAAAAGCTTCACTTGATTCTGACTAATAAAATTTCGTTATAATATTTTTAACTCTCATGTTAGCTTCACACTTAGGGATCTCATGATACGATTGGACCTAGGAATCATTGCCTTACGTTACATTGCATTGAAATCATGAAGTGAGCAATTTTCATCGGTGACCTTATAAACGTATGATCAATAATTTCAATATGTAGAGTAACTTACGGATCTGTCAAAGAATAAGCGACACGCGATCAGGGGCAACAAACATTAGTTTTAGTCATTCTTTTAAATTCGTAATAGTCTGCCTTTCTCCTTTCCCATTAGAGAGTTTAACACGTTTTGCTTAAACATAATGGGTTACCATATGATCTAGGGGTTGAAACGTTCGCCAAATACTTTGAAGACTCAAGTTCGATTCCTGCCATTAATAGTTATTTTAAATCCACCGAAAGATGGGAAATTATTTATTTTGCCGAAATCTTTATCGCGTCCAGAATAAAATTTTCGGATAGGATCTCTAAACTATATATGAGATATCGATCTGTGCCAAATTTTGATTCGATCTACGCCTATCAGTTTGTCCTTTCCGTCCCGTCTGTTCGTTATTCATTTTGCCGAAAACTTTACCGCGTCCAGAATAAAATTTTCGGATAGGATCTCTTAAATATATACGAGATATCGATCTGTGCCAAATATTGATTCGATCTACGCCTATCAGTTTGTCCTTTACGTCCCGTCTGTTCGTTTGCAAAAGGATTGTGATGAACATACACTCGGTCCCAAAAATGAAGATATATTGAAACTTCTTCCTTCCTGATCACATGAAATGAAATGAAAATGAAGCCCGTGTTGCAACCTAGGACCTAATACGAATACAAAATAAAGAGAGACTGTCTTATCGATCAGTAAGTTATTAGCAAAACAACAGAGCAAAAATAAATTCCTTTGAAGATATCAAGATTGAATTTGAATTTTTCTTTTTGTTGTGGTGTCAACTGTTTTTTTTTTTTTTTTAATTTTATATATAAATCCAAATGTTTTTCTTCATCTGCTTCGTTTATTAAATAGCGAGCTTTCTACAGATTCCTTCGGATAGCCAGCCACCAGCCACCAGCCACATTAAGTAGAAGACATAAAACGTTTAGTTGAACTCTGCTGTCTGGCTATAAACATTTGTTTACATGTGATATAAAATCTATCGCAATTTTCGTTATTTTGCATTTCCGTCTTCTGTCCATTATTTTATGAAACGCTTAAGTCAAGAGTACTGTGTTCAAATATTAATTTCTTTATATCTTTTAATCTGATTTTCGAATCATTTACATTTTTGCCTTCCTCCTGGTGAATGTACATATATATGTATATATATATATATAATATATATATATATATATATATGTATGTGCACTTTGCTGTATTTTCGTTTTTGCCTTATCTGCGCACTAGCAATGAAACACCGCACCATACAACTACCGCAGCTTGCAAGCACGTTTTTAATCGATCTGTCATTACTAATCTTTCAATTACAGATAATCAACTTAAAATCAATGCTAACGGGCATTTTTTATTTTCAACGCATACACGCTAGCAAATACACATTTACACACACACTAAACGAAAAGTCATCATCAAATCGAAAGCAGTAAAGGGAAATAGGGGGAGAGAGAAAGAGAGACTCGTAAGAAAAAAAGAAAAAAAATCGTACAAAACGTTTGTCAATTTACATCAACATGTGCCATGGAGGCTTGCTTGGGCTTAGGCAATCGTCAACGTATAATCAAAGCACAAAAGGACTTGAAGCAACAACAGCAGCAACAGCAACACCAGATACCAGTTACCACTCAAAACTACTACACGCAACAGCAACCGCAAACTCAACGTCAGCTAGCACGTGGACAAACCGGGAATATTGGTGGCAGTGGTTTCAGAGGACAAGAGGATACAGACCATCAGGCATTATTTCAGCAACAACAACAACAACAGCAACAATTAAATACTATAAGTGGCAGCCATGCGGCAGCAGCAGCGGCAGCCACGTCAACCCCTGTGACATCGATAACAACGACGACACCTAAATTTGTTGGCAAGTGCTTACATTTTCAGTCGCCACCCGAATACCCACCGTCCCCGCAACAACAGAACTTAAGTAGTGTTGGCGTCGGTGGTGGTTGCACAAAAACAATGTTACAAAAAAGCACTGTAACTGTGGAAGTGACTGCCACTCTACCGTCGTCGGTTAACTCTTGCAATTCAACAATTGTCACAAATGCCGCGGCAACCGCTCAAATGAATTCGAGCGGCCGCAGCTATCGGAAGCACGTACGCCACCATCAGCAATTAGAGCAGGACTTGGATGCCATTGAGATATGTGCCGAACAAGAGCCTTTGACAAGCCACAAACCAAGCGGCAGCAGGCAAGCCAGAACTTTAGGTAGACTTAATCGTAATGAGGTGGACGATAGTGGGCATCATAGTCAATGGTCAAATGTGCAACAGACCACTAGTTTACAAATGTTACAGCAACATCAACATCAACAGCAGCAACAACAACAACAGCAACAACAACCACAACAACAACAACAACAGCAACAACAGCAACATCATCAACAACAACACGATTATTCGTATGCTTACTATGAGCCAGGTGCAGCAATGCGCCATACGAATATACCTAACGCTGAGCTATTGGGCAGAGAGGAGGATTCAACACCGCCGCCACCCAACTCAATAAGAGCTTTGCTGTCAAAAGGCAAAAAGAACAAATTGCTTGTGTCACCTGCTACAAGACAAACTTTTCAAACAAGATTAACAGGCGGTAGTAATAATAATAGCAGCAGCAATACAACAGGTACAGCGTCGGCACATTGTGCTAGCGCAACACCAGAAAATTTTTATGAAGAAATTTCAGCATCATCAACATCGTCATCCACAAATTCGATGAGCAGTCATCATCAACTAAGAGCTACGGCTACCTCACACTCGGCGGGCTCGCTAACACAGACATTAGTTGAAGAGGAGTTACGGAGAGTGCAGAATCGTCATCGCAAAATTCTGGGCGAGCTAAATCTTTCCGTCGAAGCTATGCTTATGCCTGAGAGTCCACCAAATAATAGTCCAACTGGTAAAGAAGCCCCTGTTCCTACCGTGAGTGTTACGACTGCTTCAGGCCAACCTTTGCGATTAGCGTCAACTTCCGCTGATAATATCTGTGATGCCTCATTGAATGAACTACTAAATACGGTAGGGCCCACTGACGAGCTACTTTCACCCATACCGAACTCCTCATCTGTTTTAGGTAATATAATACACACTACTACTACCTGCTTAGGTGGTGATTTAGATAGCGGTTTTAGTGGCAGCAGCGGAGCCAGTTATATAGGTTCTTTGCGATTGCATAAAACTAATGCTCTGCTGAATTCCCGATCGGCTAATAATGCGAATGCTACCAATGTGCCTGCTCAAAGTGCCTTCGCCTATGCCACGCACAGTTGTCGTTCTTTTCAACGGGCCTCTACCGCACATACCTCTTCATCTTCGATCAGAAACTTGCCACAAATACATCAACAAACAACAACAAAGCAACATACGCAAAAATTCCCTCATTCCAGTATCAATAATGCAGACAACGCCTGTGCCGACGAATCACAAAACACATTTGGTTTCTTCACCAGAGCCTCGTGCGGTCGGCGCATTTTAAATTGTGCAAAAATAAGAGCCGCTGAAGATCCCGGTCCTGTTGTTGCCCCGAGGCAAACCGAATCAAAAGCGAGAAGTTTTTGGAATCGTAAAGGCTGGCGTAAGCAACCTGGCCTCTCCACTTCCACATCCAGTATTAACGACACCGGCTTATCAACAGGTAAGTGCTGCCGCTCTTTTCAAACTTTACCATAAATTTCATTCTGTGACCTTAATCGCTTAGCGAAAGGAAACGAACGAAGAAAAGAAATACATAAAAAAAAAAAAAAAAACAAAAAAACTTTTACTAAATGAATGTATATATGTATGTATACTCGTATCGTGAAAGACAAAAATTTGCTGCCGTTGATAACAGTGTGATTTATTAATTGCTTGGTTAAGTGTGTTAAGGCAACATTTTTGAAAAATTTTCTGAATTAAATTTATTGAAAAAAAAAAAAAAAAAATGAAAAAAAGTATTAATTGACATAAATCTCCGGCTCACTAGCCAACCGATCATAGCTGTTAAATGATAAGTAGCTGACGGCTGCTCCTTTTTCGGTAAAAAGGGTTTGTTTTTGTTTACCGTTTTTTTTCTTCTTTTTTCTTTTTTCTTTTTTTTTTTTTGCATTTTCTTGTTAATTTACTACCTTTTCAATTTCAATTTTCACATTGGGAAGAAAAACAAAAAAAAAAAAAAAAAAAAATATATTAATTAAAACAAATAAGTTCTTTATTTATTTACACATATAAAACACTTTGAGGCTCAGTTGTTTTATGTATGTATGTATGTATGTATGTATGTATGTATGTGTGTGTTTGTGTGTGTGTGTGTGTGTGTGTGTAAGTGTATATATATATATATAAGTATGTGTATGTGTTTGTTGTGCATGCTTTTGTCAATCAAAAAACCAACACTTTGTGCAAATATTGGCCATCAGCACACAGACCGTATACTAGCCTGTCTGCCTGTACAACTAACTATTGAATCCAATTAAAATATAAAATAAATTGAATACTGTTTTACAAAACCAAAGGAGGTAACTCGACACAAAAATGTACGAAATAAAATATAACAAAACGGCTTTAGATGGGATTGAAACCAAAAATCAACATTTTAATCATTTTCAGGTTGTTTTCTAACCACTGCAAAAATAACAAACCACAACAAGCACATACACACACACACACACACAAGCACAACAACAACAACAACAACAATAATAATAATAAGTATAATAATAATACTAAATTACAGTCAATTAGTAAAAAATTAAAAATAATTTAAATGCATTGAAAAAATTTACTTTAAAATTTATTTAAGTGAAACCCAACAACATTCCATCAATTTTCATTTTTCATTTTTCTTTTATTATTATTATTTATTTTTTTAAGATAATATTAAATATACATTATGATTATTATTATTATTAATATTAAGAGCGAAGAAGTTGCGAGAATCATGATTTAACAAAATTGAACATTTACCAGATGTGCGGATAAGAAACCGGTATTTTTTATATAGAAAATAAACGCGTGTTATATGAAAATGATAACAATATATAATTAGATCGAAGCGTTACCCATCCCTAGCTATACGCACATTTCCCATTTATCTGGCAAATTGTGGATGGCACGCCAAAAAAAGCTCTGTGGCTATTGCCTACAGATGGAGTGATATATATATATATATATATATATATAGATACCATGTAAAGCAATGATCTTGTTTTGCCTTTGCTTTTTTGCTGAGTTTCTTGAACAGCAAACGATTCAAATCGATTAATTGCTGCTTGCTGGCGTATGGTATTAAGTGTTTAATCATACTTTAAGTGTACGAATAACAAACATCTAATGTTCTGGTTCCATCATCACCTGGGCTGAGTGTCACCTTTCCGCAATACCGATTCAATTTTGTGATTCGATGTAGATGGTATATGGGCTTGAATCAGGCCATCAATTTTTATCTCTGCGAATCTCAAAATACATTTATTTTGTATCCCTAGTTAGAATACGATGTCAAAAAAAAAAAAAGACGCCCCTAATCCGCCTGAGTGGCCAAATAGGCAAGAGTCTCGACACTAGCAATAGCTCTTAACAACTCGTGGATTCGAATCTCAAGTGCGGTAGAGTTTTTAATAAAAAAAAAAAAAAGCCGAAAGCCGAAAGCCGAAAGCCGAAAGCCTTAGAGATACTAGTGCTTTAAGACAGCCACCTTAGCCCCTTCGAATTTTATTCTCTTGACTATAAATATTATCATAATAACAATAATATAATAATAATAAAAGCGTACTTAATATGTGTGAATAAATCTTTGATGAAAAGCTTATTATTTACGCGTCGTCTTCTGTCAACTCTCAAGTACATTGTATGAATTTTCATATAGCGCTCTTCGTCATTACATTGTGTGCGCATATACAGCACAATCATTGCATCGTTTTTAATAGCGCGACATACACACACACACACACACACACACACACACACACACTAAAATTAAGTTTGCAAATGAAATTTTCTCGTTTATCTTTCATCGATTCTTTCCTCTTCTAACATAACATTTAAAAATGTTATATAAAAGTAAAAACATTAAAGCGAGCCTGTACCCCCGCTATTAGATACCATAACATATCCTCCATATAGTAGTTGTTCATACAACCAATTGTTTACATGTAGTCCCCATGGAGTCCCCAAGTTTGGTATACCAAATTTCATTAAAGTATCCTCATGTAGGACAAACGGACAGACTCAGCTCAGTCAGATTAGTACAATGGAAGCGCGTGGATCCTTCGGCTAATTAATACAAAAATTGCGACCTGTACGTTGAACGCAAGAAAACACAAGACGGGGACAGGCGGATAGAGACAAGCTTAGATATAATAATATATATATATATATGGATCGATCTCTCAAGCCCTTTTGTGGGTGTTGCGTAAACCCTGCACAAATGGTATTATACACCATTGTATGTATCACAAGTGGTGTGACGTATACAAGTTTTTTTTTTTAAGATAAGGCTGCTGTTCGAAGAAAATCGATTTTTTATATGGCTCCAGCTAGTGAATGCGCAAAACAATTTATTATCCACTTTTTATATATCTTACGCCCCAAGCCTTTCCCTTTGATAATCATATTAAGGGAACTGATAAGAAAGGCATAGCTCGGTATTTCGTAGCGTCCGCAGCATTTGATGCACAACAGAACAATGATTTCACTTAGTTTGTCGCATTGCCTGTGGCCGCATGTCCTTCTGTTTGACACCCATATCAAGGAGAAGGCAATCCGCCATTTGAATATGCAAAAAAATGCACTACATCATCGAGGACGGACGGATGTCAGAGAGCGCTTCAAATATCGATTGGGTATGAAAAGGAGGAGGCAAGCGTTAAGTTGATATGAGAGTGAAAACGATTCGAAAATTTTCAATACGCTCTGCCCAGAAATGAACAGATTGAAATGAACTCATCGGCAGTGACTGCGAATTTGGTGAGAGGGGTAAGATCTTCGATTTCGAATTTGATGGATGCAACAAAACAGGAATTTTCGACCAAAAATACGGTCGAGGCAAGTAAACGAGTAAACGTAAATTCAATCGTAATAGATTATCTGGCAGATTAATAAAAAAAAAAAAAAAAAATGACTTTGATGAAAGAAACTTTACCTTAAGTACGTGTTTCAAGTGTGCCGTCAAGCGCCATAATTCAAACAATTTTCAATTTTTCCGAATTCGAATTCGAAGTTTTCTCAGCACCTTAAATACAACATTGCCTAGAGGACAACTTTACGACGATATTTTTTTTTTAATAAGTTAATCTCAGCAGAGGGCCTTTTTTGTTGCGAAGTGAACTTTTTTCATACAAACAACTGGCAATGGCTCGAACACCCTCCTGCTCCTAAAAATCCTTAGTGCCATTTTCTAGATTCTACGAGTACTAGACTTAAATGATTATTATTATTATTATTATTATTATTATTATTTTATTTTATTTTATTTTTTTTATTTTTCTTAATTGAAATTTGGATCAATTACATTGCGTGCCACAGATCGGTTTGAGTTGACTTTTTTTCAAAACAATTTATTTTAATGCTTAACTATTGTACGTCTGATTATTGTATTTGCTTTCCTTTCACTCAAAACAAATTTGCCAATTCAGGCTATTACAGTGTCCCTCTTGGCCCCTAATCATAAAGAACATTATGTTAGGTGTTTGCAAAAATTTTAATCACTTTTTCAATAGTTGCAACAAGGGACGAAAAAATGGCATATGCCAGTCGAGTCGGGTCGCCAATTATAAACCGTTGATTGAGATATGATGGAGCCGCATCACCAACCGATTTCTTCAAAAAAAAAAAAAAAAAAAAAAAAAAAAAAAAAAATCAAGAAAAAGTAATGAATTTGAAGAAGAAGAAGAATTTTGTTCGCCCCATGATTGGCGTCCGCTTAGACTGAATAAAATACAAAAGAATATTAAATAATACAAAAAAAAAGTGTTCGTTTACGTAGAGTAAGATCAAAACCGAATCGAATCCAATCGTTATATACACTAGTATTTCCCCAGTGCTTTATCAATTCGGGCCTGTAAAAGTCGCAGATCAATCAATACTTTTTACAAAAACTTCTAATTATTAAAATCACATTGTTGTTGCTTAATAAATATTAATTGCTTAACAAAAAATGACAACAGTTACGTTACGATACTGTTGGGGGAAAATATGACTTTAGTTTCTGGTAGAGATCAATTGCAGTATAAAAGTTTGGCGAAACATAGACTTGAGAGCTACGTATATATATATATATATATATATGTATATATGTATACACAAATATACGTGTGTGCCTGTGCGTGTGCGTGTGCGTGTTTGCAAATAATATTTTATAAGTGTTATATAAAATTTATTTTTTTTCTCGTTTTTTTTTTTTTTTCTTTTTTTTTAATTTATTGCTACACAAAACGTTTGCGGGCCTGTGGCTGACAGACATTGATGAGGTTTTTCGGTGTTTTTCTTTTTTAAGAATTATACTTTTATTGCATAAAAAGGTTTAAAAAAAAAAAAAACGCCAAAAAAAATCAAAAAACGACGACACACATTCTCGTATATCCTGATAAAAAATCTCTAAAAAAATAATAAGAGGAAAAAGAAAACTTGTCAGCTTAACACAGAATTAAATTTATAAAGAAACAAAAAAAAAAAAAAAAAATTGTACACAAAAAGCAAACATACAACCAAGACAATAACAAATATTTTTGTTCCTATAACAAATACAAACAACACAAACACAAGTCAATGCACTGCTCCCGTTCCCTGCTATAGCATATATTAAAGTTGCAACAACAACAACAATATCAAAATAATAATAATAATAATAATAATAATGTACATATATATATATATATATATATATTTACGTATATATATATATATATATATATAAAGAGCGGCCACAATGATGACAAACAAACGACTACCCAAGTTGCATATGCAACTTTTTCGTTATTATGGATCGTCATTTAAGTCCGTTCATTGGTTTGCTTCCCTCAATGCCGGCATTGGGAGCCTGATTATGATGATAGCATAGGCAGGCATATTACATTATATATATATATAGCATAGTATAGCATATGTTGAGTAGTATGTTCGTCAATCACTCATACCCCTCTTTTACTTTATTGTTCGTCTTTGTTGTTTTTGTTATTACTGACGATGATGATGATGATGATGATGATGATGATGATGATGATGATGATGATAATGATGATGATGATGGTGATGATGATGACGACGATGCTTTTAGCAGCTTTTTTCACATTGTTAATGTTTTAGCTACAATTGTTGTTGTTGTTGTTGTTGTTATTGTTGTTTATTTTACTTTTATTTTTACTTTTATTTCATTCTTATTCTTATTTTCATTTCGTTTTGTTTGTTCAAGTTAATTTTTCTGTTTTATTGCTTTGGTTTTTCATACTTTTTTGTTATTGCGTTTATTTTAATTTGTTGTATTTTATAAAAACAAGGCTACAAAGCTTGAAAAATGTTATTCGTTTGTTCGTTCGTTCGTTCGTTCGTTCGTTCGTTCGTTCGTTCGTTCGTTCGTTCGTCCGTGTATGTGTATGTATTGTGCGCGTGCGTGCATATGTTTGTGCAATGTAAACATTGTATATCAAACCTTATACATAAACAGCTTTCGGGTCATTTAAAGTTCTTCGTTTATTTTTTTATTTTTTGCTTTTTCCAAACCTTACCTTATTCCGGCGGCTAGCTTGGCTGAGTAGTGGCTTGAGTGCCTCTTAAATTCTTATCAGCAGCTATGAGGTAAACGACGAAAGCCATATAGATTTTCTATTCTTTTAAGTAAAATATCTGAAACAACTTGACATTTAATGCGATTTTTTTTACCTCTGCGTACAACTAAGTAACTTAACGTATTGCTTAGCCATAAGACATTCAATTTCCAATTCAATGAACGAACTGATTTTGTCTTAAGTCCATTAGCGTTGAGTTGAAACGAAATCGGTAACTGTTTCTAACTATTAATGCTTACCTATCTAACTGCCGCCAACAATTCCCTCTCTCTCTCTCTCTCTCTCTCTCATTATCTTAAATGCCTTTACACTCAAAAAAGTCTCTCCGCTGTGCGATGTCTGTCCCCCTTAATCTTGTGTTCAATCGTAATCGTGTTTGCAATTTTTATGATATTTTGATAAAATTTGGTATACGGGTGTATTTTGCCTCAAGGACGAACACCGTTGACAATGATCGGAACTAATCGGACGGACTACTTCTTCGACCACTACCCATATAATGATTGATTTTGATGATTTGTTCGTTATATGGGAAAAAAATGCAATTTCTAGAAAAAATCGCTGAATAATAGAGAATCGAACATACCCACACACAAGACGGAATGTTTAAAATTATTCCTCAAATGAAGATATATTACATCTGGGCCGGGATATAAACGTTAATTCTAAAATAAATATTGTGGGGCATTGCGATCTGGTTGAGAGAGAAATCATAGTGATGGGTATGCGAGATTCGGGCCCCGCCGCATATAATTTTCTTACTTGTTCTTGTACGAAAGAATAATTTTTATTTTTTTTATCGTCGATACTTAGTTGGCTGGAATAGAGGTCGACGAGGAAAGCTCGTAATACAAATGGTCAGACGAGGATAAAACTATTCGCGGCTTACGTTCACGACGACTATCGTCAAAGTTATCTCATCGAACACTAATCAGTGTACGCTTTCGATGCCCTGCATTTTTTAATTGAGTGGGGCATGCAGTTGGTGCTTATGGATTATGTTAACTTAAAAAAAAAAAAATTATTCGGATTTGCTAACGGCTGACAGCTGGCCCGATAATTTCAACTTGGATAGCTTTGGAAAATTTTCGTATTATCGTGGCAAGCGTCGCAGCACAATGTTATTGAAGTGAATCCTATATTTATTTATTTCCATTATTATGGGCGCGTCAAAGATCACTTTTATTCCGAACTTTTAGAGAATTCTAGTAAACAGTTGAGCAGACCTTGATATTAACATCCATTGAAAATGAGATTTTCGTCCTTTCAACTTTCTAACTTATTTCTATAGTTCAGCTCCTGTATATGGATTTCTCGATTTTTCTTTGAAAATCCTTTTATCCGTGCATATCATGATACCGATTTAACTCGACTAACTTGATTTTGAAATTTTAAAGCGATTATAAAATTTAAAAATATAAGTTAGAGAAGCCAACGGCTTAAGCCTCTTTAGCACTGTCCGTTTCGCTGCTGGCCGTAGAGTAAGTATTGTGCGGGAACGTAACGAACAAAGCACTTTGTACTTTCAAGTTGTTTTGTTTGTTTGTTTGTTTGTTTTTTGGTTAAAAGAAAACTCCTTTAAATATTATAAGTATTATAAAAAACGAATGGTCATACCACTGTTCTCTTCCTTTCGATTCCTACCTAATATATTTATACTTAATGTAGGAAGAGAGGGCAACTATCAACTGCCCTAGTAATTGTGAGTGAGTCGAGAGCGAGAGCAGATGTTGACAATTTGCAACTCTGAGCGAAATTAATAAATAAAATTTCATCCTCTTAGGTAAAGAAAGACAAAACTGATTCGAATCCACTCCAATAACACTGCTTGAAAAATTGTTATTTTCATTGCTTTTTCGTTGCTTACTTTTAGGGGTTGTTGATATTTAAAAAACCTAGTATACACAAAACTATGCTGTGTATTAGAAATGCCTGAGCATTTTCACTCCCCATCCGCCTACAAGAGTTTATTAAGCTCGTATTGTTTATATGTAGCGCCCAGAACAGTTTGAAATGGGCCCAGCTTTTACTATGCCAATCGATTCAGAATCATTTTTTGAGGATCGCGTCTACCCCAGTACGTCTGTCCGCCAATACGTTAGGAAAATCCTTTTACGCATTTTTATATTCAAGTCGCAAGCTCCATATACTTTGATCAGATTTACGACTATTATGTTTCGGTCAAGGGGCGGAGTATATTGAAATGGTACTTCCAAAAAGGAAGAGGTACAAAAATTGATATAAGAAATTGCATTTTCTAGCACTAAATCAATGTGGACCCGTTTGGATGGGTTAAGGCGATTTTTTGAACTACTCGCCTAACAGAAGCCTTGATTGTGACGAAAAAGTGTAGTTTTCAGTGTTGAAAATCATCTGAACCCGTGCATGCGTATAGGTAGAGAAATACAATTTTTGGAAATTATTGATTGTTGTGTAACTGACAAGAGTTTAAGTGGCGGAAAAAAAAAAAGCTACTGAACAATGTTGAAATGAACTTATTAAGCAAATCCTTCGTATTACTCGGCGAAATGTAATTTTAAACATACTGTGCGAAATGCGGCTGAAAACGATGAGACCTGCAGTTAGAGTTATTCCTCGGGGCCGTTGCGAGGAGAACGCATTTAAAACTTCATTTGCCCATATGTTGCCACACCCGCAGTCAATTGTCTTTTATGTCATTGTTGACTATTGAAGCCGATCATTTACGCGAATAAAAAAATATCGATTTAAAAAATCATTAAAATGTATTTGTGGTGGCTAGAGATCTATCCCCTTAATCCTTCTTTTTTTTTTTTATCTCTCCTTTTCTTCTTTTTCTCCAGTTTCTCTTAGCTTTGGTGAAGTAGTTTAGTAGAATTGTGTCGAGATTTGAGAATATCGAGCTGCTTGCTGCCAGTGGAAACGAACTAATCTCCTAATGCCAAGTTTTTAAATGCATTGTTCTATCATCGATAACGACATGATTGTCTTCGCTAAGTATTATGACTGAATAAGTTATGAGAAATTTTCCTTATCATTGGCAAAGACTCGCCTCACGTACCTTTAAGAGGCGTAATCGTAAGAAATTCTTGTATTTTTTTTTTTTTTTTTTTTTTTTTTCATTTACTTGCTGACCGCAATGAATTTCTCGGCAATCATTTTAAAAAGGAATTTCTTTTTTCTTCTTCTTGCATTTCTTCACTAAATATTAATTTCCCAATTAGTTCTAATTGTCTGTTTTGCTTTATTTCGCCTCTTTTCCTAAATATCTCCAGTAAATGTTAATTTAATTTCTGCATTTTGTTTCTCTTCTATCCTCTCCTCTCCTCTCCTCACCACTCTTTTCTTTTCATTCTTTGCCTTTCTTCTCGAATAGCATTCACTGGTAGTTTTAATTATTATTACAAACGGTCTTTTTTGGCTAGAGTCGCATAGAGTCGTTGTCCTTCCAATTAAGTCCTTAAGATTTCTCTATAGATATGTAGCAAAAGAAAATTTGCCAAAAGAGAGAAAGGAAAGAAAATGAAAGGCAACAAGAAACAATTTACAAACAAGTTATGTGCATTCGAGGAATTGGAAAAGAAGTTTGCTTCCTTTTCGCTCTTTTAAATAATCGTTTGCGGCCTAATGAATGAACGATAGATGATTGCGCAAAAAAAAAAAAAACAATTTTTATGAATAAATTTTATTTACACTCACCCCCCCCCACCCACAAAAGAAATTGGAACGACACGGGTAGCGAAAATATTGTTAAACCTATGATGTATCATATTCATACTTACGAGAGGTGAAATTGTCAAAGGCATAAGTGTTCAGATGAATAAAATGTAATCTGATCGTTTCTTATTTTCTTTTTACCAAACAAAGAAAAAGCAAAAAAAAAAAAAAATGCTCTGCATCTCTCTGCTCTAAGATGCACTCATACATAATAATATGAAAACAATTTTGAAAATAATTCCGAGAATTTAAAAAAGAATGTTTGAAAAACACTGTGATCATCGGGGTGAACGATATTCGCCTTCTGGGCGGGAGTGAAGATAAATAGATTAGTACAGTACGTTGCTGATTGATACTACTTGGGAAAGTCTTCTCTTCAACTTTTACCAAATAGCATAAGTTATCGCAGTTTGTTTTTTTTATTTTTATTTTTTTTTTTTTTGAATCCTTAAATAGGTTGAGATCTACGCATAATAAACGCACCTGCGTTCTGCTGCTGAATCCTGGCATCTGCAGACGACTCTGTGCGTTGCCTCATTAAGAAGCGCTACCAATAGCAACCGGGCGCAACTAAGCTGAAAAGTGAGCGGTATATGCCGAAACCGATAACATCTATCTAGCACAACGATTTTCGATTCTATAACGCAAAACTTGTATAGTGCGGCCACTCTCTCTCTCTCTTTCTATATATATATATTAGATGAACTGCCCTCGTCGCTATATTCAGCAGACACTGCTCTTTCTAATTAATATGCGTTCCGTGCGATAATCTATCGTCTATGCGGGCGGAATCAATCAATCCATCTAATGACTACCAAGAAATCGGCGGATTTTGGAAAACGCCGAAAACGAAAAAAGAAGGGAAAAGTGATGCAACAGCAATCGGTATTGTGTTCGAGTAAAATATTTGGTGTAAATTTTAAACTTATATAAGAATTTATTCAACCTCATAATGTTATAAGATCTGTAACGAGTATACGAAGAGCGCGGAAGTAAACCTGATACGTTGCTCAAAAGAAGTTAAAAAAGCGATTCGTATTATCTCGAATATGTATGAAATCGATTTACTTAGGGCATGATCATATCTGTGGATCCTCTGGCAAATTGAACAACTAAGACCTAAATCGTTTTCTTCAATATCCCTTAGGTATATATATATATATATATATATATATTGAAAATTGGACATAATGTCGATATAATTTTCTCGCTTAACTATGTTTATACATACAGAGATTTCTATTTTCTATTTTCATTTTTTTTTTTTTTTTTTTTTTTTTTTTTGTTGCTTCTGCTTAAGACCCAAAAAATCTAAAGGAGATTTTTTTTTTAAATGCAACTTTTCCCTGAAGTGAAGGTTTATCAGCGATTTGAATCAGCAAAAACTCTCTACTTATGTATGATGTACAGATGTGGTCGTCGTGGTTGCTGTTATTTTGGTAATGATTAAGTTAAACAGATTACAAAAAATGTTACTTATGTTGTATTACAAGCTGCTTCTTTGCCTGCCTGTTTACCTTGTCATTCATTTATTCATTCATTCATTCATTCATGCGTTCGCTCGTTCGTACGTTAGTTTGTTCGTTCGTTCGTTCGTTGGTTGGCTGGTTGGTTGGTTGGTTGGTTGTTTAGTTCATTTAATGTCATTGGGTTGCGAGAAAGCTTCACTGCGGTGCTTTTATATAAATATATTGTGCTTCTGTATCTATTGTATTTTTTTTTCCTTGTCATCGTTGTTATTGTTGATGTTTTTGGTGTTATTGTTGTTACTTAAAACAATAATGCACATATTTCATTTCGATTTTTACTAACCGTATAATGCTAAAGTATTGTTTGCCGTTTTGTGTTTGCTGTGTTGTGTAGTATGAAGTGCAGAAGTTTTTTCCATAACAATGCATTGACTGTGTGCATGTTTTCCTTTTTTCTGTTGACAATCTCGGTAAACGATATTTTTTGGCAGTTTTCTTTTTTATTTTTGTTTTTTTTTTTTTTTGATAACTTTTTACTTGGTTGGATTTGTTGTGTATGCCTAAGTTGGTTTCCTAAGGCAACATTGTTTGTTGCTTTGTTTTCGTTTTCTTAAGATTTTCATTGTTTAACTTTCGATTTGATTTAGATTAGAAGACACAGACTACATCGGAATTTTGTTTTAAAGGTTTCGGTTTTTTTTTTTTTTTGTTTCTTACGATTTTATTAAACTTTCTAAATTTCTTTATATTTGCATATAATAAGTTGACAAGCGACAGATAATTAAACAGTAACTATATTAATAGTTTGTGAAATGATGTGTCTTTATTTTTTTTAAGCCTTAAAAACATTTTTAAAAACCAAACATAACAGTAAAGGAAACAAAAAGTAAACATACAAAGGAAATATAAAATTCTTCGAATTAGATTTTATAAAAATGTTTCTATTTATACTAATTCGTGAACGCCATCTATCTGATGAAATTCTTAACGTAATATAATTTTGAAAAATTTTCAGGTTTGTTGTCTAAACTTTAAGCCAATTCGTTTAAGGGTACATCTTAGCTAATGCACAAACCTTAAAAGTTTCAACGGCTTTTGTTCTTTTTGCTTAATATAACATCCGATAACTATGCTATGGAAAGTGAAATTTAATTAAAAGCAAAACACGATTCATTTAATTCATGCTGATGCATGCAGAGCTTGATGAATTTATCATCGGTATTTGTTACTAAAAATGAGAAATAATCCTTATATATACTGTTTAGTAATTATATAGAAAATGATAATTGAAAAAACTTAGTTTTATGAGTTTTCCTAATACATAAGAAATAACAATTCTCGCATCTCAAGCACTTATTGTCAAGAGCAAATAATAATAAAGAAAAATAATAATAAAAAAATTGATTGAGGTATAAATAAACATAATTATTAATCTATATAAATATGATCACATACTCGTTGCACACTGCAGTGATATATAATAAAAATGTCAAAAAAATGATTTTTCCTGCGTGCAAAATCGACACGAGTAATACAAATTTTCAACTTTTTTACTCTAATCCTTGCACTAATTTATGCTATAATATGCAAACGCGAATGTTTGTTGCCCAACAACGTCACACTTGAGCATTTTTTACACAATAAAAGGCATGGGAGACAATCACGTACGAAAAATTTAGCTGACTTTCAGCTAAATGATTTGATCCCTATCAACGCTAACAGCTGTTACGCTATTATATTGACAATGTTGGCAATCCTTTGTTTCTTCTTCCTCTCTCTCTCTCTCTCTCTCTCACTCTCACTCTCTCTCTCTCTCTCGTCTTCAGGAAAACAATAAAGCTCTCTTTTTCTCTCTGATATTGCATATAATAATATTTTATTCTTAAATGTTATAAAGCTCGTACACACTCCTATTTGATAAAAAAAATTAATTGTACTAAAAATATGCTTTATATTTGTAATCCTAACAAATGAAGTCAGAATATTTCCAAGTGTTGTCACAACAAAATCATTGCTTTTTCCCAATACGTTGACCTCACTTAATCTATTTGCAAACTGTAGAATTTAGTGAGGACGAGAACCTTTATAGGAGAATTAACGAGCGTATGGAAACAAAGATTATGCAAAAGAAAGAAAGATGAGCATTTCGAAGAGAAGACTTACTCGATTTCAGAAAAAGTCGCACAAAAGCATACACACGAATGGAAAAAATAGCTAAAATAATAGATGTACGCATGCATTTTGAGAAATGACTTTTACAGGTAAAAACGTGTAGAGAACATTTTAAGAAATTATTGTGCAGGGATTAATATTCCGTTGATTTTCTTAATTTAATTTGCTAATGAAATGAAGAAATTAAGACAAATTTGCTTTACCCAGACATAGGGTTACAAGTAAATGTAATGTTGAACTGGATTATATACACTTTTTAACACTTGTTGTTGTTGTTGTTGTTTTTGTTTTCTTTTTATTGCAAGCACTTAAGAATGCTAATGCAACTTAGGCAGCTGTAGTTTAAGTTGAAGCAACAAGTCTCCGTAGCGGTGTGATTACAAACATTTCATTCTGTTGGCGATAATTTCATTAAACGCAAAATAATCCAACGCGAATGTGTTACAAATTTTAAAATTGTATTAAAATTGTTGCAGTTAAGTGGATGCAACCAGTATTTAGATCTTTACATAGATGTTCCATTGTGTTTGCACTTAATCGGGAATCCAACGGATGACTGACCTATATTTCAATGTTAATCGCATGATGACAAACACAATTTTTATTTATATGGTTGTAGTAAAAGTTTTACCCTTCTAACAACATTAACACTAGTTAATTGTTTCACCTTTTCTTTTTTTCTTATATATCATAATCAATAAATTCGATGCTTGTGCCCTGGCGTTTTGATCTTGGCCTATCTTCTGATTATTTTATATGATATTTCATTGGTACGCATTGGTACGTTTCATTGCTAAGCGGCTTTCAAGTTAAGGCGGTTGCATATGTGTGTTCACGGCTCGCGAGGTGCACGCCAGCTAATTGAGTTATGCTCGACTTTTGTTAGATTGCTAACGGGGGGAGTGGGATAACGAGGTGTTTGAGCTAAAATTTATCATCTGAATATTAAATGCAGTGGGCTCGATAAGTATTCCTCGAATGTGGTGGGAATTTGTGCCTCTTTGCGACACATGTGTCCGGACTGCGTATAACTTATATTCAAAATTTTGTATCTCCTTCTTAAGGCGATACATACTAATTGTGATAAGAATTAAGTTAGATTGGTAGAATATAAAGTTGAGTGGAAAGCTGAGTCGATGAAGATTGGCGTGAAGAAGAGTGAAGAGAAAATTGCCAAGAGTTGATAGTAGGTGGCGAGTGCCGTTCTAATGAGAAATTGAAGACCATATCGAACTTTCAGAAGAATTTTAAACAACACAGTAAAGTTATAAATCAATTTAGCCAGACAATGTCCCGGTGTCTCGGAAAGTTTCGGTGGAGTTAGTGACTTATTTAATAAGTCGCTTGCACAAGTTAATCAACCAAGTGACATTATGAAGACTGGTATTGAGTTGGATCGATGTTTGGGTAGATTGGCGGTAGAAGGGTGCGACCAAAGCAATCTGCATTCGCTGATGTTGTCAAAATTCTGGTAATTAAAAATGGAGCTTCTTTAGAAATTAAGCCCAAAAGGTGATAAAACTAATTCTGACCTAAGCCAAAATGTTAATCCCAAGAATTCAAAAAAAAAACCGGAATTGTTGGAATTGATTCTTGTGTGTTGACAATCAGAGTGGGAGAGGGCGAAATCTCTCGTTAAGAATACAATGCCGAAGGAATACAAAATTATTGTGACCGCTTTACGGACATGAGTTTTAATTATGGTTGTGATGTTCTTCTGGATCTGATTTACTCCCTATGAAGCCGGGAAAAACTTGTCATAGCGAGGTTTTCGACACAGTTTTTGTATGGTTCCTTGAGATCTTGAGGCTTAAGGTAGATTGTGTCTTGGGAGAAATGTCCAATATATGACGGCATATGTTGTATGCTATAAATGTTTACAGCGCTTAACCCATTATGCTAAGGACTGCAATAATGGACCGTAATTGAAAAGGACGTGACAAGAAAATTTCGCTAATTGCATTACGTCAGATGATCAGTTTAATCTAGGCACACACACACACATACATACACACATTAAGTTCATAATGCCCAGCATCTATCTTAACAAAAAGCTGAAAAATTGGTTAAATAGAAGGTTGGATACGGTGGTTGATCAAAAACTTGCATACATACAGGTGTTAATCTGATTTGCTGCTGGATTCTGCGAACGAAAGGGTCGTTTTGCAGGAGCAGCAACTAAGTACCTTTCAGATTATATTCCCCATTTACTAGATGGCGCTCTATACATTTCTATTGATTTGCATAGCGCACACGGTACATGGGATAAGATATATCGCGTGAACTTTGCTTCTTCGCTATATCTGGTCATTAAATATTGTCTAAGTATTATAAGGTACCATTCTCGGCTCAGGCCAAGATAGCAGTTTATTCTTCTGCCATAGTTGATTGGTAAAACATATTGGATCATACATGTGCTGAGTGAATTGTAAGAGATTTGAGTTTAGCTTTTTAAACTTTAAAAATTTCCCTCATAGCCGAGACCGTTAATCCTAATATGATCCCAGAGGACAGAGGAGTGAACGAAAAGCTTAGTGGTCTTTTAGTTCAAAGTTCCAAGTTTAGACAAGTAAATTTTTCCGAAAAGTTGTGGCGTTTAATTGTGAGAGCAGAACAAGAAGGGAAAGAATACTTAATTAATTAAGTCCAGTATGTGCAAAGGAAGCTGTGAAGACGATCATACTTACCTAACGATATGCGCTAGATATCTCATATTCAGATTGAAAACTATTTGGTTCTCTGTAGGGGCAAAAAAAAAAGAAAATGTCTCATTGAGCGAGAGAGAGAGAGAGAGAGAGAGAGAGAGAGAGAGGGAAAAAGAGAGATTTGCAAGACTGACAAGTGCCATTGATGAGACCTATCTTTAAACGGCAACAATGAAACATTGCGTGATAATTACAATGTGAATACACTCTTACAATTCACACTCAAATGATCCACCTTAGTGACCACCACCTTTCGTCCCCCCCCCCCCCTTACTCTTTCCCCAATCTTCAATTGAATTTACTTCTACCTCTGCAATACAATGGTTGTACCGTTCTTATGATAATCTTTTATATATATATATATATATATATGTGTGTGTGTGTGTGTGTGTGTGTGTATGTGTTTGATATAATTGCTTTTAGAACTTTTTACTCTTTCACATCTCGCAGTGCTTTGTTTGGCGGGTATTGAAGGGCTTTTTCTTTTCTTTTCTTTTCTTTTCTTTTCTTTGTTTTTCTTCTCCTGCTTCTCTCTTTGTTGCTTGGATTTTAGATTTTTATAAGCTCCGTATTTGATGGAGCCGCTCTAATGCTTTTGTAGTTGTTATTGCTGCTAATGCGGTTGATTTGCTCAGATGTTGCTGTTTTTGTCATTATCATCATTCACTCATTCTTTATAGACAGACAGTGTACGTAGTTGATGTAGTTTTTATGTTTATGAGCGTGGTATGTTTCTGCTAGAGCGTACGTACGTACGTATCGTCTGCATAGATGTTTGTATGAATTGGTATATGCATGTATAGATATATATATATATATATATATATATATATATATATATTTATATATGTATGTGTATTTGTATGCGTTTGCACACATTGGTAAAATAGACGTAGTTAACATATGTTTTTTGAAGGGGAAATCAAAAATTGCTCGTGTGCCTGCTGGTTTAGCAATACTGCTGCATAACTTTGCTTTGAATGTTTAGTCATACTTCCACATATATATATATTTACAGAAATATGTATCTTTATATATATATATATATATATATTTATATTTATAGGAGGTAGTGAACATATATACGTCTGAGTTTGCAAGTGTACATGTACACCTCTCCAAACACCGTTTAGTAGAATCGATCTTGTCGACTCGTTCGTATGTTGAAAGCGGATGAATGTAATACTCTCGCGCCGGACTATTTTTTATATATTTTATTTTTGCTTTTCTACTTTGTTGTTGTTGTTATTATTCTGTTAATGTTTTTCTGTTTTTTTCTGTTTTTTTTATTTTTTTTTATTTTTTTCAGTTCTTTGCTCACTTTTCACGGTACATTATATGTTTTGTTTGAATGAAAGTGCATATGTGTGCGTGCGTTTATGTCCATGTGTTGGCATATGTTGCGTATGTTTTATATTGTGTATGTATAGCTGAAAAAAGAGTACAATTTTTATAATATTTTTGCTGTTTGTTATTTTTAATGGCACTAAAAACAAAAAAAAAAAACTATTCTATGGAATATAAGCATTTGAGAAATGGTTGATGTGAATGCCTATATATATATATATATATATATATATATATGTACACATAACAGATATGAGCATAGCATATATGTATTTGTGGGTATCGAATGCTCTAAGAACATGCACAAATATGTGCGTAGTTTGTATGTAAAAACAAGTGTTTTTTGTTCCTCTTTTTAATTTGTTTTTTGTTTTTTCGCTCATGATTTATACATGATTTCTGTATACATGCACACAGGCAGTGACGGTATGTTATTGTATTATATTTTGTTTTATTTAACCTTATGGTCTTTAAGAAAATGAAAGCGCGCTAACATTACAAAAAGTATTTTCTATTGGAAGTCAATGCAAGAAGGAAGCGATTCAAATGCATAGGTAATTAAGCATTAATGAGTACGTTCCCTAAAACCGGTTACTTGCGGTCATCAAAGTGAGAAATCGAAATAAATATAAAATTTCATTAATTGAATTGTTTGCTTTCCAACTGATGGCTCTGGCATGCCTCTGTATGCATACACATACATACATCTATCTATCTTTATGACTTTATGCGTATGCAACACAAAGAATCTCGAATTTTTTTTTGTTTTTTTTTTTTGCAAATTCTTTAAGCAAATTTAGCTCGGATTGATCTCGATCTCTTAAACCAATATATCGATGATATTTTTTATTTATACTATCATATATTATATTATTATAATATATATATTAAAAAACATACGGATGATGATGATGATGATGATGATGATGATGATGGTGATGGAAAAATGCTTACTATTATAATAAATTCAAATCATTATGTTACCTAAATTCATCTCATCGCTTATGAATCGAGTTTGCATGATACTCTGGATGATGCAGCGTCACCAAGTGAAAAGAATTTGAACTAAACGACAATTTTACCGAATCACTGATCTTATCTTATATGTGTTTTTGGACAGGGAGTAACAATTGCACGTCTACATTAAAGCGAAACGCGGCTTTCCAACTTGTTGCCCGATGAGTAGACGAAGATCTTGTTGTCGATGATACTCAATCGATTTTCGACGAGTGTTATCTCGTATGGTGTAATTTATTAGACAATCCTCTCAAATGGTGATGAGAGGATTTTGGTCGACGCCGTACCATCAAAGATTCGAAATTCGGATTTTTTTTTTTTTTTTGATCAGCGGGTTTATATTCAATCACAACTGGAAGTATATTAACATATTATTATTATTATTATTATTATTGTTATTATTGTTATTATTAATTTAGCCAGAGAAACAACTTGAAGGCTAAATAAACTCTTAAAGCATCAACATCGCATCGGGCATCGGCTTCTACCGAACTTTAGATTTGAACTCGCGATCATTGAGGTGTTTAGTCGAGATCCTTTGCCTAATCGATCACTCACAGGCGGATATGTTAACATAATTGCATAACAATTGACCAAAATAATAAAAAAATAAGAGGAAATCATTCTTCATTTTTGTTACATAAAAGGTTTTGAGAAAAACGAAATCATTTGATGATTGCTTCAGCCTGCAAATCGTACGCAAAAAAATTGCTCGATCGCTGCATATCTGCGATTCGTAGCATAGGAGCAAAGTAATGGAGATCAGATGATCGATCTCTAACTTCAAATCTGATCTTTCGAATTGGCTGGCGTATAAATCAAGTGTCTGCGTTCCAAAGAAGTTAATAAATAGTCCTAAGGCGGAGACTTAATTAAATCGATTTCGAGTTTTACTCCAATAGATTTTATGAGCAAGATACGGAATTTTTAAGAACGATTTGCTTCTCTTTTTGATATTAGGCAAAAATTCAGATGCAATATAACACGAATAATATAGAACGAACAGATGAAAAGAAGAACTAATTAGTTGTGATGATGAGCTATAACAAGTTGCCACAAGGCAAGCACTACCAACAACAAATAGTGCAACTAGAACGAACATAAGCAAATGTTGGCAGCACTGAATTGACATGTGCTGCCTTCCTTGATGTATTCATCAGATTCTTTCGCTCTTTGGATTTTCATTAATGACTTGTTGTGCCAAAAAGTTGATCCTTTCGTGGAAAGCCTCAAAAGATCAATTATTCTATTAGCACAAGATTGAGTTGATATATCATCAGAAAGTTTGAATACATTATTTTCTTCTTCTTCTTCTTCTTTTTTGTTTTTTTTTATCATTCTCTGGAAGTAAGTGCTTTTTTTGCATTTGATATTTGTTATATGTTAGATATGTTACATGTTAAATGCATCAATACATAATATGATTTTGTTTTGTTGTTGTCAACAAATAATTAGAACACAATTGATCTCTTAATATATATATATATAACTATATATATTCTTAGGAAATTGTGTTCTCGCATCTCGTAATCCCTTGAGAGTGAACATAAGAAACGGGTGAACGAGGTTTCCCTTCATTTTGTCTAGGTGCTCCATGTTTAATATGTACATATATATCGTAAATATAAATTACATAGTGATAGGCGAGTTTATGCTTTCTCTGTGTTAACGAAAATTTCAAATCTGCAAGAATTGCTTAACCGTTGGTTCAGTCAGTGCAGTCATTTATGTCACATAGTTTAGTCTGCGCAACATTTGAACATTAAAAAAGCAATCAGTGGATCTATTCATAGCCTAATACAGCTAAGCGGACTTTGGATAAGAAGCAGATATTTTTACGTAGGCCTGACTTTTGGATTCCACCCCTTTTTCTAAATTGCCGTATTTTGTGAATCAAAATCAAAATATTTAAGAAATAATAAAATTAGAAAATTAAAATTAGACCCAATCCCATATATATATGTAGGGCTCCTATGAAAACGAGTTGTACTATATTAATAAATAAATGAAGAATTGAAGAATTAATCGATCTCGTGTAGGGTATCTAATCGGTCAGTTTTATTTGATTAAAATATTCTTCATTTATATTATGATGATGAATTTTGGGCGTCTGTTTATTAAGATCGCGTTCATGCAATAATTCTGGCTCGTGCAATTTCTGTTAATCATATATTACGTCAATTGTGATGATTTCAATGAGCGAGAGTCATTCATTAGGTCAGTTTGGTCACTTCATCGAAATGAAGTGAATTCGTAATCGAATAGACGAATAGTGTTCAAATGCCTCAGGCAATGCATGAAGAATACATGTAGAGGAAGAATTGGAAGAGACCGTGAAGCATATACCAAAGAATAAAGCTTTCAATGCTATAATCGTGTAGTGACTTATAGCACTTATAGCATACACTTGTTTCGTCGTCAACCTTATTTAATATACGTTCATTTATAATGCAGTTATGAATTTTTCCTTCCTTGAAAATATACATGCACAAAACACGCGCCCCCGCCCCCATTATTTCTCACTAATAATCGAAACGTTTTCATTTGAATGAAAAAAAGAAAGAGAAAAAGAAAACAAATATCTATATATATATATACAACAAATATCTATATATATATATATATGCGATAAGAATGCCTTTTAATTAGAATATTTCATAACTATGTATATGCATGCAGAGCATAAACTATTTGGGGTTACCCCCCGAAGACAGACGTTTACATTAAGTACAAAATTTCATAATAATAAAGAACATCAACCTTTAGCTAAAGATTGCAAGAATGAGAAAAACAACAACTCCCGCACGGGCATAAACTTCATTAAGTACATATATATATATATATATATATATATATATATATTCAATGCACCTCATACGTTAGGCTACTTCTAGGCGAAACTTTATTAATTTGTTTGCAAAATACTTGCACTAAATATCGAATTTGTAAGCTACTGAGCAGGGGCAAGCCTTTATATAGCAAATCTTAGTTGCGTTCGACGTTGTTTCGCTGCATATATATGACATCTGCGAAAATTTTGTGGACGGATCGTAATCGTAATCGACTTCACAATTCGTTTGCGTAACCGATTTCAAGAAAAGAATAAATTTGCGGTTTAAAATGTCCTATGCCGATCGAAAAACTGTATACATTTTCTCAACTTTTGTCTCGATGCGTAATCGGGCAGTCACTGCAAACGGAATAATCAATTCAATATATATGTTATATGGTATCATTGACAGATGATGTAAAAACATTTGTATGACGGCACTTGACAAAAATAGTTTTTATGTAATAAGTGCTATAAGCGCATGTAACGTATGCCCACGTGGATCCATATTTATGGCATAAAAGGCATTGACGATTTGAAAACATAATCGTCTGTCTGCTTAATTCATTTTAATGAACTTCCTTGTTGTTATTATTGTTCTTGTTTTTCATGTTTTTATATTCGATTGACTGTCTCATCGATATTTTTGTGTTTATTCAATGTTCTGCTTGTTCTTCTAGATCCTCTTGGAAAGAAATCGTAAGTTTTCCCGGTCATTTAATCTTCTCTTCTCTTGCTTGATTTTCTACATTTTCACAAACTATTCGACCTTCTCGATATGGCCTATCTGCTCGCTTCATCTTCATCGTCTTTCTCACTCTTCTCATGCTCTTTAATGCACTGGCTATTCTTATGCTACTTATTCCTCTTATCCTTTTTGTTACTTTTGTTCTCTCAAATCTCCTCGTTCTTCTAAGCCGTGTTTTATTTTTCTCGAAATCTTCTCAATCTTCTTCTTCTTTTCATGCTCTTTGTTCTCCTGGCTATCCCTATTCTGTTTGCTCCTCATAGACCTTCTATTTTTCTACTTTATATTCTTCTCGTATTTTTTTTTTTTTTTTTTGTTTTTTTTGCTTAACCTTACTTTTCCAGCCATCTTGTTTTTCTAATATATATACATATATATATATATATATTATATAACTGCCAGAAGGACTTGAGATAGACCGATTGATTCAGGATCACTTTCTGAATTAATCCTAAGCTTGTCTGTACATCTGTCCATGTATTCTTGTCGCAAATTTTAATATATATTTTGATGAAATTTGCTTCATTGTGTTTTTTTGGGCCAAGGACGAAAGATAGGGCAAATTTTTCGTCCGTTCCTAACTTATATGAAAAAATTGCGTAATTTTCAAAATTTTAGAATAAAAATCGCTGAGTAATAGTAACTCGGTGTTCGAGATTTTGAGCCGCCTGTCATATAATCATTCCGATGATAATTGAATCTTTATACGGTAGAAAGGGGCGAATATTCAATGTTTCTTGATGAAAATTCATTCGTAATATTTGTTCGAGATAATCATTAATCTTAGGGAATTTCGAACAGGTAGGTCTGTCGTCCGGATCCCATCTCATATAGGGTTTCAAATGAAAAATAAGCCTGCAATCACACCCACTTAATAATAATATAAAGGATAGACATTTTTTTTTTCTTGTTTGTGCGGTTTTTTCTCAAGATAAAGGATCGGTAAGAATCGGTCGAATATAATTTTCTTATTTATTTTGTTTTCGTTCTTATCTTTTCTCTTCTCTCGCGTCTTCTTCCTATAATTTCGTTCTAATTCTAATTTTAATTCCCTTTCTTATTCGCAACTCTCCTGTTCTCTGCTCTAACTATCTGGGGGCCCTCTCCGATCTATTTGATCTTTCTCTTCTCATTATGATGTTTGGTTCTAATGACTCTTTTCGCTTGCTCTTGTTCTTCTTTAGTAGTCTTCTAATTAGTCATGTTATACTTCTTATTCTCCTGCCTCTATTTGTTTTCCCTCGTATTTTTCCTCTTCTTCTTCTTCTTCTTCTTCTTCTCCGTCTTTTTCGACAACGACAACATGAGCGCTGCAAATCCCTCTCTCGAAATTATTAAATAATAAACAAATGTATTTCAATATTATGTTCGTACGGAGGCCTATTTAATTGCCTAAATTGTACGCCTTTAATGGCATTCGTTGGCGATGTGCTTTAGTAAAATAATTGTGATTTTCTGTACTTAAAAATTGAAAATAATTTTTCTTATGTGTATGTGTATATGTTTATGTGCTTTTTTTTTTCTCTGTAAATTTACTAAATGCAAAACATTAATTTTTTAATGGTAACAGCAACAACAACGACAATAATTGCTGTTTAATTTAACACCTTATTTATACGAGTGCTAAATGAAGTCGAGCAAATTTACACGCAAGCACTGCACATACTCGTACAATCAAATTCACGTATCATGTATATATATATATATATATATATATATATATATATGTACGTATGAATACGTGTGTGCCGGTTTCAACTAATAAAGTCGCCGTCAGTGTTATGAGTTCATGTTAAAAGTAAAAAAAAAAAAAAAAATAAATAAATAAATAAATAAAAAAAATTAGAAAAAAAGCATAATAATAATAATAATACACATTTACCTGATTTTTATTTATGCGGCTCAACATAAAATCATTACTCTGTAGAGCTTCAAAAAAAAAAAAAAATAATAAAAAAAAATAATATAAGAAATAAGAGAAGAAAAGCTAATAATAATAATAATATTAAAGTACATTGAACGTACATTACAATACACAACAGCGATATGGCCTTTCAAATGATTAAATCAGCTCTGGACGGATCTGTACATCATCAGCATAATCATAACAATAATAGTAATGGTGGAGTTGTTTTAATAAAATGTAAGTACATCCATGCACATCTATCTGCATATATATCAGGTATCTATATATATTTATATATATTTGTTAAGCAGTTGTGCGTTAATTTGATTACATTATTATGCGATTTTTATAAATTTCATAACAAAATTTTCTAAACATTCGGTGCAGGAGAAAAATATTCTCATATATGCTTTGAACAACAAGCGAATCGGTTAAGCGAATAAAAAGTCAGCTAAAATTTCTTATGAATAATTTGTAAAGAATTTTAGCTTTAGCTCTACTAAGCTCCCCCTAATAATAATACACACGTGCATCTTATTGAAAAAAGGCGGCTGCAAAGAATGCAAGTACCGCTACATGTTTTTCATAAATTTTTTTTATTTTTTTTTTTTATCAAAACCCCTTTTTTACCATACATATATTCGCAATCAGTGCATCTCTGTAGTTCGAATTATCTAATCACCACAAAACTGGGATGAGATTGATAAACGCCGTTCAGATATATATTCTTCAATTCAATTACGTGAATTCAGTTTGAATATCAACTTGAACCTGCTCGGAGGGACGCTACTCAAACAGATCCGCAACAATCGGTCGAAATAGTTAACAATCAGAAGAAGCAGCAGCAGCTAATGAATATCAAAAATCGTTAAGGTTCGCAGACCATCCAATATCAGTGACGTCGCCTAACTATGGCCTACAATGCCTTGTAGCTGGATGATATTATTGTGAAAAAATTGCATTAATGTAAGTTATTACAAGCCTTCGTTTATTCGTTTCTTGCATTGCTCGTTTAGCTTTAATTATTCCTGGTAAGATTTCTTAGTAATGTTTTCCCTCCTCATAACTCAGTCCTTTCTTACACAAACAATTGCAATGGAGTCATAGACGCACGCATTCGTTTGCGCTGCCAATTTTAGAAGATGAATGTAACGTGTCGCTCAATAAGTATGTAGGACGAGATATACAGTCCATCCTATCGTCGTCACTTTCATCGAATTCATATGATTGCTAGACAGCAGCAACCTTCGAACGGAGTGCGTCAATATCTTATGGCACTTCGATCATTTATTTAAAGGTTGCATTTGTCTTAATGACGTTACTTTTGTTTTTTGGGAAAATTTGAATTTCGTGTAAGCAAGCTAACGATTGCGATGTCATGAAATTTTGATATTGACTGATATGTGATCATCATACCATTATACGATAGTTGCTTTAAACGTTCACTTCGAGCTTTTGTTTTTGTTTTTATTTTTTTTTTTTTTGGCACCAAATCAAAGTTTCAAAGGATTACAGGATCTTGCCGATCATTAAAATTTTGGAGGATAAAAGTCTAAAGATCACACTTTAAGGTGATGTGCCCACACTAATATCCCCTGCCTTCTAGAAGCAGTTACGTTGTCTTTTGGAAATCACCGCATATCGTTTTTTTTTTTTTTTTTTTTAGCTTCCAATCGATTATTACAGTCATGCGAGTAACACGATAAAATGGTCTACATGGCAACGACGCTAGATGACAAGAAAATGTTGGAAAAAGTCGCTAGTCTTACGCAAATTCCTTTTAGCGGTGGGTATCTCATATTTAATGTTTTGGATAAGCGAAACGTTACTGCAAAGTTTTGGTCAGAGATAAGAATTTTTGCGCACATTTTGTATGCGTTTGTGTTCGTTGCTATCGTTTATAACCAGAGATATAAGTATATCGTTAACACTATCCCAACAATTTTGGAAATAAATTACGGTGCATGCACTAGAGTGATCCGATACGACTGCCTCAAGAAGGGAAGTGTATGCTGCACAGCGATAAAGTTAGACGAAAGCTATTATTGGATTAAGGAGAAAAAATCCTATCGATTTTGTTAATCAATAATCTTCAGTATTTTTTATTTAGAGCACTAGTGGCTTGATAGAAAAACTAAGACGGAAATAAATCGCATGATATATTTTCGTATGAAAGAGAAAATCCTTAAAACCTTTTAGATCTTGAACACTTTTATCGTTCAGTGGTCTGGAAATTTCGTGCAATTTTTTCCGACACCAGGTTAAAATACTTTTTTTTTCAGGTAAAAGGACAGGTATATGTACCTATGTAGAGCTGGCCTATGTTTATTTTGTAAAAAACTTTTAAGTTCATCGTTTTTTGTCGTAAGACGTAAGTGAGACGTAATTTTTCAAATGAAAGATCAAAGTGAGCATATATATATATAGATATAGATATGAAATTTTTATTTCAAAGAATTGCAGAGGTTTGCAGAGAAATATGTGTGCTCTCTATGGAACTAATGCTAATGTTTGCAGACTCTTATCTTTTGGAAATTTTTCAGTGAAGTTCTAGTAGATTAAACGCTACACAATGATGATGACCAAGTAAAGTTTATGATTGAAGCTAATTGGCAAATGAAAATTCGTTAGACTGCAAATAAACTTAATTCATTCAAAACAGCTATTAGAGACCTGTTGCATGAAGAGCTTGATATTTGCATTTTACATAATTGAAAGGAAATTCATTTAGCATAAATCATTAATATCTGCGATCCATTTTTAAAGGGAATTGCAGACGGGGAGGAAAAATGGATCCTCTACAAAACTGAGTAGATCACGTAGTAGATCACGGTCAAGAAGAGCCAGTAAGCCAACTCAAACAACATCAAGACCGGTAAAAATATTTTGCTGTCAGTACAATATGAGAATGTAAAGCGATTGGCAAGTATGAACTTCTGAGGTGTAACAAAGCAATTAATTGAAGCCTTGCAGGAACCGAAAAAATATATTGGTTCTCATCGCGACAATGCAAGAGACTTCATATTTCCTCTCTCATCCGCCAAAAATTATTAGAACTTGGCTGGCTGGACGTGTTATCACATCCATCATAAAGTCCTGACATAATAAGAGTACCTGAACAAAATTTCAATTATATAACTGAAATGAAAAAAAACAGAAAAGTTATTTTATCGCAAGAAATTTCCGGACTACCTAATAATTATAAGTGATTTACTGCTTGTTGGTTGCCTGCAAGCAGGCTTTGCTTTTTGTTTGCTTTTAATTCATTTACGGATAGTTGGCGTTAGTTGGCTTAAGATTAGAAGAACCGATTAATCGGATAAAGGGTTACCCGTATCCGGTTACTCATTTCAGTTTATATAATTAATTTTAATTAACTTATCGCGTGTTATTAAAAATTTAAAATCAATTTTCTATATTATTCTCTGTGCCGTGCCAGAGAATTGATGTTTTATGATTGCAAATCGCAGGCAGATTGATTACTGTTACTCGCTTCACTTTTCTTGTTGCCAGTATTGTGAAATATTTTCTTTTCAAGCAAAAGTCGAGTTTTTAGTATATTTTTTTTTTTTTTTGTTTTGCTGTTTTTAAGCAGCACCGCTGTTTAAGTGAATAATTAATATCTACAAATTTATCATACATGCTAAGTAAGTGCAATTCAACAGGCTGCAGCATAGGCGACATTGATTGAAGAGAAATAAAATGAAACACTTAAAGCTTTACACAGCCACACGTACGCACATCGCATATATATATATATATATATATATTAATATATATATATCCAAATCAATTCACTATTTGGCGAGGGTACTATTGGTACTCATTTACTCTTGAAATGAAAAACAGCACACGCTACTGTATGTAAATAAATTAATAGTTAAGAGATCAACTCTATTTTGAGGCAAAAGCATATATATATATATATATATATTTTTTTTTTTTTTTTTTTTTCTCTTTTTTAAAGTAAATAATAAATAAAAAGAGTCGCGGCCGGCCGGTCACCATTCCACCAAATTCTATGCAATAGAAATTATAACAATAGTTCGCACACAATATATATGGTCTGGGTAAATGACAAACAATTGTTGGAGATGCTATTTAATGTTTAGTTGGAGTGGACCAAGCGACCAAGCGACCAAGACCATTATTATTGTAATGTTGTATTCTCTTCTTTAAAGTGCAGCAAACAGGGTGCAGATAAATTCAATTTAAATTAACAATAAATAAATTATGAAATTCTTTTCATATAATCCCTGAGCATTTATATAATGCATACATTAATACATATACATATACATACGTGCATACATACATCCAGGCAAAGCAAAAATCACTCGAGTACAGACTGAAATTAATGATGATGAATAAAACTGCCAATAAACCGTAGAAGGCAAACAGCTCGGCAGCGAATTTATATGAAGGGCAAATAAATCTACAAACATATTCACATACATGCAGGGAATGTTCACTTTTCACTCGATTTCAAAATATAACCGTACATCAGTCAGTCAGCCACTATATTCATAAGTTACGCTAAAAAGGGGGAGAAAAAAAGAAAGAAAGAAAGAGAGAGAGAGAAAGAGAGAAAGAGAGAGTAAAAAATTCTTCACTTCCCCACTCTGTTCGTTGGTAGATAGCAAACAAAGTTCATCATTATTATGCCTTTTGTTGATGCATTTATAGCCGCTTTGTATGCATATGGATTTACTTTTTTTTCAATGATTTCATTTGAGGTCTGGAGGCTTTCACGCCTGATTTGCAAATCGAATTC